>NC_058373.1:93431666-93754583 GCF_018350175.1 Felis catus | reverse complement strand
CCTTCAATTTAAAAATCATAAGCGCTTTGAAAACAAAAATAAACTTTCATATATTTCTCAGTTCAAGGAAGGGATTTGATATATGTCTAGTGAAGTAATCTGTCTTTTCCATGTAAAGTGTTTTATCTTTGAAGTACATTATGTCATCCTACATGGAATGAATAACAACAGCATGAATATGTTTGCATCAGGCAGGTGATAGATTTGTGTATTTAAAAGAAGAATCATAAAACATAACTACTTTTTAGGGATGAAAATATAGTACCAAGTTCTAGGTTTGCAGGTTATCACAAATGAAAAAGCCAAAAGTTATTCATCATCAGAAGAATTCCAAAATCTGTGATAATTTACATAATCAGATTGTATTTTAATAAATACTACATTGCTTTAATATAGTGCCATTCATTAAAATCACTTAATTATACCCCAAAATACTTTCCTGTGCTACTTCATCCCAGTTAGCTATAGGCAGGAGGGTGGGGACAATCGGTCAGTCATTGCAAAATGGAACTTGAAAACAATGTGTGTCAAAAAGAGACTACTTAGAATTCAAACTGTTGGTAAAATTGGAGTTGGCAGTTATAATTGTAGGTGGAATTTCTGTGAAAAGAATGTAATTATCGAAACTGGATTTTAACCAGCACACCTGAGCACTTCAAAAAATATATTTTTAATACCATAAATAAATACTTCCTTTGTCCCATTTCTCAGTGTTCCCAGGATGGGTTGAATTCCTGGGGTTTTGCTTTAGTTCTGGCTCAGTGGGAAAAGTGTCACCTACTGAATTGCCAATCTCCTTCCTGTGGAGATCTTTGATCAAGCAAAGAAACCATTATTAGGTATTTGATGGTTCTTATTAACATTTGGTATCTTAGAAATCTGTGTTCAAATGCTTTTCATTAGGTATGTCAAAAGTTTTAAGTTCAAACTGTATCAGGGACACAAATAAGCAGCACTGATGCCTATTGGTATGGGTTGGGGGTGATGTGAGAATCAGTTTCCCCTTGGATCTCAATCAAGAAGGTATTCCGCCAGTCACAGGAAACAGGTTAGAATTCCTTTTCATGATAGCACCTGGGGCAGGACACACAGAGGCCAGAATGTTGAGGAAAACTGAGGTCAGACAACAAAATGACAGTGACAAGCAGAAGTTGGTAGAGTCCTTTGAAATGGTATGTGAAGCAGACAGGCAGCATTCTTTTAAATATTTTGTAGGAAACAAAGCTTTCTTTTCAACATAATTATTTATTTAAAATCTGCGAATTGAGCATTTTCATATACAAACTAAAAATATAGTAATTTAGTAATATGGACTCTAATAACCCAAAGTCACATCTTTATGGAGAACCCTATAGTTAGCAATTAAGTTCATAGTCCCTACTCTGCCCCTTATAGAATGTGAAAATAATTTCCCTCCCTTGTTGAATGGAAATGTCAACAGCCATCCAATAGGAATGTTGTGAGCATTAAGTCAGTTAACTAACACCTTAAAACACTTGGAATATGCTGGTCCCATGATGAATGCTATATAATTGTTTGCTACTATTATCTCAAGATGGGATCATCTTTTCCAAGAAGCTCAGTGTACAATCAGAAGAATTACCAGAAATTATAGTCCACACCAAGAGAATTCAGGCCTGGGACAGCAAAACTAATTGTCTTGATCACACCTAAATAAAATTTTATCAGTTCTCTAATGATGTAGAAATCAATATCAGAATCTCTCTGTTACATAAAATTATACTTTGGCTAACTATAGTAAAAAGCATATAATTCTTTGTATGTATATGTATTAATCTCAAAATGATCATCATACTAAGTTTAGTTAACATCAATCATCTCACATAGCTATAATTTTTTATGTGATATGAATTTTTAAGTTCTACTTTCTTAGCCACCTTTAAACATACAATACAGTATTGTTAGCTATAGTCACTATTCTGTACATTACATCCCAGAACTTACTTACCTTATAATTGGAAGTCTGTACCTTTTGACTACCTTCACTCTTTTCCCCCACCCAATCCCCATGCCTCTGTCAACTACCAATCTGTTCTCTGTGCAAGTACAAGGTTTTTTTTTCAGATTTCACATATAAGAGTATTTGTCTGTCTCTAACTTACTGCACTTGCCAAATGCTCTCAAGGTCATCTATGTTGCCACAAATGGCAGGATCTCCTTTCTTATGGTTCAATAATATTTCAGTGTGTGTGTGTGTGTGTGTGTGTGTGTGTGTGTGTGTGTGTGTACACACTATATTTTCTTTATCCATTCATCTGCCAATGGACACTTGGATTATTTCCATGTGTTGGCTCTTGCAAATAATGCTGCAATGAACAAAGGAATACAGATTATCTGTTCAAGATACTGATTTCAGTTCCTTCAGATATATATCTAGCAGTGGAATTGCTGGATCATATGATAGTTCTATTTTCAATTTTTGATGAACCTTCAAACTATTTTCCATAGTAGCTGCACCAATTTATATTGCCATCAAGAATGCAAAGAGTGCCCCTTTCTCCACATCCTCACCAACATTTGTTGCCTCTTGTCTTTTTTATGACAGCCATCTAACAGTGTGAGGTGATGTCTCATTGTGGTTTTGATTTGCATTTTCCTGAGGATCAGTGATATAGTGCATCTCTTCGTGTACCGGTTGGCCATTTGTATGTCTCCTTTGGAAAAAAAATATTGAGTTCCTCTGCCCATTTTGTAATCAGATTATTTGGAGTTTTTTTGTTTTGTTTTGTTTTGTTTTGTTTTGTTTTGTTGTTGTTATTTTTGCTATTGAACTGTATGAATTCTTTATATATTTTGGATATTAACTCCAAGCATTTTCTCCCATTCTGTAGGCTGCCGTTTTATTTTGTTGATAGTTGGTGTTTTGTTGGTGGTTTGGTTGGTTGGTTGGTTTTGAGGGGGAGGTTGGTGTTTTTTGTTTGTTTTGTTTTTTTGTTTTGAAGAAGTTTTTTAGTTTGATGTAATTCCACTTGTTTATTTTTGCTTTTGTTGCCTTTGCTTTTGGGGTCAAATCCAAAAAGTCACTGCCAAGAACAATGCTGTGAGCTTTTCTCTTATGTTTTCTTAAAAGAGATTTACAGTTCTGGATCTTACATTCAAGTCTTTAATACATTTTGAGTTGATTTTGGTGTGTGGTATAAGATAGTGGTCCACTCTTCATCCTTTGGCATGTGGATGTCAATTTTTCCTCCAGATATATCTTACATTTAAGTTTTTAATCCATTTTGAGTTAATTTTTATGTATGGTATAAGATAAATAATGAATTTTAATATTTTACATGTGGGTAGCTAGTTTTCCCAATACTTTCTGTTGAAGAGACTATCTTTTCTCCATTGTGTATTCTTGGCACAAGAATACTTATCAAAGATCAGTTGACAATATATGCATGAGTTAGTTTCTGGGTTCTAGATTCTGGGTTCTAGATTCTACTCTATTGGTCTATATGTCTGTAACTTTGCAATATATCTCGAAATCAGGAAATGTGATGCCTCCATCTTTGTTCTTTCTCATGATTGTTTTGGCTATTTGGGGTCCTTTGTGGTTCCATATGAATTTTAGGATTGTTTTCTATATGTCCACAAGAAGTTGGGACTTTAACATGGATTTCACTAAATATGTAGATCACTTTGAGTGGTATGGACATTTTAACAATAATAAGTCTTCCAATCCATGAACACAAATATTTATTTGTGTCTTCTCTGATTTCTTTCACCAATGTTGGTAGTTTTTTCAGCGTGCATCTTTCACCTCCTTAGTTAAGTTTATTCTTAAGTATTCTTAAGGGACTCAAACTTTCCTACTAGTGCAAATCACTATCTTAGTTCTTAGTGGCCCTCAGCTATCTAAAGTATGTTACATCCTATCAGCACTCCAAAACATGCAAAGCAAAAGTCAGTCATTCAGGCAGCCCCTGGAAAAGTTGGAACTTTGGGATGAAGTTCCAATAGTTCATGATTTCCTTAGTTTTTACCTAATGACCTTTCTCTGTTCTGGATCCCATTCAGGATCCCTACATTACATTCAGTTGTCACATCTCCACAGGATGCTCTTGGCTGGAACAGTCTTTCAGATTTTCCTTGTTTTTGATAACCTTGACAATTTTCAGGAATGCTGGTTAGAAATTGTATAGAATATCTCTTACCTGGGATTTGTCTGATATTTTTTCCCATCATTAAAATGGGGTTATGGGTTTTGTGAAGAAGAAAACAAAGGAAAGTGCCACTGTCATCAAATCATATCAAATGTTGGGGCGCCTGGGTGGCTCAGTCGGTTAAGCGTCCGACTTCAGCTCAGGTCACGATCTCGCGATCTCGCGGTCTGTGAGTTCGAGCCCCGCGTCCGGCTCTGGGCTGATGGCCCAGAGCCTGGAGCCTGCTTCCGATTCTGTGTCTCCCTCTCTCTCTGCTCCTCCCCCGTTCATGCTCTCTCTCTCTGTCTCAAAAATAAATAAATGTTAAAAAAAATTAAAAAAAAATCATATCAAATGTACATACAATCAGCGTGACTTATCATTGTTGATGTTAACCTTGATCACCTTAGTGTGGTAATAGTTGTTAGGTTATTCCACTAGGAAGTTAATATTTTTCACCCTTTCTATATTCCTTGGAAAGAAGTCACTATTTAAAGTGCATGCTTAATAAATGAGAATTTCTGCTCCATCTCCCAAAGGGTGAAGTATCTACATAAGTTATTTGGAGTTCTCTTGCATGAGAGATTGTACTATTCTTCACCATTTATTTAGTTATTCTATTTACACCAGTATAAACTCATTGATATTTATTTTATACTTTGGAATATAATCTATGTTATTGTGTTGCTCAAATTGTTCCAGCTTTGGTAACTGGGAGCTCTTACAGTTGACTCCTTTCTACTTTTGACACACTCCATCACTGTGAGGTTGTTTCTTGTTTGGGGATAAGTAGCATTTCTTCTTTTCCACATTATAAGATCCTCTGTGTTCATCTTATATATATCCTGCCCCAGTTCTATAATCAGCCATTTGTCCAAGAAGCCTTGGTTTCTTATATTGTACAAAGGTATTAGAAACCAGGATCTGGAGGCTAGATGTGTTCATTGCTATTAGTTGTCATTGTTTCTAGGCTCTTCCAGCTGAAGAAGCACAAAAATGTATATATGTATCTATACTAACTTTTAATCTGTAGTTCAAGTTGAAAAGAATTGATATCTTGACAATATTAAATCTTGTAATCCATGAACTTAAGATTCTCTCCATTTAAATTTTCTTTCATCAGTTTTATAGTTTTCTATAAATACATCCCATACATATTTTGTTAGATACACACCTAAGTACATTTGTGGTGCTATTAAAATTGACTTGTATATAATAACCTTGTATCCTGCCACCATATTTTTATGCATTTTATCTCTAGGAATACCACCAGGTTCTCACAGTGAGAAGCCAAGAAAAATTACCTAATGTCTTTGATAGGAGAAGGGGGAGAATATCTATTTCAAAATATACCATAACAAAGACCTACTTCCCAGTGAAACATTACTAGAGTCTTATCTCACATAGGCACAAAGGCAATACCCATCTCCAGCCCTCTCTAGGCTTTCTGTCTCACCTAAGTGGGAAGGAAAATGAATGTTAAAAAAAAAAAAAAACACCTGAGAAGGTAACCTCAAGGACATAAGCCCACTAAAAGACTAAGATCAAGGATGTTGGAGGAATTTAAAACCTCTGACACCAACAGCTACAAAACATATTGAACACAGTCCAACTGCTGTTACATTAAGATAAAACCTCACACAAATGGCCTATTTGCCTCAGTTCTTATTATCCAATATATTATGTCCAGATTTCAACAAAAATTACAAGGTCTACTAAAAGGCAGGTAAAAGAACAATTTGAACTCAACTCAAATGTAAGAAAGAAATAAAAACTTATGGAATTCACAACCAGCGTATCTGTCCAAAATAATGTGAAAAGTTCTTTAGAGAAAAGAAAAATGTTTAAGTCAGAAACTCAGATCTACATTTTCTAAAAAAGGGAAAGCATCAGGAAAAGAATAAATGAAAGTAAAATAAAATGTTTTATTTTTCTTACTCATAATTGTTCTATGAGGTAAGGGTATTTTTTTCCAAAGTAATAATAGTAAACTTGCATATCGCTATCTTCTAGTACTTACTTATTAGTTCCAGGAGCTTTTTTTTGTTTGGGATTTTCTCCCATAGACAATCATATCATCCTTGAATAAAGATGGTTATATTTATTCTTTTCCAATATGTATCACTTTAATTTCTTTTTCTTATCATATTGCACTAGGTAAGACTTCCAATAAGATGTTGAATAGGAGTGGTGAGAGAAGACATCCTTGCCTTATTCCTGATCTTGAAGGCATCCAGTCTCTCACTAATAAGTATGTTTTATGCAGATCTTGTATAGATTTTTTTAATGAAATTGAAAATTTTACCCTTAATTTTTAGTTTGTTGAGTGTTTTTTTTAATCATGAATGGCTATTGGATGTTGTCAAATTTTTTCACTGTGTCAATTTATATGATGACTTATGCTGATTAATTTTCAAATGTTGAACCATCCTAGCATATCTGGAATAAATATCACTAGGTCATGATATATACTTCTTTTGCTTTTTAAAAATTATAATAGAAGTATGCAAGACATTTGATTTCAAATCAATGTTTGGCAACAATGTCATCAAAGCTGCCTATATTTCACAGCACAGATGCATGAGCAATTAAAATAGTATTCCTAAAATGCTTTTTCCAGTAATGCCAATAACTTGTTTCTTTTTTCCCCTTTTATGAAAACTGCCTTCTACCTCTTTTTTTTTAGCTGTGTGGTTTCCATTGAGTCCATACAGAAAGAGTGAATACCAAGAGTACAATTGACACTGAATCCCATGTGTCTTTCATAACACTTGAGAATAGCCTACTATTAAAAAGAAATTACTGCACTCCAAAATACATTTTTAGAGATGTATTGCCTGACACTTCAGATATGTTCAGTTCTAGAATGATTCTGTCTGCAATCTGTTCAATTTTCTTTTACTTCTTTTCTTACTCTATAATGTTTCTCTCTCCCTCTGCAATACCTCCCTCTGGTTTCATTTTAGCATTTCCCCTTGAGTTCTCACCTTTACCCCTCTTTCCATTCTCCATTTTTGTTTTGGGTTTTTTCTATCTTGCTTTGCTGGGATTCTATCCAGTCACTCTCTGGTTTCGTGTATATACATTTGGCAAACTAAATCTGACAAAGCCTAAAAATTGTTTATCATGATACTTTTTCTACACATACCAAGTGGTGGGGGGAATTGGAGAATGGAGGGTTTTTTTCATGTTATTATGGGGGATTTGGGATGTTATCTTTGAGGGCTAGTGATTCTACCTTTTTTATTTTAGCACTCGTTTATGATAACTACTTATGGCAAATTCTGTAAACTTCAAGTGAAATTCTGTGATCAAGGCAGCTAGAAACAAGGAAGAAATAGTGTTGTCCATATGTAATGTTTGAAAGATAATAAGATGTTGATAGACATACACACATACTACATCTACAGTGGTAGGTGGTGAATTAAAAGAAGCTGTACTTATGAAAATAAAAGATAAGGCATATAAGTATAGTTATCCAAAGTAGTCAGAGTATAGTAGAAAATAACCATCTGGATTTGTAAATCCTGGGAAAGGTGATCAGTTGAGACCTGAATTATGATAACAGAATTGGAATGGGAATTCCCAACCATACATATCAATAGTAAGTTAAAAAAAATTTTTTTTGAAATAGCCAAAACAACAAGAAATTTCTTTTTGTGTTTCTTTAATGAGAACCTCTTGGTCATTAAAATAAATCTATTTTATTAGTCATGTCAGAGGAAGCTAAGTGCAAAGTATATCAAAACATAATAAAAATATTGATAAAACATAAATATGACTTCTCTGATGTTTTGAGCTCTGAAATTGTACATCCTCACCTCAGAAAGCATACCTTTTGGTGATTTCTATATTTATAACCTCCATTCTACTGTCTGATATCTATTTTAACAAGTGAAGAGAAGCGGCAAGATGGCGGCTTAGGAGGACGCTGGGCTCACCGCGCGTCCTGCTGATCACTTAGATTCCACCTACACCTGCCTAAATAACCCAGAAAACCACCAGAGGATTAGCAGAACAGAGTCGCCGGAGCCAAACAGAGATGAGAGGCCCACGGAAGAGGGTAGGAAGGGCGGCGAGGCGGTGCGCGCTCCACGGACTGGCAGGAGGGAGCCGGGGCGGAGGGGAGGCTCCTGGCCAAGCAGAGCCCCCGAGTCTGGCTTGCAAAAGCGGAGGGGCCTGATGGACTGTGTTCCCACAGCAAGCGCGACTTAGCGTCTGGGAGGTCATAAGTGAACAGCTCTGCTCAGAAAGCGGGAAGGCTGGAGGACAAAGGGAGGGAGAGCTTCTGAGCCCCCTGACAACAGAGCTCAGTTTGGTGGGGAACAAAGGCGCGCGCCAGCGCCATCTCCCCCGCCCATCCCCCAGCCAAAATCCCAAAGAGAACCAGTTCCTGCCAGGGAACTTGCTCTATCCGCGCAAACACCCAACTCTGTGCTTCTGCGGAGCCAAACCTCCGGCAGCGGATCTGACTCCCTCCCACTGCCACAGGGCCCCTCCTGAAGAGGATCACCTAAGGAGAAGTGATCTAAGCCTGCCCCTCCTGCCCCTGTGCACCTTGCCTACCCACCCCAGCTAATACGCCAGATCCCCAGCATCACAAGCCTGGCAGTGTGCAAGTAGCCCAGACGGGCCACGCCACCCCACAGTGAATCCCGCCCCTAGGAGAGGGGAAGAGAAGGCACACACCAGTCTGACTGTGGCCCCAGCGGTGGGCTGGGGGCAGACATCAGGACTGACTGCGGCCCCGCCCACCAACTCCAGTTATACACCACAGCACAGGGGAAGTGCCCTGCAGATCCTCACCACGCCAGGGACTATCCAAAATGACCAAGCGGAAGAATTCTCCTCAGAAGAATCTCCAGGAAATAACAACAGCTAATGAGCTGATCAAAAAGGATTTAAATAATATAACAGAAAGTGAATTTAGAATAATAGTCATAAAATTAATCGCTGGGCTTGAAAACAGTATACAGGACAGCAGAGAATCTCTTGCTACAGAGATCAAGGGACTAAGGAACAGTCACGAGGAGCTGAAAAACGCTTTAAACGAAATGCATAACAAAATGGAAACCACCACAGCTCGGCTTGAAGAGGCAGAGGAGAGAATAGGTGAACTAGAAGATAAAGTTATGGAAAAAGAGGAAGCTGAGAAAAAGAGAGATAAAAAAATCCAGGAGTATGAGGGGAAAATTAGAGAACTAAGTGATACACTAAAAAGAAATAATATACGCATAATTGGTATCCCAGAGGAGGAAGAGAGAGGGAAAGGTGCTGAAGGGGTACTTGAAGAAATAATAGCTGAGAACTTCCCTGAACTGGGGAAGGAAAAAGGCATTGAAATCCAAGAGGCACAGAGAACTCCCTTCAGACGTAACTTGAATCAATCTTCTGCACGACATATCATAGTGAAACTGGCAAAATACAAGGATAAAGAGAAAATTCTGAAAGCAGCAAGGGGTAAACGTGCCCTCACATATAAAGGGAGACCTATAAGACTCGTGACTGATCTCTCTTTTGAAACTTGGCAGGCCAGAAAGAATTGGCACGAGATTTTCAGGGTGCTAGACAGAAAAAATATGCAGCCGAGAATCCTTTATCCAGCAAGTCTGTCATTTAGAATAGAAGGAGAGATAAAGGTCTTCCCAAACAAACAAAAACTGAAGGAATTTGTCACCACTAAACCAGCTCTACAAGAGATCCTAAGGGGGACCCTGTGAGACAAAGTCCCAGAGACATCACTACAAGCATAAAACATACAGATATCACAATGACTCTAAACCCGTATCTTTCTATAATAACACTGAATGTAAATGGATTAAATGCGCCAACCAAAAGACATAGGGTATCAGAATGGATAAAAAAACAAGACCCATCTATTTGCTGTCTACAAGAGACTCATTTTAGACCTGAGGACACCTTTAGATTGAGAGTGAGGGGATGGAAAACTATTTATCATGCGACTGGAAGCCAAAAGAAAGCTGGAGTAGCCATACTTATATCAGACAAACTAGACTTTAAATTAAAGGCTGTAACAAGAGATGAAGAAGGACATTATATAATAGTTACAGGGTCTATCCATCAGGAAGAGCTAACAATTATAAATGTCTATGCGCCGAATACCGGAGCCCCCAAATATATAAAACAATTACTCATAAACATAAGCAACCTTATTGATAAGAATGTGGTAATTGCAGGGGACTTTAACACTCCACTTACAGAAATGGACAGATCATCTACACACACGGTCAATAAAGAAACAAGGGCCCTGAATGAGACATTGGATCAGATGGACTTGACAGATATATTTAGAACGCTGCATCCCAAAGCAACAGAATATACTTTCTTCTCGAGTGCACATGGAACATTCTCCAAGATAGATCATATACTGGGTCACAAAACAGCCCTTCATAAGTTTACAAGAATTGAAATTATACCATGCATACTTTCAGACCACAATGCTATGAAGCTTGAAATCAACCACAGAAAAAAGTCTGGAAAACCTCCAAAGGCATGGAGGTTAAAGAACACCCTACTAACGAATGAGTGGGTCAACCAGGCAATTAGAAAAGAAATTAAAAAATATATGGAAACAAACGAAAATGAAAATACAACAATCCAAACGCTTTGGGACGCAGCGAAGGCAGTCCTGAGAGGAAAATACATTGCAATCCAGGCCTATCTCAAGAAACAAGAAAAATCCCAAATACAAAATCTAACAGCACACCTAAAGGAACTAGAAGCAGAACAGCAAAGGCAGCCTAAACCCAGCAGAAGAAGAGAAATAATAAAGATCAGAGCAGAAATAAACAATATAGAATCTAAAAAAACTGTAGAGCAGATCAACGAAACCAAGAGTTGGTTTTTTGAAAAAATAAACAAAATTGACAAACCTCTAGCCAGGCTTCTCAAAAAGAAAAGGGAAATGACCCAAATAGATAAAATCATGAATGAAAATGGAATTATTACAATCTTTCAGAGATACAAACAATTATCAGGGAATACTATAAAAAATTATATGCCAACAAATTGGACAACCTGGAAGAAATGGACCAATTCCTGAACACCCACACTCTTCCAAAACTCAATCAGGAGGAAATAGAAAGCTTGAACAGACCCATAACCAGCGAAGAAATTGAATCGGTTATCAAAAATCTCCCAACAAATAAGAGTCCAGGACCACATGGCTTCCCAGGGGAGTTCTACCAGATGTTTAAAGCAGAGATAATACCTATCCTTCTCAAGCTATTCCAAGAAATAGAAAGGGAAGGAAAACTTCCAGACTCATTCTATGAAGCCAGTATTACTTTGATTCCTAAACCAGACAGAGACCCAGTAAAAAAAGAGAACTACAGGCCAATATCCCTGATGAATATGGATGCAAAAATTCTCCATAAGATACTAGCAAATTGAATTCAACGGCATAGAAAAAGAATTATTCACCATGATCAAGTGGGATTCATTCCTGGGATGCAGGGCTGGTTCAACATTCGCAAATCAATCAACGTGATACATCACATTAACAAAAAAAAAAGAGAAGAACCATATGATCCTGTCAATCGATGCAGAAAAGGCCTTTGACAAAATCCAGCACGCTTTCTTAATAAAAACCCTTGAGAAAGTCGGGATAGAAGGAACATACTTAAAGATCATAAAAGCCACTTATGAAAAGCCCACAGCTAACATCATCCTCAACGGGGAAAAACTGAGAGCTTTTTCCCTGAGATCAGGAACACGACAAGGATGCCCACTCTCACCGCTGCTGTTTAACATAGTGCTGGAAGTTCTAGCATCAGCAATCAGACAACAAAAGGAAATCAAAGGCATCAAAATTGGCAAAGATGAAGTCAAGCTTTCGCTTTTTGCAGATGACATGATATTATACACTCCACCAAAAGTCTGCTAGAACTGATACAGGAATTTTGCAGATGACATGATATTATACACTCCACCAAAAGTCTGCTAGAACTGATACAGGAATTCAGCAACGTTGCAGGATACAAAATCAATGTACAGAAATCAGTTGCATTCTTATACACTAACAATGAAGCAACAGAAAGACAAATAAAGAAACTGATCCCATTCACAATTGCACCAAGAAGCATAAAATACCTAGGAATAAATCTAACCAAAGATGTAAAGGATCTGTATGCTGAAAACGATAGAAAGCTTATGAAGGAAATTGAAGAAGATTTAAAGAAATGGAAACACATTCCCTGCTCATGGATTGGAAAAATAAATATTGTCAAAATGTCAATACTACCCAAAGCTATCTACACATTCAATGCAATCCCAATCAAAATTGCACCAGCATTCTTCTCGAAACTAGAACAAGCAATCCTAAAATTCATATGGAACCACAAAAGGCCCCGAATAGCCAAAGGAATTTTGAAGAAGAAGACCAAAGCAGGAGGCATCACAATCCCAGACTTTAGCCTCTACTACAAAGCTGTCATCATCAAGACAGCATGGTATTGGCACAGAAACAGACACATAGACCAATGGAATAGAATAGAAACCCCAGAACTAGACCCACAAACGTATGGCCAACTCACCTTTGACAAAGCAGGAAAGAACATCCAATGGAAAAAAGACAGCCTCTTTAACAAATGGTGCTGGGAGAACTGGACAGCAACATGCAGAAGGTTGAAACTAGACCACTTTCTCACACCATTCACAAAAATAAACTCAAAATGCATAAAGGACCTAAATGTGAGACAGGAAACCATCAAAACCTTAGAGGAGAAAGCAGAAAAAGACCTCTCTGACCTCAGCCATAGCAATCTCTTACTCGACGTATCCCCAAAGGCAAGGGAATTAAAAGCAAAAGTGAATTACTGGGACCTTATGAAGATAAAAAGCTTCTGCACAGCAAAGGAAACAACCAACAAAACTAAAAGGCAACCAACGGAATGGGAAAAGATATTTGCAAATGACATATCGGACAAAGGGCTAGTATCCAAAATCTATAAAGAGCTCACCAAACTCCACACCCGAAAAACAAATAACCCAGTGAAGAAATGGGCAGAAAACATGAATAGACACTTCTCTAAAGAAGACATCCGGATGGCCAACAGGCACATGAAAAGATATTCAGCGTCGCTCCTTATCAGGGAAATACAAATCAAAACCACACTCAGATATCACCTCACGCCAGTCAGAGTGGCCAAAATGAACAAATCAGGAGACTATAGATGCTGGAGAGGATGTGGAGAAACGGGAACCCTCTTGCACTTTTGGTGGGAATGCAAATTGGTGCAGCCGCTCTGGAAAGCAGTGTGGAGGTTCCTCAGAAAATTAAAAATAGACCTACCCTATGACCCAGCAATAGCACTGCTAGGAATTTATCCAAGGGATACAGGAGTACTGATGCATAGGGCCACTTGTACCCCAATGTTCATAGCAGCACTCTCAACAATAGCCAAATTATGGAAAGAGCCTAAATGTCCATCAACTGATGAATGGATAAAGAAATTGTGGTTTATATACACAATGGAATATTACGTGGCAATGAGAAAGAATGAAATATGGCCTTTTGTAGCAACGTGGATGGAACTGGAGAGTGTGATGCTAAGTGAAATAAGCCATACAGAGAAAGACAGATACCATATGGTTTCAGTCTTATGTGGATCCTGAGAAACTTAACAGGAACCCATGGGGGAGGGGAAGGAAAAAAAAAAACAGGTTAGAGTGGGAGAGAGCCAAAGCATAAGAGACTCTTAAAAACTGAGAACAAACTGAGGGTTGATGGGGGGTGGGAGGGAGGAGAGGGTGGGTGATGGGTATTGAGGAGGGCACCTTTTGGGATGAGCACTGGGTGTTGTATGGAAACCAGTTTGTCAATAAATTTCATATAAACAAAAAAACAAGTGAAAGAGGTAAGAAATGGGTGAGCAGATTGAGGATCAGAGAAATACATTAAAAACTAAAACATAAATGGGGCGCCTGGGTGCCTCAGTTGGTTAAGCGTCCGACTTCAGCTCAGGTCATTATCTCATGGTTTGTGGTTCGAGCCCCGCATTGGGCTCTGTGCTGACAGTTCAGAGCCTGGAGCCTGCTTCGGATTCTGTGTCTCTCTCTCTCTCTGCCCCTCCCCCACTCATGCTCTGTCTCTCTCTCTCTCTCTCTGCTTCAAAAATCAATAAACATTTTTAAAAAACCCTAAAACATAAATAGCTATTCTTCGTAAAGTATAAAAAACAACCACAGAATGATGAAAATAGTTTTTAACACATTAACCTCCCGTTAGTGTAAGGTTTTCTGTGGACAGTTCAACTAAACTAAATAACTAAACTAAAAAAAAATAGTGGTTTCTAAACCAGCATATTACAAAGAGATTTATTTCCTGAGTGCTTTAAAAATTGCACAGGTGACTTTTGACTGAGTGAAAACCAATTAATGCTAATATATGAAGTCAGTATTCTCATTAATATTGCATTCATTATTTGAGAAAAGGAATCAATTTGTCCTGGTCAAAATGTAAATATGCACCATGACACACCTGCACTAGAGAACTTATTCTGTCTAAGCAGGCACATTCCAGTTGGTAGAAAATGTATTAGGCAATTGTTTTTTAGCTCATTGAAACAGTGCCCTCTTTGCTATAACCATGCTTACTAAGATTTTGGTTGTTTTAGAGCTGAACTATTCCCAGCATAGATGAGCCTGGTGCCACCTTGACTTTCACCATTCACAGGATGGCACTCTTGCCATGGGAACTCACACAAATGACCTGTTTCCATGGCAACCTGTAAACTACAGATCCCCAACTCAGCTGCAAAGGAAAAAAATAAATAAATTTCAAGAAAAAAAATACCCTAATCCTAGTTCTTGGCATTGTTATCCTGGGCATTTTGAAATCTCTTTGGTTTGATTTCAAAACCATCTTTGTCAAGAGGGCAACAGCAAGATTGTGCTTTATCCTGTAGATTGGCAATTAGACCAGGTTATCTATGCACAGCAAGAATCTAAAACTTGATGTGGGGAGTAAAGAAGGTATTTTCATAAGTCATGTGTCAGATAAGAATCTCTTCATGAGCAGGCCACCCTGCCCTGCTGTTACCTCTTTAAAAATCTCTTGATAAACTACAACTGCTTCAAGGAAGGCAGAAACATCAGAATTCTGGCTTTCTAATGAATAACCAATATGAATATAAAACAGCATTTTAATATTCAGACAAAGTCTAAGATTCATACCTATAATCATCTTTAATGTATTGTGGACAAACAAATATATTTCTCAGCAGAATGCATACTTTGATAGTAACCAGATGTTAAAACCAAAACAATTTATATGTGACCTTCTATAAGCAGGGCAGTGGGGAGCCTCCATGAGCTGAGCACCTACCCATCCCCTATTCATTATCATATTTAATCTTCATATCAGGTCTAGAGGGAGGAGAGTTTCATACCCATTTTCTAGTTGAGTAAACTGAACCACAGAGCTGTTAACTTGTTCAGGTCATACAGTTAGTAAGTGGAAGAAGCAGACTTCAAAGTAGAGAATCAGCTTGAATGAGGCCACTCAATCTACAATCATCTTTAAATATGAAATTCAGAGAAAAAAGTACTATTTCCTCACTTTTCCATTTTGAAAAAAAAATATTTTCCAATTTGAGATTTCCTTTATAACACACATGTACTTTGTCATAAAGGATGAGAAGATTAGTGCATCAATCTTACCAATGGTTTCACTCAAAAGAAATAAAGAAGGAAAGAAAGAAAGAAAGAAAGAAAGAAAGAAAGAAAGAAAGAAAGAAAGAAAGAAGAAGGGAAAGGGAAAGAAGAAAATAAAATAAAATAAAATAAAATAAAATAAAATAAAATAAAATAAAATAAAATAAAATAAAATAGAAGAGAAAGACATTTGCCACATAACAGGTCATTGTAATTTTAGCATCAATTGAGCTTCTATGCACATAGTTCAAGGACATCATAAGGTCTAAATAGGGACCTTCTTAATTTATACTTTATTTCCTATGGGACAACAGATTACAGCATGCCTTTTGTTTAAGATAAAAAATTGGAACATATAAGGCAGCAATGTACTTATTTCCACCTGATGCTAACAAATTCATACCAATTTGTTTTAAATTTATACAGATTTTGAATTTATCACCAAGTTTGAAAACCCTGGCTAAGGCAGTCATTGTGTCACACTAGGTTTGTTTGGATCCTGTGTTGTTGACATTAACCCTAAATTATCACAGAAGCAGTGGTTTTACAAATGTATTGGAGTTGGTGTCTGTTCTTAATTCATTTAAATTTCTAAGAGTTGAGAATGTACTGAAAAACATGCAGTCAGCTAGCTTTATCTTTTTGGCCCTTTCAGGGTCCTTTCCTAAATTAAATGATAAATTTAGTTTAATTCTATATAGGTGACTACATCCACTTACCATTGAACAATTTAATTATATTTTGTTCCTTTCTAATTATATGATTTGAATCAAATCTTTAGCTAATACTAATGACTATACATCACCAATGTTAGCAAAAGAAATTCTGGAAAAACTGTGCTTTGTTCTTCCTATATAATAGGCCATTCCTTTGCTACTACTTAAAATGTTTCTTGGGGGAGAAGCCAAGATGGAGGAACAGCATGGAAGCTTTTATTACATCTCTCCTCCCTGAAATACAGCCAGACCAACACCAAACCATCCTGCACACCTAGAAAACTGATTCGAGGATTAACACAACAATCTGCACAACCTGAACCACAGAACTCAGCAGGTGCATGGTGCAGAGAGGTGAACTAGGGGAGAAGGCCACAGAGGGCAGGAAGCTGTTTTTGCTTGCTGAGAGAGGACAGAGATGGGGGGAGAGTGCAGAAAGCACCCCCACCCCTTCCCAAAAGTAGCTGGAGAGAAAAGGAAGAGTACACAAGAGACTGAAAAAAAAGGGAGAAAGAAGAAAGGAGAGGGTTTAAATTCCATTAAGATTCTATAAACAGGGGGAATGCAAAGTCTGAAAATCTGCAGCTCAATACCTGCCACTGCTCTTGTAGGAAGGGCGAATCTCCAGGAGCAGAGAATGAGGTCCTCAGGGTCCTCAGGCCACACAGGGAGAGATGGTTCCCCTGTTGGGAGGACATTTGGCACAGGCTGTGTGGCCTCCCCACAGGCAAAGGTCCCATGGACCCCAGAGAACAACCACATTTGCTATTGCTGGAACAAGGACTTTAAGGGGGAAGCCTTGTGCCAGATGTGTGTTGTGATCTTCCACAATCCCTGAAACACTGCTGCTACATGATTGTGTGAACTTTTTCTGGGACGGGCTGGAAGCCAGCTGTAGTCTCTAGGCATCAGCAGAAGTGCAGTCTGCCAAACATTCCTGGGGGTGGGCCAGCACCCAGGCATTGCTCACTGAAACCCTCCTCCAGAAGGTCTGAACGGGTAAGCTGCAGTCCCTCAGAAGTGAGGGGCTGGGAAACACAACTGCATCTAAGATAAAACTCAGGAGGGAGGTGCCACCTGGCAACCTGACAGTGCAAAAGCAGGCAGTGGATGGAAGGCAGAGACAAAGGACAGGTACATAATTACCAGTACGGAGAGCACAGAGTTCCAATATTAGAGAATGGGTAGTGGGCTGATGCCGTTTTCACCACTCCTGCTCATGCGCATAAACACATACAGGCATCACAACAATCTACCCCGGTAAGCTAAGCAGCACCATTTGGTGGAGAAAGGAGGCATTACACTAAGCCCCACCCAACTGGACCAACCTCACTCTTCAGAAACAACACAACTCTCTCCGCCTGCTTAGTTTACAGACTATAAAGTTCTTCATAGTTCAAAATCTAGGGGAAACTGATGTAATTTCAATCATACTTCACTCTGTTTGCTGGTCCATCTATTCAATTTTTTTTCTTTTATTTTCTTATTCTGGAATACAGAAAGAGAAAAGATTTTTATTTACCATTTCTATTAAAAATATTTTTCTTTAATTTTTTCTAATATATTTTACTTTTCTGTAAAATTTTCAAATTCCATTTTTTACTTTCATCATTTCATTATATTCTACTTCATTGTGTTCATTTTTTCAAATTTTCAAACATTTTCCTTTTTTTTTCTTTTTTCTTTTCTTATCTTTCCCTTTTCCCTCTACTCTATCAAGTTGCTTTCAACAACCAGAACAGAACACACCTAGGATCCAGCAACATTTATTTGCTTTTTTGTGTGTTGTTTTTAATTTTGTAATGTTAATATTTTTTAACTTATTAATTCCTTTTCTTCCTTTAAAATGATAAAATGAAGGAATTCACCCCAAAAGATGGACAGGAAGAAATGACATCCAGGGACGTAATCGACAGAGGTACAAGCAAGATGTTTGCACCAGAATTCAGAATCATGATAATAAGAATACTAGCTGGAGTCGAAAATAGATGAGAATCCCTTTCTGCAGAGATAAAAGAAGTAAAAGCTAGTCAGGATGAAATAAAAAATGCTATAACTGAACTGCAATCTCGAATGGATGCTATGGCAGCCAAGATGGATGAGGCAGAGTAGAAAATCATCAATACAAAGGACAAACTTATGGAGAATAATGAGGCACAAAAAAAGAGGGAGACTAAGGCAAAAGAGCACAATTTAAGAATTAGAGAAATCAGTGACTCATTAAAAAGGGAACAACATCAGAATCATAGGGGTCCAAGAAGATGAAGAGAGAGAAATATGGGTAGAAGGGTTATTTGAGCAAATCATAGCAGAAAACGTTCCTAACCTGGTGAAAGACATAGATATCAAAATCCAGGAAGCACAGAAGACTCCCATTACAGTCAACAAAAACCGATGATCAACAAGGCATATCATAGTCAAATTCACAAAATACTCAGGCATAGAAAGAATCATGAAAGCAGCAAGGGAAAAAAGTCCTTAACCTACAAGGGAAGACACACCAGGTTTGCAGTAGACTTATCCACAGAAACTTGGCAGGACAGAAAGGAGTGACAGGATATATTCAATGTGCTGATTTGGAAAAACATGCAGCCAAGAATTCTTTACCCAGCAATGCTGTCATTCAAAATAGAAGGAGACATAAAACGTTTCCCAAACAAAAATTAAAGCAGTTTGTGACCACTAAACCAGCCCTGCAAAAAATTTTAAGGGAGACTCTCTGATGGGACAAAAGATGGAAAACACACACACACACACACAAAAGCAATAAAGACTAGAAAGGACCAGAGAACACCACCAGAAACTCCAGCTCTACAGACAACATAATGGCAATGAATTCATATCTTTCAGTCCTCACTCTAAAGGTCAATGGACTAAATGCTCCAATCAAAAGACACAGGGTACCAGAATGGATAAGAAAACAAGACCATCTAGATGCTGTTTACAAGAGACCCACTTTAAACCTAAAAACACCTTCTGATTCAAAGCAAGGGGATGGAGAACCATCTATCATGCTATGGTCAATAAAAGAAAGCAGAGTATCCATACGTGTATCAGACAATCTATACTTTAAAATACAGACTGTATCAAGAGATGAAGAAGGGCATTATATCATAATTAAGGGGTTTATCCACCAAGAAGACCTAACAATTGTAAACATTTATGTGCCAAATGCGAGGGCACCCAAATACATAAATCAATTAATCACAAACATAAACTCATTGAGAGTAAGACCATAATAGTAGGGGACTTCAACATCTCACTCACAGCAATGGACAGATCATCTACTCAAAAAATCAACAAGGAAACAATGGCTTTGAATGACACACTGGACCAGATGGACTTAACAGATATGTTCAGAACATTTCATGCTAAACCAACAGAATTATACATTGTTGTCCAGTGCACATGGAACATTCTCCACAGTAGAACACATACTGGGACACAAATCAGCCCTCAACAAGTACAAAAAGATCTAGATCATACCGTGCATATTTTCAGAACACAACACTATGAAACTCGAAATCAACCACAAGAAAAAATTTGGAAAGGTAACAAATACTTAGAGACTAAAGAACATCCTACTAAAGAATGAATGGGGTAACCAAAAAGTTAAAGAGGAAATTTAAAAGTTCATGGAAGCCAATGAAAATGGTAACACCACAGCCCCAAACCTCTGGGATGCAACAAAGGCAGTCATAAAAGGAAAATATATAGCAAACCAGGCCTTCCTAAAAAAGGAAGAAAGATCTCAGATACACAATCTAACCTTACACCTTAAAGAGCTGGAAAAATAACTGCAAACAAAACCCCAAACCAGAAGAAGACAGCAAATAATAAGGAAGCTGAAATTAATATTATCAAAACAAAAAACAAAAAACAAAATCAATGAAACCAGAAGCCGGTTCTTCGAAAGAATCAACAAAATTGATAAACCACTAGCCAGTTTGATCAAAAGGAAAAGGAAAGGACCCAAATAAATAAAACCAAGAATGAAAGAGAAGAGATCACAACAGACACAGCAGAAATAAAAACAATAAGAGAATATTATGAGCAATTATATGCCAATAAAATGGGCAATCTGGAAGAAATGGACAAATTCCTAGAAACAGGTACACTACCAAAACTGAAACAGGAAGAAATAGAAAATTTGAACAGAACCATAACCAGTAGGGAAATCAAATTAGTAATCAAAAATCCCCCCAAAAACAAGAGTCCAGGGCCAGATGGCTTTCTAGGGGAATTCTACCAAACATTTAAGTAAGTGTTAACACCTATTCTCTTGAAGCTGCTCCAAAAAAGTAGAAGTGGAAGGAAAACTTACAAACTCTTTCTAGGAAGCCAGCATTACCTTGATACCACAACCTGACAGAGACCTCACTGAAAAGAAGTACAAACCAATTTCCCTGATGAACATGGATACTAAAATCCTCAACAAGATACTAGCCAACTAGATCCAACAATACATTTAAAAAAATACTCACCATGACCAAGTGGGATTTATATCCGGGATGCAGGGCTGGTTCAATATCTGCAAAACAATCAATGTGATTCATCACATCAATAAAAGAAAAGACAAGAACCACATGATCCTCTCAATAGATGCAAAGAAAGCATTTGACAAAATACAGCATCCTTTATTGATAAAAACCCTTAAGAAAGTAGGGATAGAAGGATCATACCTTGAGATCATAAAAGCCATGTATGAAAGACCCAACATTAATATCATCCTCAATGGGGAAAAACCAAGAGTTTTCCCCCTAAAGTCAGGAACAAGACAGGGATGTCCACTCTAGCCGCTGGTATTCAACATAGTATTGGAAGTCTTGGCCTTAGCAATCAGACAACACAAAGAAATAAAAGGCATCCAAATCGGCCTGGAGGAGGTCAAACTTTCACTCTTGACAAATGACATGATACTGTATATGGAAAACCCTAAAGATCCCACCAAAAAACTGCTAGAACTGTACCATGAATTCAGCAAAGTTGCAGGATATAAAGTCAATGCCGAGAAATCGGTTGCATTCCTATGTACCAACAATGAAGCAACAGAAAGAGAAATAAAGGAATCGATCCCTTTTACAATTGCACCAAAACCCATGAAATACCTAGGAATAAATCCAACCAAAGAGGTGAAAAATCTATACACTGAAAACTATAGGAAGCTTATGAAAGAAATTGAAGAAGACACAAAAAAATGGAGAAATATTCCATGTTCCTGGACAGGAAGAACAAATATTGTTAAAATGTCAATACTACCCAAAGCAATCTACATATTCAATGGAATCCCTATCAAAATAACACCAGCATTCTTCATAGAGCTAGAACAAACAATCCTAAAATGTTTATGGAACCAGAAAAGACCCCAAATAGCCAAAGCAATCTTGAAAAAGAAAACCAAAGTGGGAAGCATCATAATCCCAAATTCAAGCTATACTACAAAGCTGTAATCATCAAGACAGTATGGTACTGGCACAAAAACAGACACTCAGATCAAGGGAACAGAGTAGAGAACCCAGAAATGGACACACAAATGTATGGTCAACTAATCTTTGACAAAGCAGGAAAGAATATTCAATGGAAAAAAGACATTCTCTTCAGCAAGTGGTGCTGGGAAAACTGGACAGTGACCTGCAGAAGAATGAACTGGACCACTTTCGTACACCTACACAAAAATAAAATCAAAATGGATGAAAGACCTAAACATAAGACAGGAAGCCATCAAAATCCTAGAGGAATTAGCAGGCAAAAACCTCTTTGATCTTGGTCACAGCAACTTTTACTCAACACGCCTCTGGAGGCAAGGGAAACCAAAGCAAAAATGAGCTATTAATGAACACTGCTTGGAATAGCCTTTTCTCCTTTTTTGCTGCACTTCTACCTTGATTATCTGAATGTCATCTCTTTATGATGCCTTCCTTGACCTCTCTTCAAATGAATTCAGAGTCTACTTTTATTTTGAACTCATGCAGAAATCTTTGATAGATTAATCTAATAATCCAATTAAATCCAATAATCCAATAATCTAATTAAAAATGGGCAGAAGACATGAACAAACATTTCTCCAAATAAGACATATAGGTGGCCAACAGACATATTAAAAGATTCTCAACATCACTAGTCATCAGAGAAAATGCAAATCAAAACTATAATGAGATATCATCTCACAACAGTTAGCATGGCTAAAATTAAAAAGAAAAGAAACAAAAAGCGTTAGCATGGATGTGAAGAAAAAGGAACTCGTGTCCACTGTTGGTGGGAATGTAAGCTGGTACCGTGGATAACAGTATGTAGGTTCCTCAAAAAATTCAAAATAGAAATACTATATGATCCAATAATTCAACTACTGGGTATTTATCCAAAGAAACTGAAAACATTAATTTGAAAAGATATATGCACCTATATATTTATTGCAGCTTTATTTACAATAGCCACGAGATGGAAGCAACCCTCATATCCATTAATAGATGAATAGATAAAGAAGATGTGGTATATATACACAATGGAATATTATTTGGCCATAAAAAAAGAATGAGCTCTTGCCATTTGCAACAACACGGATGGACCTACAGGGTATAATGCTAAGTGAGATAAGTGAAACAGAGAAAGACAAATACCACATAATTTCACTTATATGCAGAATCTAAGAAAACAAAAGAAATTAAATAACAAACAAAAAGCAGAATCAGACCTTTAAGTACAGAGAACACACTGATGGCTACCAGAGGGGAGAGAGTTGGCGGGTGGGCAAAATGGGTGAAGGGGAGTGGGAGATACAGGCTTCCAATTATGGAATTAACAAGTCATGAGAATAAAAGGTACAACACAGGGAATATAGTCAATGATACCGTAATAGTGGTGTATGGTGGCAGATGGTAGCTATCCTTGTGATGAGCATAGCAATAGCATAACATTGAATAACTATGTTACACACCTAAAAATAATGTAACATCGTGAGTCACCTATACTCAAATAAATATTAATTAATTAATTAATTATAAAATCATGCTGTAGGAGGTGAGAATGCAACTGGGAAATGTGGTTTTGGGTTAAATTATGAGATACATAACTTTAAAAAGCCTTGGTGATGAAAAACAGTATAGAAAAAGGTAGACCATTTTCCTGAGATAAAAAAACTTTCCTTCTTAAAAACAATGAGAGTCCACAGTTAAAATTAGGATGCAATCTGGAGACAGCTATATCGTGAAATTTGTTCACATGTCAAAAGTCCCTTCTAGTCTGCTGACCTGGGCAAATGCTCAGGTTGATTGACTCCATCTCTATCACCAGTAGAGGAAAGACAGTGGTGACTGATAGCTTTTTCAATATCTATCTTTTTTTTCTAGTTAAAAAAGTCAAAAAGATATCTTGAGATCGATGCTAACATAGGTATCATCTATCTTTTTTGGCCTGATATAAGGTTCATGGTTTCATAAGAAACTGAAGTCAAAGAAATTTTTAAAAATCAGAACAAATGTTCTTGAAAACAGATAAAAAAATTTTGCTAACTTGGTATGTTCAAGTTTCCTTAAGTATATAAAAAAGTTAGCAGTAGCTAAAATGGAGAAATTATGTAAACACATTAATGTATAAGTGTGTCCACTTATTTCTATTCTCTGACCATTAGTAGTGTATTTCTAACTTTGTTTTGAGATGCAATACAGTAATTGTCCACACACACACACACACACACACACACACACACACACACACACACACCTTAAGCCTCTTGTCTCTAGTTTCTCCAATCCATCTTGTACAACACGTAAAACTTCATAAAATATAGGTTCAATAACCTCATACTTCTGCTTAAAATGTAATCCACACAACGTAGTCCAACTTTAAAACCATAGACAGACACTTTCAGTTCAGTTGTTTAGTGTTTTGTTTTTTTTTTTCTCACTTCTTCAATATACAACCTGTACATCAGACAAACCTAACTAAACACTGTGTTCTTACACTTTGGAGAACTCAGTTCCCATAATCCTCTCAGTTGCCAATTTTCTTAATTTCTCATTGACTTTTTAAAAAATTGTATGCCATTGTATTTTTTTAAATAACTTTATTAAAATTATTTTATTAAATAATGTATTAAAATAACTTTAATAAAATTATTAAAATAATTCATCCTTGCATGGAATTTCAAGTAACTTAAGTGATGGTAAAGGTTCCTTGGATTTCTATCTAATTTACCTTTTCTTTCCAGATGGACAATCAATCACTGTTAGCATAATTCTTTATACATATTGACATATGTACATATAAAAATACATATATATGTATATATGGCTTTCATATATATATGGCTTTCATTTGTGTATTTATATTCATTTTACACAAATAGGATTATACCCCAATAATATTAACTTTTTTTCTTACCTATTTTCTTAAAGATATTTTCATATTGGTAGTAGAGATCTGCTGTAACAGGTCAAGTGTGAATTTGTCATGCTTTAAGAATCCACCCACTATGGATATTTGGGTTATGTCCATTTTGTTTTGTTTGTTTTGTTTTATTGTCTCCTGATTTTTTTCCAAAGACTTAATTTTTGGAGCAGGTTTAACTTCATAGCAATATTGAGCAGAAGATACAGAGATATCCCACATACTGCCCCCACATATGCATAGTGTCTCTCATTATCAACATTCTGCACCAGAGAGGTACAGGTGTTACAATTGATGAATCTACATTGACACATTATTGGTGCCCAAAGTCCATAGTTTACATTAGATTTAATCTCATGTTGTACATTCTACGGGTTTGGACAAATATACAAAGGCATGTATCCACCATTTTAGCATCATATAGAGTATTTTCACTGTCATAAAAATTCTTCGTGCTCCATCTATTCATCTTCCTTTACCCATCCTCCATTTTTTATATTACTGTTCATTTCTCCCTTCATGTCTGTCAATATTTGCTTTATATTCTCCCGTGTTGGGTGCATTAATGAGTGTTGTATCTGTTTCTTGAAATAATCATTTTGTAATCATTATGTAATACCTTTTATCATTATGTAATACCTTTCTTTGTCTTTTGTTACAGTGTTTGTTTTATTTTTTTAAGTCTATTTATTTATTTTGACAGGGAGAGAGAGAGAGAGAGAAAGTGGGGGACACGCAGAGAGAGAAAGAAAGAGAATCCCAAGCAGGCTCCGCACTGTCAGTGGAGAACCCAATGCATGGCTTGAACTCATGAACCATGAGATCATGACCTGAGCCGAAGTCCGACACTTAGCTGACTGAGCCACCCAGGTGCCTACACAGTCTTTTTTGTTTTAAAGTCTATTTTGTCTAAGAGTACCAGGGTGGCTCAGTCAGTTAAGCAACTCAGAGCCTGGAGCCTGTTTTGGATTCTATGTTTCCCTCTCTCTCTGCCCCTCCCCCACTCATACTCTGTCTCTTTCTCAAAAATAAATTTAAAAAATTTAAAAAACCTTAATGTCTATTTTGTGTCATATGAATTTTGCTACACCAATATTTTTTTTGTTTCCAGTTGCATGAAATACCTTTTTTCATTCCTTTACTTTCAGTCTGCATGAGTCTCTTGTAGGCAGTATAGAGATGAGTCTTGTTTTTGATCCATTCAGCCACCCTATGTCTTTTGATTAGAGTATTCAATCCATTTACATTTAAAGTAATTTGATAGGTATGTATTTATTGCCTTTTTTCTCATTGTTTTCTAGTTGTCTATCTTTCCTTTTTTGTCATTGAAGAAAAATGCTACAAAACTCAATGAACATTTTTTTTCTAGGATATTGTATTAGCTCAGACTGCCATAACAAAATACCATAGACAAAATACCAAATACCATAGTCTGGCTTAAATAAAAGAAATTTATTTTGCCACAGTTCTGGAGGCTGGACGTCTGAGATCAAAGTGCCATCATGGTGAGGTTTTGGTGAGGTTTCTTCATGGGTGCAGAGAGCAGCCTTCTTGCTGTGACCTCACATGGCAAAGAGAGAGAGTAAGCTCCCTCATGTCTCTCCTTAAAAGGACCCAATTACATGACTTCATCTAACCCTAATTATTTCCATAAGTCCCCATTTCCAAATATCATCACACTGGGAGTAAAAGCTTCAACATATGAATTTTGTAGACACACAAACATTCAATCTGTAACAGATATACAACTAGGAGGGGAATTGCGGGGTGGAAGATTTTACCAGATTGTTTCCTGAAAGGACTCCTGACTTACCTGAGCACCAAAGTGCTTGAAACTACCCAGCACCCCACACCATCACTACCACTGGGTTTTCAATCTTTCTTACCTACCTGTTCCCAATTTTCTGAGGAACATTTGCTATCTCACTGTTTTAATTTGTAAAACAAATTAAAATTTATGAGGTGCAATGTTCATAGACCCTTTATACTTTACCTTTGAATTCCCTCCTCATCTCCTCTGCTCATTTCCCTGTTTTTATCTGTTGGGTTCACTGCTAGAGGGCAAAACCAGTACCGAGGGCCCAAAATAGTACCTGGAACATCCTGTGTAGTCAATAAATGTTTATTGGAAGAATGAGTAAGAAAGCAAATAAATAAAGAGGTTGTAAACATGTTTTCAGTACTGCTTGTCTTGACTTTATAGTGTCTAATTTAAATAAAAGTTTTAAAACTTTGCTATGATTACACTTATTACTTCTACTAGATATTCTACATTTTGTGTCTTGTCTTATAACCATTCCAACCAAAGGTTGTAAATGGATTCACCTTTATTCCCCTCTAATCCTATGCTACTTTTTCCTACTTTATTCATTTTTACCCAATTTAATCCATTTTTCTTTGCTAATGATATCAATAGTCTGAACAAAACTAATTATATTTGTATATATTAATTAAGAAATCAATTTATGGGAAACATCATGGGATAAATCTTTATAGAAAATCACATTTTAGACACATGATTTTTTTTTATTGTTGAAACTTAAAATACAATGTGACTGCCTTTTATCTTGGGTTTTGCCTTCCCAATGCACATTCAAACATGGAACGGTACATAAGGTTATGTTTCTGTAATGGTGTCCTTTGATAGCCACAGCAATCTCAAGAAAAGGGCTCTAGGAAATGTGTTTTGGAAGACAGCACACCATTTCCATTTGTATTCAATTTATTATTTCAAATTAAATTACACAGTACATTGGGCCCTGGATAAAATATTCTAAATAAGATAGAGAATGTCAACACCACTATTTCTTTGCATGCCTGCTAAGTAAAACTCACAGAAGCAAAACACTAGGATATGATGTCAAGCAAAGCCTACAGAAATTTAGCAATATTATAGGTTTGAGAAATAAAAAGTAAGGTGTACATACCAAAGTTACCTTGAGAATAAAAACAGAAAAGCCTCCTGTGAATGTTTCTTATCACAGCAATATTCTCTGGAAAAGATGAACAGTCATATCTTCCTTTTTGACCACATCCCCACTCCTGAGTAGTAGCACTGTCAACATATAATATGAAAGCCATCAATACATGTTGACAGTGTTTGCACTCCAGGTGGTGAGAAACTCTATGAGCTGAAGACGGAAATACATAGATCAGGAAGTAAAATCCTGAACTGAGATGAGAAGTATAGCAAACCATGGAAGAAGGGAGATGAAAATATAAAGTAATATAAATAAGAGAGAACTGATCATTTAAGGAACAGAGGCAATATATTCATGTTAATTTAAATAAAAACAAAAGTAACGTTATATTATTTATTAAAGGACTGCATAAAAAGATGATTGTTGCAGATATTATCTATGTATAGTCTCCCACTAGAAAGGCCAGCACATGATTAAGAACTTTTCCCCTGATTGAATAACTATTTAAATAGTGCTTTTCTTCTATAAGTAAAAAATTACTAATCAAATGTAATCTGATCAATTCTGAACTATAATTGTTGAAAAGAAGTTAATAGATGGGACCACTTCACAGAGAGACAAATAACTAAGACACAGGGATGTAAAATAACTTTCCCAAAATGACACTGTACCCATAAATAGTACGTAAGTCTACTTATTTAATAAAATCTACTAGTTGTTTGTTGGGCATCTATTAAGCATGGTTGTGGCAACTGTATGTTTTGATTCAGAAATTAAAACAAACACTCTGCCCTTGAGAGATTTAGCACTGGTTAGTGTTCCCTGATCCACACAAAGATAGCCAGCTACACATGAATCAAAGACAGTGTGTACTTAAGAGTGATTTAGCCAATAAGTTAGCATTTCCACCAATTTTAAAATCAAATCTGCCTCTAATTTAGCTTTATAAATTGAAAGTACAGGGTCACCTGGGTGGCTCAGTCAGCTGAACATCCAACTCTTGATTTCGGCTCAGGTCATGATATCACAGTAGTGGGATTGAGCCTTGTATCAGGCTCCTCACTAGACATGGAGCCTGCTTGGGACTCTCTCCCTCCTTCTCCTTATGCCCCTCCCCTTCTCTCTCTCTCTCTCTCTCTCTCTCTCTCTCTCTCTCTCTCTCTCAGAAAGAAAGAAAGAGAAAAAGAAAGAAAGAAAAAGAAAGAACAAAAATTGGAATAATCTCTAATTGCTAAAAGAACTTTTAAATTAAAGCACACAAAAGCATTGTTTTGGAAAATAAATAAATTCAACAAATATTTATCAAGCAACTACTATGTGCCAGGAACTAGTAACTTATAATAAGGTAAATAAAAAATGGTCCCTGTTTCTAAGGTGCTGTCAATCTAATAAAGTCTGTTTGGGAGAACTCTATAGTTCAAGACACAGGAGAGACATTAAACTCTGCTTCAACAGCAGAGGTATCTTAAGAAAGAACTTTCTTATAGAGGGAGCATCACATGCAAAAGTACAGCATATGAATAGCATGGTAAGAGTTCTAGATGGTGTTGTGTTGCATCCAGAGGAGCAGAAGATGAAAACTAGGGAATTAGTCAAAGGTTTTACATGTCATATATGAGAATTCGAATGCATGTAGTAGCCCCTGTCCACTCTACTTCCTCTGTGAGGCAAAAAGGAGCTCCTTCAATATTCCACCTTCATTCACAAACTTATATCCATGTAACTCTTCTCTTTTCCAATCTTCATTGCACTGAATGACTAAATCCTTCCCTGATTCTCTACTATCATCTCTCTGGCTTTACTTTGTCATTTAATATCTTTCTCTGGCTTCAGCTTTATTGGCATCTTCCTCAAAAACATAAATACAGGCCAATCTTTAACAATAAAAAATAAAAACAAACAAAAAAGCCACCACCTCTGGGGCTTCCTCCCGTCTCTTTTTTTCATAACCAAGCACCTCGAGCTCTTCAACAGAAGTTTCTCCACACAGCCTCTGTTCTCACTCCCCCAATGAAACCTTAGTTGATTCCTCTTCTGCACCTGACATTACTGATCACTCCTCTGATACTCTCGTGACCATTATGTCTAGGCTTATCCAAAAATATCCCATTATTTGCTCTTCTTCTTCAGCTGTCCCTTTTTCATCTCTTTTGCTACTTTAGTCCCCTGAACTACTACTGTTCTCTCTTTATACTAAAAGAAAATCCTCAGTTATAATGCTTCCCCTTGGGTACTAAAGTCTCTTCCTTAAGTTACAAATACCTCTCCAATACAAAGTAGTATCTCCAAGCTTTGTTCTAGCCAGGCTAATCTATACTTGTCCCCACTTATTGTTCTCAATCTCCCTTTACTTCACCCATAAATTAGAAACCCCCACACTGGACTGAATCTATTCTGCTAGTTGTTACAGATGTTCATCTAACCAGGAAGTCCAATAATTTTGAGTCTTTTGCTTGTTTAACTGCTTACAAGCAGTCAACACTTTGTTCTTTCATGAAACTTTCCTACCAACTGAATCCATGACACTTGAAATATCTCCTGGCTCTCCCCTAACTACTCAGATTAATTTTTTTCCTCAGTATTTATCTAAAAGTTAAATATTCTCCTGTGTTCACATCTCTTGACTATCTCCCTGGATAAGACCAGCCTCATATCATTACCTTAGACCAGAACACCAACTGATGAAAGAATGGATGTTAGACATTTAGTATTTTAAATGCTTGGCCAAGCATTAGAAGCCTTCCACTCTGGGCCCCTACCATTTTTACATCCTTGTAGCTTCTTGCCACCCACTCACAACAGAGACTGATTACAATAAACAATTACTAAGAAGTCAATGGTGAAGAAAAAAATGGGTGGGTTTAGCCTTGGTGCAAATGCAGGTTGTATCAATGGATATATTCATTTGTTTGATTATGGTGATTACTTCACAGTGCATATGTATATTAAATCATCAAATTTTACACCTTAAACATACAATTTTAAATTGTCAGTTATACTTCAATTTAAAAAATGTAGCCTAGAGGTGCCTGGGTGGCTCAGTCAATAATTTGGCTCTTGATTTCAGCTCAGGTCATGATCTCATCATTCATGGGATTGAGAGCCTGCATCAGGCTCTACACAGATAGCCTGGAGCCTACTTGGGATTCTCTCTCTCCCTCTCTCTCTCTGCTCCTTCCCTGCTCATGTGCTCTTTCTCTAACTAATTCTCTCTGTCAAAAATAAATAAATAAACTTTTTTAAAGGAAGATTTAAAAAAAGATAGATAGATAAATAAATAAATAAATAAATAAATAAATAAATAACATAGCCTGTATTATCTTTAGCAAGTAGTTAATTTTTCTAAGCCTAAATTTTCTTATAAGTAAAATTGTAGGGATACCTAATTCTTAGTCTTCTGATAGAATTAGAACTCTCCTTATATACTGATTAGCATAAAACACAAATGTGCATAATAACATCTAATTATTTTATGATTACAGTAATATTTATTACTATGGCCAGGTACTATACATATGTTTGCTCATTTAATCCCCTCAGAAACCCTTTGAGGTAAATACTCTTACCTCATTATAGTGATGAGGAAACAAAGGCACAAAGAGTTTAAATAACCCAAGAGCACAGAATTGAAATGCCTCTATGGACTGAATGTGTTCCCCCAGAATTCAGTGAAGCCTAATCCCCAATGTAATAGTATTTAGAGGTAGGCCTTTGGAGAGATAATTAGGTCATGAGGTGAAGCCCTCATCAATAGAAGTAGTGTCCTCATAAGAAGAGATATAAAAGAACTTACTTCTTCTCTCTCTGATCTCCACTATATAAGGATACAATGAGAAGATGGCCATCTGCAAACCAGCAGGTAGGTTCTCACCAGACACTGGATCTGTCAGTACTTTGATCTTGGACTTCCTAGCCTCCAGAACTATAATATATAAATATTTATTCTTACCCAGTCTATGGTATATTTGTTACAGACGCCTGAACTGAGACAAAAGTGAAATACAGTCAGGTTTTAGAGCACCTAACAGAAAACACAAAATGTATCAGTCCCTGAATAAATCATTAAATCTGAAGAGAACAACCATTCTCTATACACTGCTTTCCTGACTACTGTGTTTTTACAATTCTCTTATTGGAAATTCTATTTTGTCTCCTCCCACTTCATATTCAGCTGAAGACTGGCACTCCTTTCACTCTCCCTCTCAAGCCCACTTCAACATTCCTTCTTTACTCCTTCCTTCCCTATTCGTATTGGTAATCTGTTTATCATTAATGAAACTAATTTGTATGCTATGGCCTGAAAGTTTGTGTCCCTCCAAAGTTTACATGTTGAAATCCTAACCCTTAAAGATGAAGGTATTAGAAGTGGGGTCTTTGGGGCATGCTTAAGTCATGAGAGTGGAGCCCTCAAGACTAAAATTTGTGCCTTATAAAAGATGCTCCTGAGAGAGACCCTGAGACCTTTCCACCATGTGAGGATACAATGAGAAGTCTGTGACCTAGAAGAAAGCCTTCACCCCACCATAATGACAACATGACCTCAAACGTTCAGCCTCCAAACTATGAAAAATAAATTTCTGTTGTTTGTAAGCTACCCATCAGTGGTATTTTATTATAATAGCCTTAATGGACTTAGACACTTATATCTCACATATTTATGCACATATCTATTTTTGCAATTAGCTTGAGACATCTGAGAAGATGCTTATTATGTTTGGGTTTTGTTTTTAGTCCTTGAACTGTCCATAATAATCTGGCACTATGCATTGCCTCAAATAAGTATTCAATAAGTCTTTGTTGAAGTCCTTTTTAACACTATCAGAATAAATCTCCTAGGAGTTTTTACTTAAAAACAATCATATTACCTCCCTCTATACTCCTGTGACATTTATGCATTTTCAGACAGGGCTGGATTTTTCATGTAGATGCGACTGGGAGGATGGGCCTTCAGTCTGTAGCGTGCTTTTTGTAGTAGGCCTCTCCCCTGGTCAAAAAGAGTACCTCATCAGATTTTATTGTCCATGTGAATGCATTAATTGAAAAGCAGACCTCCAAAAAGACTGGTTGAACCATGCTGGGGTTCAATCATGCACAGATAAGTGACTACTTACTGCAAGACATCTACTTATTTCCTAGTACATATGAGCCTTTCCAGTGTGCACAATGAACTAAAAGCTGCTGAGCACAAAAATGTCTTTTTATCTAAGTAACACCAGTGCCATCTTCAGGAAAAGTACAAGCAGCAGTTGTGTTTTTCTTCATGTATTTTTCTTTATTCTCATCAGAAAGCTTTGCCATGCTTTCACCTGATGACAAACATTACAGGGCTCACCTCTTATGGAAAGTTTCCATCCATTCTCCTTAGTGAACGAAGAAGGTGCTGGTAAAGTATAAAAAAACATAGAAAGGTTGAAGTAGAGAAATTCTAGTGTTCAAAGGTCCCTGGAATATGATTTAAGACATATAAACAAAACCTGGGAAGTAGATGGAAACTCTTTCCTATGCTAGCCTGAAGAGTGTTTATGATCTTGTCCATGCAAACTGAATCTTTTTAGAAGTTTCAATGTAGATTTATTAGACTGAAATATCACAAAATAAGGGATTTGAGAAAACATCATTTGTTTTATAACTATTTTTTAAAAGAGATTTTTTATTATGTAAGTTTGTTCTAAATTTACATTTGATTTCTGGTATGCACAACACAGACTTTTAGTCTTCTTTTTGCCTATATTTTTCCTTCCTTTTCCAAGCTTCAGGTACTCATATTCTGGGTTCTATATACCACTTACCATAAAAACACATTAATTTACTTCCAGTCAAACTATCTATAATTTTTAAAAGTTTTAACAGATCACCTTTTGACCGCCTATAATCCAGGGGAAATATACACTATAAATTCCGCAGCTAAGGTAACCATGTTTCAATTCCACCTCTAATACAATAACATTCTCTTATCCCTCAAAATAAGGAAGTCAATATCTCATCTCTATAACCGTAGTTAACAAGAAAAAAAGTACTGAAATAAGAAAAGCACTATTATAGCATGGAAGGCATTGGACAAGGCAACCCTTTAATCGCTAAATATTTTGTCACCAGGCTTTGTAGGGTTATAAACCCTCTTCTTCATTCAGCACTGGAATAAAAATTTTGGTGGAAATTTGTGGGAGGAAAGAAATGAAAGGTATTATGATATTGCAACATTCCTGAGTCAGTTCTAGAATGTGCTACTAAGACAGGTCACAAAATGGACACGGTCATAATGAGGACCTCAATTAGGTCTTGTCTGTCATTTAGTTCAAACAAAGCATATGATGGGTCTTCATAATTTGGACATAAAAAAAAGGTCAAAGAAACAGTTTGGGACTTAAGACCAAAAAATAATTCGTTAGGGAAGCAAAGTAATAGGAAAAGTAATAGGAATCTTAGGATTCAGGAGCCTTAGAATACCCAGCAAAAAAAAAAAAAAAAAAAGTTGAGTTAGATGGCTTGATAGAAGTCTAAAATATAGTAAGACAAGAATTTGAAAGTTCAGAGAAAAATGCAAAGTTCTAAGTCATGTAATCCTAAAAGGGAAAATAGGTCAAAAGATCTAGTGCCTCCACATGACATAATTTTCATTATTAAATCACAAATTATCTTCATGAGAAAAGAAGAGAGTAAAGTAAGCAAAATAAAGAAATATTATGCTCCGTGCAATTCATAGACTAGGTAATATAACTGCCTATAGTTTTAAAGGCTATATGCCAAAAATGGCAAGAAAGATATAACTATCTAGGATGAATATGAAAGCTGTAGAATGCTTTGTGTAATATAGAGACCAGGTAGAACTCAAATTTATAAAACATGTAAATTGACCCTGGCTGAAATGAAGATGAGTCCCAAAGCCCTCTTTACTGGCACCACCAGAAATTGCTCTTGGAGCACTGTCTGTAATCATAGGACTAGACCAGTGTCCACGTTGCCCTGCACATATAAAAGTCCTTTCTTATTCCATTCCCTGCCTACCTTTCCAGCTCCACCTCTTATTCCCTAGGTACACATGTGTGCACATACATACATACCAGTCACTACATTACCATGTTGATTTCTGCCTTTGTGCAAGCTGTGCCCTCTGCCTGAAACATTTTCTCTACTGAAGAACTTATTCTTCACGACCCAGCGTTGATGTCATGGCCTCAACAAAAGTTGCCTTATCCCTTCTTCTTTAGCTGCAATTACTTACCTCTTCCTCTATATTTCTTCTGTTCTTTGAACTGTATTTTCCCATAAGAAGTCTAAGATTATAAAATAAATTAGCATAAATAGGAGCAGAATTTACCCATTGTGTGTGATCACCTTTTCCTGCAGAAAGGCCTTTTTAGGGCTTCAATTCAAATGATTTTCTGACCTCATTCAGTGATGTAAAGGAGCTAAGAGACTGTTCTCTATCTCATGTTTGTAAAGTGGTGGGAAATGATAATGCACCTGTCCTACATTTAATTCACTTTTAAGTTACTCTTCATCTTAGATTTTCCAGGTGCATGACCAAGCAAATCATTTTACCTGTATAATTAAACCCTGTTGGAGTTTTCCATCTGGAGGTCCAGCTTGAAACACTTCCTACCAGGCACAGACAAGCAATCCCACAATATCAGGAAGGGATATGAAATATGGAAGGGATGGCCCTACACGGCTGTATAGCTACCCAGGACTTCTTGTCAGTGTAAACTTGAGTTACAGAGAAATTAGTGAAAAATCTGAGTAGTAGTATCTCGATGTTGTCTCATAAGAATTATAAACTAATTAATTTTTTCTAAATTTCCAAAGACCACAGCTAGTGTGAACTAACCTAACTCAGAAACTCAAATCAATTGTTTTCCTCTTTTTAAACTCTCTGGTCTTTCATAAAATGCATTAATTGGAAAAATTAACATTTCACAGATCCACAAAAGTATTCTTCCTTTGTGGTAGTTTAACCCAAATAAAGAGTCATTAGAATAGATCCTTGCCTGATTCTGTTCCCTTCAGAATATGAATATAGGTAGATCTGAAGCCTAAAAAGGTTTTTAGAAACATGTTAGGACAAAATCTTTGTTGATACTTTAATATGTCATCCCCTTTTGTAAAGTTTCTGTAATTTCATAAGGACTTTGATAAGATCATCATTTTCAAAGATTTCCATTCCAACAAGTTGTTAAAATTATGTAGTTTTGAGGGTGCCTGGATGGCTCAGTAGGTGAAAGAAACATGGTTCAGGTTATGATCTTGTGGTTTGTGAGTTCGAGCCCCGTGTCAGGCTCTGTGCAAACAGCTCAGAGTCTGGAGCCTGCTTTGGATTCTCTGTCCCCCTCTCTCTCTCTGCCCCTCCCGCCCAAACATAAATAAACATTATAAAAATTATAAATAAAATAAAATTATGTAGTTGTGTAAAACTTTTGCTTGTAGTTTCTAAAACGAAGTCAATTTACTAAGTGCTGAACCAACACTTTTTTATATTGTCTACACTATTGATCATACTATGTTTTACCAGTGAATAAAACTATGCCAAAAATGTTTCCAAGTTGTCCTGTCATGAGATAAAGCCCACAGAAACTAAGAATAAGTGGATAAAATTAAAGCCATGTGAAAGTTAAAGAGAAGAAATCAGTTTTCTAGAGTTTTCTGTGTTTACTTTCTCTAATTCAGGTGTAGATAGTAGATAGGTATAGGTGGACAAAAATATATATAAGAAAGGTACCATCCTGTTACATGAGTGAATATCTTACTATAAAACAAAGCCAATATAAGAGAGAAAATAATGGGAAGAGTAAACTGGTTCAGCAAATAAAGAGGAAGGGAAAAAAAGTTGAAGTCTGAATGTAGCAATTTTTATTCAATTAAATAAACATTACCTTACATTTTTATTTAGCTAAATGTATAAACCAAGGAAAGAATTTCCATATGCATAAATTGATTGGCTCTAAACATATGGTACCAGCTATGACATACATAAAGGATAAATGAGTGGGTAGAATGCCTGATCTGCTCCTGCTACCAGCCTTCCCAGCCCTGGCATGTACACTCACACTCCATGCCCACAAGACTTTTTTCTTTAATTAAAAAGGCAGAAAAATGAAAAGAAAAAAACAAATAGTAAGTTAGCATCTGGGGGCACTCTGCTTTGCCTCATTGCCCCTTCTCTATTGACTGCTTACTTAACATTACTTTTTGGAAACTTGAAACATTAAACTTCTTGTCATCTCCCAGATGCAAAATGCAGATAAAGTCCATTTCAGGATGGAGCAGGGGTTAGGTGAAAAACCTTCAACTTCTCAGAACATCCTCATTTCCTAGTCAATAAGTTTTACAATCACTATGGTTTAGAAATAGTATGGAAATATTGTTTTGTATAGGTGAATCATAAAGTAAAAAGATTTTAGTACTAATGAAAATATACAGATATATTCCATAAGTTCACCTTTATAAACTAAGATAATAGAAACAAAAGCAGGTGCATTATCTAAAACATATATTATAAGTTGGGCAATGAGAATATTCAAAAATTCCAAGAATAAAGATTCAGAATAGTATGGCTAGTCAGTCCTGCTTCCATATTTTAGGTAGCAAGAGATTAAAAGGTACAAGTTCACCACCATTGCTTTTCACTGCCTCATAAAACACCTACAAAAGATATCAGGACAAGGACAAAAGAAGCTATGCACTGTTCCAGCATTGCCCTTTCTGGGCTGGATTCTTGCCAAAGCCCCATAATTCCCCACATAGTCACAGCCCTCTGGGTTCACAGGAACCCCTTACATAAAGCTTGCCTGTGTGGTGGGGGCAATGAATTTTAAAGTGCAGTCTTTGAACCAATAGCAGCAGTATCACCCAGGAACTGGTTGAAAATAAAAACTCTCACACATCACCCTAGGGTTATTGAAACTCTGGATGTGGGCCCCAAATATCTGTATTTACCATCCCTCCAGGAGATTCTCATGCCTGTCAAAGTTTGAGAACCACCATGCTAGAGTAACTGGTTTTGGACACACACACACACACACACACACACACACACACACACACACACACGATGAAAAACAGTCATCTTTCACAGACATTTAGTCCTTTGTGTTAGGCCTGCCTGACTAGGACTCTATCTGCTCAAGGCCATTGTATTGCTTCATTTTGTTTCCTGTCCCTGTCACTGGAACTTGACTGAAGCTACCCTGGCAGTCTCCCGTTCTAAATCCTGGGAAGAAGGAATGAGGAAAGTTCCTAATCAAATTAATCCTCCTTCTGCCCCAGGACCATCCTTCTCAAACCTGGGATTATAAGGAAAAGCATCTTGATGGGTTCCCTGAAGAATTCGCCGCAACCTACTCCTAGAACAGGGACTGGAAATGTTCCCTAAACTTGCATAACCAAGACACCCAGGCAAGCAATCCTAAAACAAACCAAATCCAGGCAAAATTACACCCTCAAACAAATTTGCCTTTTGTAATGGAAGTACATGATTCCTGGTTATCCCTCCTCTCTAGGAAAGCTATTGGACAGGATGAAAACAGACAAGCCAGAGTCTAGGTCTGTAGATAAACTCTCCTTTACCTATATTCCCCATAAATATTATCAGCACCAAGTTAATAGTAAGATTATTTAAATTTGTCAAACACTTTGTAAATATTTATATATTTTCTCTCTTTTTATGTTTCCAAAGAAGCAAGTGTTCTACACACATTGAACAATCAATTTATTGCATAATTTCCTAAGTCAGTGATAACTTGTAGTCAATATCCAACCCATAAAGGAATCTGAAAAATATTTGACTTATTCTAATGTAAAGAGAGAAAAACTCAATAACTTCATGATTACTTTCTCCAAACTTCATTAGCTAGAAAGACATACAAAATGAAAATTAAATAATAATATTCATTTGGGATTCAAAATTTCCATAGAGGATAGCTGATAAAGAGTATTTATTATGTATTTCATTGGCTACTAAAATAGTCTATGTTGCACTGCCTTCATGTAAAACTTAGCAAATGATAAATTTCCTTTAAGCAGAAACTTTATGGTACACTGAATGATGTTGGTTACTACTAATGGTCATAAAATCTTACAGCTACTGCTAAAGATTTTAAGCATCAACTGTATACATGGCCAGGTAGTCTATCAAGTGCACCAATACGCCACTCAACTGAGACCCTACCACACTAAGCTCTCACAGAACTATTTTGTGGGTGTTGACCTTCTTCAAAGTAACAAATGAAACTGGTTGCTTTAAGGATTTACATAATTTCTTTATGTGACTATTAGGGTAATTATAAACTATTATAAGCAAATATAATTTAGTTTTCTTATTTGTAATAGCAATACTGTATTCACTTGCTAAATGAGAGCAATTTTGAGATTTTTTTAAAAACCTAAAGTCAATTCAAGAGATTATGGGAATGAAGAATGGTAATGTACCATTAAATGAAACTGAAAAATAATAAACAAAGTTCATTCTCATCAGTAATTTCCATTTCCTTCTTCATCAAAACTTTTGCCAAGGCAGTTAATACTGAACAGAATTAATTAACTTCATTCTTTCTTCTAGTATACATACCATGGTCAAAGGGTAGCTGCAGGAAAGAAAAGAAGGTAGGATCTAAAAACTTCAAACTAGACCATAATCAGTGATCCAAAGCTGTTTACCAGTGGCACTGAAGTTTTCAGTATTGCTGAAGTTCTAGAAAGTGAATCTCTGTTTAAAATATCCCGTAACACTGAATGCTTTTTGTCATAGAACAATAAAATGGAAAAAACATGTACTTTGGAGACAGACAGATCTCTATGTAAATTCCCACTGTGTGACCTTGGGCAATTCAATCAATATCTCTGAACATCATTATATTTACAAACTGTGCTCTACCTCATAGGGACTGGTGAAAAGATTGCATTAAATGAGAGAAGTAAAGTACCCCCTGTGGCATCTGACACCTAACAGGCATTCAGTAAATGGTATCTATTCATGTAATTTTGAATAAAATATTTAAATGATCCTTTCCATTCATCCCTACTCTCTCATACTCCACTCTCAATCACACACATAAATAAAAAGGTTTTAAGCTCTTTCATCTCCGTCATCTAGAATAATTATAAAACAAAAACATCCATATAAACTAATATATGCTGCTGTGTCTTCAGTAGGGATGATAGGGATAATGCCTTTACTAGTCTTTCTTATTTTCCTGACAATTTTGCTAATGGGCTCTTAATGGTTATTAGAAAATTTCAAAAGACAGACTTTTAAAATGAGGCAGTTTCTGTTGAAATAGGCCTAGCTATCCAGAATAATTAATTCTTTATAGAAGCCTAGTAACAGCAGGAAGGCTCTGCCAACCTACTTGAAAATCAGCCAGGAAGTTAGCAGGTAAGTGCTCCTTTTAGGTCACCAGTTAATACCGGTGTTTTGAGTTTCTGGAAGCTTTGTTCTCAGAGGAAAAACATTTCAGTGAATCTGAGAAAGCATCAGGGCAACCATAATAAGTCTGAGACCAGTTGCCAGTCATAATTTTAGGCCAGCTGCTACCTCCTTTCGATTTTGAACAAAGAAATACCCTCTGAGAGCACAGCTCTCGCCCTGCCTCGGGATTGCTATCATAGAGAACTGTACAAAGCGGATTCTGGCAGGATTTAAACATCATGCTGGGCTATAGCATAGCTGCAGTGGAATAAGGTCTTAGGTGGGATGGGGATTTGTCAAAACCACGTATGAAAGAAGACAGGCCAAGAAGTACAGTTGGTCGATGATAAAGTGTTAAGTTTAGAGAAACACAGTAGCTTCAAATAAGACTCTCAGAACCTCAATTAAGTTGTATCCCCAACTGACAGCATGTTGGAGTAGATAATACACAAGCTTTAAAATCAAACAAATAAGTTTGAAACTACACACTAGCTAGGTGATCTTGGGCAATTTACATGACCCTTCTCTGTTTCATTTTCCTCATCTGTTAAATCATTGAAAATAAAAGCACCTATGTCACAGGATTACTGTGATGATTAATTGGGCTAATATAATAAAGTTCTTAGCACCATTCCTGAGATATAATAGGGCTCAATAGCGAGTGCCATTATTACACGGCAGTTATATTGCCATAAAGAGAAAACCAAAATTAGCTGTGGCTTAAGTAAGAAAAAAATCATTTATTTTTCTTTCACATAAAAGAAGTCTGGAGATAAGAAACCCAGGACTCTTACTATTTTTTGTTCCAACATCCTAGCAATTATTGCCCACCCTCAAGGGCATTTAATGGTCCAAAATGACTGCTGAAGCTTCAGCCATCACAGTATTTCCAACTTCATGAAGACAGAAAAGAGAAAAGGGTAAACAAAACGGACTCATCCCAGCTGCCTGTATGCTTTTAAAGCACCTTCTCATTCTGTCAACAACTTCCATCCAACTTCTTCTACACATATCTCCTTGCCAAGAACTGAGTCAAGCCTTGCTACACAAGGATAATAGGAAATACAAAATTTTATCCATGCAATAAAAATTAGGGGTTGTAAGTAAGAACAGAAATTTGGATGTGGGTGGGAAACCAGTAGACTATCGCTACAGATGGTATTGGTTCGTATCTATCATTAAAGTCTTTCACTATCATTACTAAATCTACCATTTCTTTCTTCTATCTGGAATAATTACTAAAGTACAGACTTTTTTTCCTCTGGTATTTTCCCTCCAAGAGTTCCTCTACTATTCATTATCTCTATAAGGGGTATCTCAAAAAATTAAATCTCTAACTTTGCCTTAAGTCAGAAGTCAGCTGGAGTCAAGCCTCCTGCAATTCAGTAAGATTTGCTCAAATCCCACTTTCAAGACCTTCCCTAAGATTCCTGCCAACTCCCAGGCTTCCATTCTCCCGATTATATTTGATTTCAAGACAACCTCTACCTTCAGGATCAGCATTCACACCCACACTGAGGCCTTGTCTTGCTGGCTGTTCCCTGTCAATGACCAAACATAGAAGGCACACTGGAACTGGGAATACAGTACCCTGAGGGACAGTCTCTGCTCTACTCCCACTGGCCTGGCCAAAACTTGCTCTGAATTTCACAGTAGTCTGAAGCAATTCCTATCCAACCCTCCTCCTTTCCCCCTCTCTTTTGCATGTGTCATGCCTGCATCTACAGACTCTTTGTGGACTCCTGATGCCCCCCCCCCATTTATTTCTCACAGGTATTTTCCTAATCTCTTATATTTCAAATTCTATCTTGGTGACTGTTTGTCAGAGGACCTAGTCTGGCACAGTCTTCTGGACATTTTCAGTTGGATAGACTGTAGTCAGCCCAAATTCAATGTGTCCAAAACCAAACTCTAGAGCCTCTCGTGAAACTGGGCCCAGAACACTGTGAATCAAGTTAGAGTCATCTGGGGACTGAGGTCAGTTGTAGGAAGGAAGACCATTTTCTAGGATGGAGCATAGCAGCACCCTTGGGCCAGGACATCCCTTGTAGAAAGGAATTACTCAGATTCCATTCATATACAAAGAACATCATCTAGGTTTTATATAAAAGGTTCCAGATATTTGAGGTGGGCATTTTTAGAATATAATCATTTTGAATAATTTTAACCCTAAAGTTTATTAAAATAACAGTGGAAAATTAATTTTTGAAAACTAAATTGTGGATATTTTTGATATGATTTTTACTAAAACAAAAGAGTAAAATTTTCATATTTTTTAAAGATTCAGACATTTCTTCAATATTTAGGTTCAAACAGGTTATATGAATGGCAAGGAATTCAAGCTGGTGGAATTTTTCCTTCTTCCCTGTCATTGATATTATTCAGCCAGAACTGTAAGATAATTTTGATCTGTGTACAGAGTAGTTTAAACAGTTTCAAATTACTGTTTAAATATGGCTGAAGTTTCCTAATAGATACTTTTTACTTTTATTAAAAGTTATAGGAATTTCTGATGTTAGCTCATTCTGTATCATAGCGGGACAACTTTTCTAAATGAGGACATTAAAAGTATAAATTTATTTGAGGTGTTGCCGTCTCAGAGTCTGGTAGTGCCAAGATAGCTACATGTCTCCATGATGATTCAAAATGTTTTTCCTTCAGATGTGAAATTTTCTTTTGGTTTTGCTTTTTAGTTCCTGAAACCTATTTCATCTGGAAAGAATGTCAACTCTACAAGTACATGGAATAACATAGAAACAGGATTCAGAATACTTTATAATTTTAAAAGCAAAGAAAGTGACTAATTCTGAAGATCACCATATAAAAATTTTCAATAGAAGTATAGGTACCTGACTTGAAATAACTATGTCAACTAGCCATATGTTAAGTACCTTTTTAAAAAAAAAAGCTTGGACATTATTTCAAAGGAAACAAAGTTTAAAAACAAACTGGAAAACCCAATAATTTCAGAGAAAAATTCTAACACATTTCTGTGCAGTCCTGTTGGATTTTGAACTTGCCATGAGATGTTGAAAACTGTGTTTACTCAGAGACTTCACCCAAAATGGCACAGAATGACTTTTAATTTTTCATCTCTACCATCAAAAATCATAATTGAATTTTGAAAATTATGAAAACTTTTCATGGACATAAAGTTGTCAAGATGTAAATCATGATGACAAAATTCTGGGCATCCTAATGGAGGTAACACTGTACGAAAAATTGGATGGTGTACATAAGGAATAAATGGTATTGAAAACATAAGGAATATACTGTCTTAGTCTGTTCAAAATGCTATAACATAACTCCATAGACTGGGTGGCTTAAGACATTTATTTCTCACAGTTCTGAAGGCTGGGAAGTCCAAGATCAAGGTACCAGTATGGTCAGGTTCCTGGTGAGAGCTCTCTTTTCCACATTAAAAAAAAAGTGGGTGAGCAGTGAGGAGGTGAGGGCGCCTGGGTGGCTCAGTCAGCTAAGCATCTGACTCTTGATTTCGGCTCAGGTCATGATCTCAGGGTCATGAAATGGAGCCCCACGTCAGGCTCTGGGCTGTCCGTGGAGCCTGCTGGAGATTCTCTCTTCCCTCTATCTCTGCCTCTCCCCTTATCATGCTCTCTCTCTCTCTCTCTCTCTCTCTGTCTCTCTCTCTCAAAATAAATAAATAAACATTAAAAAATAGATCTATTCTTGCCTTACAGAAGACAAGACATCTTTTTGCTGTGTTCTGACATAGTGAGAAGAGAGCAGGCTCTTTGGTCTCTTCTTCTAAGGGCACCATCACATCATAAGGACCCAACTTTTATGGCCTCAGCTAAACCTAATAATCTCCCAAAGGCCCATCTCCAAATACCATGACATCGGGGGTTAGAGCTTTAACGTATGATTTTGGGGGGACATAAACATTCAGCCCATGACAGATACTATGGTAGAAGTTCCTATTCTTACAGCAGTACTTTCCATTGGGGGGTGGGGGGAGAAAGACTCCACAAAAATAACATCCCTGATGATGAAATCAAGGGTGGAGATGTCCCCAATGGGAGACAAGAGAGAATGCAAACAAGTTGAGGCTAAAGATCTTGTATCTTTACCTCCTGAATATGAGAGAGAACTAAATCAGAACATCTTTAGCTGTAGTTATAAAGGGCCTGCGTTCCCAAATACACAAATACCCAACCAAAAAAGTCCCCTGAGCTTCTTTCTTAGAATAGCCTCTAAAACCTATATGTAGAGTACTAAGAATGCTCGCCATTGAGGAAGATATTATAAAACACCGGCAGATATCTGGATTCCCAGGAGCAGAAAATTTTAGTTACAGTCAGTTAAGAACAAGGCAGGTCCAAGTGGTATAAAAGGCTTAGTTCCTAAATGTGTTTGCTGCTCTTCCTGCAAAAGCTCACTAGGGAAAAACCAAACTAAAGAACCTATAGCTGGCACTTCTTTCACGCATAAGTCCCCCTACAATATTGGCAATTTTAATGCTTTTGAATCAGCTGCCAAGAATGTTAGTGCAAAATATTTAATAAAAGAGTGTAATCACTCAAACTCTTCTTCACTTGTTGACAAAATTAATCAACAGCCTCATCTATCAAATCTGATTTGAATGGGCCCTGAAAAAATGTGAATTCTGGAAAACATTGAAAAGGGACCGAGTGGAAGAGGAAAGTGAAGATGAAAGTCTAGTTGATCTTGCCTTTGCATAATAGCAATAATATCCTCCAGAAAGAGATATGAACCAAAACTTTGATGAAAATTGTATTCCTCAAAACAATGACAATGCTGCTGTGGCTTCCCAACAAACCATTTAGTCTTCAGATTTTCCATAAACCTATTTACATACATAGAAGACATTTGGAACAGTGCCTGGTACACAGCGAACCTGCAATAATGTTAAGTATCATGTAATGCAGTAGGAAAAATGTTGCTATCAGGTCCAGGGTTAAAATAATTGTAGTTTGTACTTTGCATCAGTCATAGCTCAATATTTGGTAGGTTTGGCTAATACTTGTAGCTACAAGGCAAGTACCAGTTGCTGGAAGTTGCAGTCTGGTGACAAGATATGAAATAAGCACTCAAAACTATAATGTATATGGTAAATAATAAAAAATTAAAGTGTAGAGTACAAGCTAATTGCTAACCAAATTTGAGAAGAGAAGCACATCAAAACCTGGGATTCAGGACTTCTTGGAAAATGTGGAACTGTCTTCAAGTAAAAATTATTTTCATAAAGGCAGAATGTATATGGGAGTAGGCATTTAAGTTGAAAAAAAATTAGATGCTCAATTTTTTAGATTAGTCTTTTTACCTGCATATTGTTTACTTTTTAACCTGTTTAAACAATAAAATAAGGTTAATAAAAGGGAAGCATTCAATGATACAGGAATATAAACTATTTTTTAAACCAAGAATTGGCTTAGAAAATCAATTCGTTGCATCCTTGATATGTATTCTGAATTTCCATAACTGACTCAATGTGAATTGGATATTTGAGTTTTGTGATATGGTAGAATGTTCCAAATTTTAGAAAAGCATGGAAAGACAAGGCTTCTTAGTCACTCAGGCAAATTACTGCCATGTGTCATACCTTGCAGCAAGCTTATTCACATGTTATCTTGTGCTCTGTGGTCTGACCTCAACAGGACCAGTCTACAAAATAGATGCTTTTAAAAACCAAAACCCAAACATGCATCATGGCCCCATTCCCGTGTCTGTAATGGGACAGGTGCATCCTTGATTATTTACACAGAGTGCCAGGAAAAGAGGATTGCAGACAGAGCCAGCATGCCTTCCCTGGGCTTCTTCAAGAGTGCTCATCACTAGCTGAGCCCCAGGGATCTGGAAGTTGGATGAGACTAAGCAGAAGGAGAGCAATATAAATAGAAGATTAAAATCATGAATAAAAAAAATAATGGCTGAGGATGATGAGGAAAATATATTTGGTTTCTCTTTTAATTTCCTTAGCTCTCTGAAAAGCTGAGGAATTTTGTTGGGAATAGCTTGTTAACAAGAATCATTTCATATGAAGGAAACTAAGCATGATTCTGATAAAATATACAACTTTGTCAAGTCTATTAACAATATTCAAACATGTATTATTTTCTATTTAAAAGATGAAATGATTATGGAAGCAAAAATAGTATTGTCAAGAGAGGCTATGCCATAGAAGAAAGAGCACTGGCCTTAGAATGGGGTTTTGGTTGGTGTCCTGTTTTTTCACTGTGCTGGCTGTATAATTTCAGCCTTTGCTTATTCATGTGTGAAATGGGGATAACATTGTCACCCATCTCACAGACTACTGATGGATCTAATGGGTTGAACAGCAGTCCCAAAAAGATATGTCCTAATACCCAGTACCCCTTAATATGACCTTATTTTAAAGTAGTGTCTTTGCAGATTTAATTAAGAATCTCAAGAATCTCAATCTGGATATTGAGTGGGCCCTAAATCCAATGACAAGGGTCTTTATAAGAGACAGAAATGAAGAAGACACAGAGACACAGAAGGAAAGATCACATGAAGACTAGAGAAGAGAATGAAGCTACTAGCCAAGAAGTACAAAGAATTGCCAGCAGTCACCAGAAGCTAGGAATATATTCTCCCACAGAGACTTGAGAAGGAGCCAACCTTGCCAACACCTTGATTTTAGAATCAACACCTTGATTTCAGAAGTTTGGCCTCTAAAATTCCTGGTTAAAATATTTTAGTTGCAAGCAACAGAATCAACTCAGGCTAGTCCAGAAAACAAAACAAAACAAAACAAAACAAATAACAAAAAAAATGGTAAAAAATCTACTAAATAAGGTGATATTTTGAAGGGAGGTTATAAGGGTACCTCTGAGACTCAGGAAATTTGAACAATCAAGATTCAGACTTGTTAGCAGATGTTTCTGGATTTCAACAATCAAATTAGAAGCTATGTGCTTCTTTATCCTGGCCTGAAACATATTGTTTCTGTAGTATTTTCCTTTTAGAAAAACTGACAATTGAGGTCCAAAGAATAAACCCTTAGGGAAAAGAATCTCATCTGTAAGTGTTATTTGAAAGAATTCAAAGATTCCTGAAAAAAATTGACACTTATATGTAGAGATTTGTAACTCTCTCATTCGTTTTTAAATAGACCAAAAAGCATCCCTTCATCCCAACCCCTTAAAAACGAACACATTGTTTTTGTTTTTTTTCATCTTCATCCTCTTCAGAAATAGAAGTATGGTTTGTTTGAATGTTCAGACTCATTTGAATAAAAATGCAACTATGACTTTTGAATTCTAAGACCCACCTAACTGGCTGAAGCCTTAGGATATATGTCTCTTGGATACATTATGTACCTTAAAATCCTGCTTGAGAAGTTATCACGTTTGAATTATTTTGAGATGCAGCCAGAAACAAGGCATATTTCAATAATATATTCTATTTGCCTTTGGCAATTTGCTCTCAGCTTCGTTCAAAAGTCTCACTAAGAGAAGAGTTAGTGCAACTGGTAGGTTTCCTGCCCTGGAGATTTAAGTGAAAAATAAAACTTAGATCACAAGTGAAATCAATCTGATATATTCCTTCAAACTAAAGGTAAACCCAGTAATCTTTATTTGGAAAACATTGGTCTATGGAGGAATAAAAAGACTAAGTTTACAAATATTTTTCAAGTAGGAAAATAAGACATTTACTGGATACTCAAAATATATAAGAAAAATGATTTTTTAAAAAAAAGGTCTATCCTACAATGTTTTGAAAAACTTTTAGATAAGCTTCTTAATATTAGGCAGATGAATTTCTTATACTCACCTAGAATTAGAATCATTAATATTTAAATTTTGACAACCACAAACTAACAGGTATATAGACATGTACAGTAATAAAATGACCTCTGTTCTCTAGATGCTTTGGTCATAAATTAGTACATCACATCCTTCAAATATAGTCATTTTACCTCCCCCAGTTCCTAACACACAACCATAATTTGTGACTGTTAATAATGCCACATACATTGCCTTCATTTTTATAAAGACTCTTCAGGTTAAGACAAAGACAGCTCCTATAGAGCCCCAGTTTACCATAATTTCAGGAAACACTGCCTCCTTCCCAGTAGTATTAGAAAAAAATAGCAAGAGAAGAAATGCTTCTGGCACTGAACCCATACATAAATCAATAACTTAAGCTAGAGGGACAGATACTCCACCAAATCTGAGTCCTGGGTGGGATCAGCCCCATAAGCTACACATGGAGAAAGGGTGCTCTTGAGAAGAAAAGAGGAATTTTCATCCAAGGAAAAGGGAGAATGGTTGATGAGTTTGCCAGTTAGAGTCCCAAGAGGAAACAAATGGAACACTCAAATTAGGGTAATTCAAGACAATTTATTTATGAAGAGATGAATTACAAATATATAAATGGGTGTAGAGGGGCCACAAGAGATAGTACTTAGAAGAGTTGCCCAAAGGGATAAGAGAAAGGAGCAGTTACCAAAATCAAGAAGCAAAGGGTCCTGTAAAGAAGCCCCCTTGAGAGGAGCAGAGATCTTCAGTAAGGCACACGACTAACCCAAAGTGACCTGACAAAAAGAGTGCCTGAGAAATAAACCATCTCTCCCTCCAATCTCCTTCCAATAATTCTCATTGGCTAAACACAACTGAGATCCAGAGGGCATGGGAGCCCATTAACATAAGCCTTAAAAGTCAAGGTAGCAGAGTGGTTACGACAGATAATGGATCTGGAGGGGCAAATGGAAAAAATATGCAACATACTGAGCAGGCATTAAGACTGTACATTATTTACCACATTCCTAGTTGCTCATCCATTCATTCCATAAAGAGCAATTGAGTCCCTCTATAGGCAAAACACATTTTTAAGTAAGGAAAATACAAAATTAAAAGAGACATAGTCCCTTCTCTAAAAAGTTTACAGTCAAAAAGGAAAAAGGAGACTGACGCTTATTAAAGTGCAACGAATGTATTAACACTCCAGGAATTTGATTCTGGAGCAGTTTTTCAATGAATTTCTACATTTTTCCCTATAGATTTTGACAAGCACATGTTTTTTCTACATAGGAGATTACCTAATAATACATAATGGAGACTATAAATGATCACAGACATACAGCTATCGCTTTGTTGTTGTTGCTAATTTTTAGAGCAATCAAGTTTTCTCTAGCTATAAGAAAAGGTACATGTACACAGTAGTGAAGGACCACAGAGAAAAGAACTATTTTTAATACTGCGTTAAGTTACTGGGGAGGACTACCATGGAGGGAGCTACTCTTCAATTGAATCTTTATGTATAAGTAAGCAAACAAGCAGGTCAATCAAGAGAGAAGGGGAAGAAGGACATTATAGACAGAGAGAATATTATAAGGAAAAGCATCTACTTGTATAAGAACAAATACAGCATATAAAAGCATTTATGAGCAGTTCTTTTAAAATAAAGTAAGTCATACCAAAAGAGTGATGATTTATAGTGATATCGGGTTTTTTTTGTTTTGTTTTTAGTCTAGAAAGAAGTTTAAGAGAATAATTTCTACAAAATCACTCAGAGTCACCATTTATGAAAGAAAAATTTTAAATCCACAAATTATAGTTTAACTAGAATAAAATGAATCATGAAATATATAGAATTTTTTTACAGAATTCTACGTTTAAAAAGCCTAAGTAATATTAACAACTGGATCATAAAAATTAACCTTGCCTATTAACAATATTGAAAAGAGCTTTTAATAAAATATAAGAATAGATTTAAGCATTCATAGGTGCTCACCTCTTTCTTGTCTATCTCTCCATTTAAGTTTTAAAATGTTTTTAACTATCTGCAGAAGCTCCAGGGAACATGAGAGAAAGTGTAGAAAAAGTCTGCTACAAAGGGTAGAGAAGTGGAATTAAATTTTAATGGCTGAATGAGGTGGTGCCTAGAAACCAGTTACCAGAATGTTCTGACATGTTTGCCACTGAGATTCTGGGCAGAAATAATGTACAAAATACAGTGTTAAATGTACAAAAAATGCAGTTTTAAAGTTGCAAAAATCATCCTAAGACTAGGAGCCTACTTTTAAGTCTGTAATCAACTTAGTTTCTTTGACTAAGTCCCTCATCTTTGAGCAAGTCTATCACACTTGCTTAGCCTAGAATTGTCTTCACCTATAACACATCCTTGTGTTAGACATGCTTTGGTTCATCTCTAAGTTTCCTTTTAAAGGATTATGTTTGTATGATTCGCTAGTCTTTCTCAACATCTAAACTAAACTTTTTTTCTGACCATTACATCAAGAGCACAAGTTGTCTCTGAGTCTCAAGGCTCTCAAGGTCTTGACGCGCACCACCACCACCCCCCAAAAAACTTAGGTTAGCTTCATTTAAAAATTAAAGTAAAAAAAACTGGGTTAGTCCTCCAATCTGGAGTGCCCAATGTTCTGTGATGGAAAACTCCTATGGCTCTAAGGCAAATGGACTCAGAAATCCAGACCTGGGCAATACTCCCAGGCTATCTTGAGATAGAAACAGAAATGGAAAACCTAATACCGAACAAGGAACTCTAAAACCAGCCTTGACTCCAAGGACACAATTCAAGGTTGATATTTGAAATTACTGGACAAGAGAACTTAGTACTTACCATATAGTTGCTAGAAAAACAAGTCATTAGGATCCTGTAATAGCCAGTTCTCATCACACCAGTGACTATACTTCATTCTTAACAAGAATCAGACTGAGCCACAAAACCACCTAAGAGTTAATGTCAACAGCCTCCACCTTAAACATCATACAACTGACTTGAGAGAAGGGAGTCACTGAAGTTTGACATTTAATTTAAAATACTTAAAAATGAAGAAGGGAGAATTCATTCAAAATTAGGGGAAAGAGTAGATTTAAGTACAGTGGAATAAATTATATGAAAGATAAATAAGAAGACAACTCGTAGTACGGAACAATACAGAATATTCAAATTGGTGCTTTTCAGATTTTTCTTCTGAAATAATGACAGAGGACAGTGAATGTATTCCCCAAGCCTTTCCCAAGGAAGAACTCTCTTTGAAATCATATTCTTTCTCTTAAAACAAATTCATGGGGCGCCTGGGTGGCGCAGTCGGTTAGGCGTCCGACTTCAGCCAGGTCACGATCTCGCGGTCCGTGAGTTCGAGCCCCGCCTCGGGCTCTGGGCTGACGGCTCAGAGCCTGGAGCCTGTTTCCGATTCTGTGTCTCCCTCTCTCTCTGCCCCTCCCCCGTTCATGCTCTGTCTCTCTCTGTCCCAAAAATAAATAAACGTTGAAAAAAAAAATTAAAAAAAAAAAAACAAAAACAAATTCATGTAAATTTTGTATTCTACAACAAAAACTGGGAAAACAAGTCACATGTGTCCTATGTCTTGATATCCCTATGGTGGTTATATTAGTTTAAGAAGCAAAGAACTAAAATATACAAATAAGAATTATAAAAAGTATCTGATAAAATAGAAAACACAAACAGAAGATTCAATCTATAATTAATGTATTAGTTTCAGACAATACAGCTTATGTGTAAATCACAGTCCTGGTAGGAATATTACAATGTCCCTAGGAGATTTTCTCTCCTCTAGATTAAGATAGGAAATGCTACTGTATATTCTGATAAATCCTTGTAATTGCCTTGTCATAGGGCTAATCATACTTAATTACTATCACTCATGTGATTTTCTCCCTTCTCCATTAGTAGGCTTTATAAAGACAGTTACTGTCTGTCTTATTTACCACTGTGTTCCCAATGTCTGATATGATGCCTGTAAACAACTGTTTTCATTGAACTCCAAGGCCTTGCCAGCCTACCATGAATACTTGATTGCCAGTGCTAAGACTCTAATACACCAAAAAGAAAATAATCCATAATATTTAAACTAGGGACAATAAGAATGAATTTCTCCTTTGTCCTAAGATTACAGATGTTAAAAAGAAGTTTGAAGAAAAATTTATAAAACTTTAAAAAAGACACAGTTGATACCACAAAAGAGTATAAACCAAGACACTATCCCTTCAAACCAAAGGGAAAACAAAAGAATATTTCAAAACCTGGAACAATTTGTCAACAAAAGTCTTATAAATATATTGATCAAAACAAGGAACCACGGAAGCTACAAGATAAATATTTCTAGAAGATAAACAGATTTGAAAATGAAGAAAGATAAAGATAAACACTTATTAGATGACACAGCCTTGCTAATATAAAATTTGAACGCTGAATTTCAGATGGATTTCAGACTATTGAGATAAAACAATGAAGAAAACAAAGGGGATTGGAAATGTAAAACCAAGTAATTATTCTTTTTAGATCTTCTTGGAGAAGTATATTATTTGCTTGGTGATAGTACAAATAACAGAAGTTATAAAAATAGTTATTTTGAAATATATCAATGATAATAATATTGGAAATTTATGGGAATTCTGATCAAGATGGCTGATGATGCCCACAAATATTACCTCTCCCTTAAAATGAAATAATATTAACAAATATTGTATTTAAAATTTTTGAAAAAAAAAAACAAGTGAAATGCCAGCAGAAGCAATAAGGAATTCCTGGAAAATTATAATAGAACAAATTAGTGGAGAAATCCAACATTGCCAGAAACCCACAACCACACATAGGTAACAGGAAGAACCTTCCAAACAACGTTTTCCCAGCAGACCATAGAAATGGTACAAAGATCAGAGACATGGGGGTGTGGGGCTTAGGAAAGGAAAGGTCCATGGGGATTCTATCAGGTAACCATTGAACAGCAAAATATTTGCACTTAATTTTATTTGTCCCCAAGATGATGTTCTAATAAATTCTGAAGACAGAGTTCTAACTGAAGATACATTTTGATGGAGCAATGGGGCCAGAAAAGTGAGCAGTATCCTGGTACTACTAAAATGAACAGGGAGCCTCCATGACAGGAAGAAACAGAGAAAGAAAGAAAGAAAGAAAGAAAGAAAGAAAGAAAGAAAGAAAGAAAGAAAGAAAGAAGAAAGAAAGAAAGAAAGAAAGAAAGAAAGAAAGAAAGAAAGAAAGAAAGAAAGAAAGAAAGAAAAAAGAAAAGAAAAGAAAAGAAAAAAGAAAAGAAGAGGGAGGGAGAGAGAGAGAAAGAGGGCTGGGGAGAAAGAGAAAAGAAAAGAAAAGAAAGAAAAGAAAAGAAAAGAAAAGAAAAGAAAAGAAAAGAAAAGAAAAGAAAAGAAAAGAAAAGAAAAGAAAAGAAAAGAAAAGAAGCTACTTACCCCCCATCCCACCAGTCCACATTGCTTTCCATCCACATATCAGATGCACAGCGCCTATAAGGAAGATATAATTCATTTTCTTGCAAACAGATTTTTCAAGAATTCCTTGCCAGGTGGACAAGGCTAAAAAAATAATCAAGGAACAACTGGAACTCTCATATAATACTAGTGAAAGTGTCAACTAACACATCCACTTTGGAACCAATTTGGTGGTAGCCATACATAACCTCCCCTCCTCCAATTTACCTTCCACACTGCTTTATGAATTGTTTTCCAATTAAAAATGTTTCACAAAAAAAGAAAAGAAAGGAAAATTGGAATTCCTCAGCCACCATGATAGGCAAATCAGATAAACTCTCCCACCTAGACCAATTAGAAAAGCCTGAAAAAATATATACTATATTAAAATTATCTACTTGAATACATGAGAACTAATATTATAGTGAAGAATTACATAGGCAAGATCTATGACAGATATATCTAGAAAAGTAAACGTATCACTTGTGGTTGCTTGACCCCTGAGGGTATTCACCAATTCCAGGAGAGACGGAGGAGAGGTTAAGTGGTACTTTTGGAAGTTTCATGTTGGAAGCCAAAATCCATGAAGGATTGGTGCTCCAACAAAGCCCCTCACAAGTTCATTTGGGAACTCCAAAAGGATTAGAGTGAATCAGAAGTAACATATCCTCACACAGACTGCAGTCCCGCTTTCAGTCATTTGCATGGACCCACAAAAAACAATTGCTGGCTATCCAAACTATTACTGCACTTTGACATAAATGGAGTATTCTTTGAAAGAAAATATTACCATAGACCTTACATTTTTTTACAAACAATTTTGTCAAGATAGTGTCTGAAAAACAATAAAAAACTAAACCAGTAAATGAGATCAAGACAGCATGGGCAAAAATAAGTAGAATTAACACACCATAAAAATAGAACCACTAAAACTACAGTTGATAAAATTTTCAGGTATAGATTTGAAATGATTATACTTGTTAAATAAATAAAAAATCAGATTCAAAATTTAAACACAGAGCTAGAAACCATAAAAATGGCATAACTTTGGAAGAAAATCAAATAGAAATTTTTGATTTCTATTTTTGATTTCTATTTGTACACTAAAAGTACAACTGAAATTAAGAACTTTGTGGGTGGATTTAGAAAACAGATTAGACACTGGTGAAATAATATTCTTTTAAAGGAAAATAGTCCAGAATATCAATAATTAAGCAGAGAGGAAAAGCATGAAAAATATGGAAGAGAGGGTAAGAGAGAAGACTTCATGATAAGTTATAATATTCATTATAACTAATTATAGGACCATGAGAAAGGACAAAGAAAATTAAGTAGAATCAATATTTGAAAAGACAATGGCTAAGAATTTTCTAAAATTATTAAAATACATCAAACCACAGATATAAAAATCCATATAATACAACCAGTAAAAAAAAAGTAAAGAAATTCACAACTAGATGCATCATACTAAAATAACAGGAAAACAAAGAAAGGAAAAGTCTAAAAAGCAGCAAGAGTAAAGAAACAGATAAATTTCAAATGCCTTTTTGCTAACTGCTCAATGGAAAAAAAAACAAAAAACAAAAAACAGAAAGTCAGAAGACAATGGAAGGTGCCTTCAACATACTAAGAAAATAGTTGCCACAAAGAAATGGAAAGGCATTCCATGCTTATGGATTGGAAGAACAAATATTGTTAAAATGTCTATACTACCCAAAGCAATCTATACATTTAATGCAATCTCTATCAAAATACCAATAGCATTTTTCATAGAACTAGAACAAACAATTCTAAAATTTGTATAAAACCACAAAGACCTGATTAGCCAAAGCAATCTTGAATAAGAATGCAAAGATGAAGACATCACAATTCCGAACTTCAATTTGTATTACAAAGCTGTAGTAATCAAAACAGTATGGTACTAGCATGAAAACAGAAACAAAAATCAATCATATGGTCAATTAATCTTTGACAAAGCAGAAAAGAATATCCAAAGGAAAAAGTACAGCCTGTTCAACAACGGTGTTGGGAAAATTGGACAGCAACTTGCAAAAGAATGAAACTGAGCCACTGTCTTAAATCATACACAAATGGGGCGCCTGGGTGGCTCAGTCAGTTGAGTGGCCGACTTCAGCTCAGGTCATGATCTCATGGTCCGTGAGTTCGAGCCCCGCGTTGGACTCTGTGCTGACAGAGCCTGGAGCCTGTTTCAGATTCTGTGTCTCCCTCTCTCTGACCCTCCCCTGTTCATGCTCTGTCTTTCTCTGTCTCAAAAGTAAATAAACGTTAAAAAAATTTTAAAAAAAATCATACACAAAAATAATCTCAAAATGGATTAAAGACCTAAATATGATACCTGAAACCATAAACGTCCTAAAAGAGAACACAAACATAGGGTCTCTGACATTGGCTTTAAGAACTTTTTTCTATATATGTCTCTTGGAGCAAGGGAAATAAAAGCAAAAATAGACTACCAGGACACATTAAAATAAAAAGCTTCTGCACAGTGAAGGAAACAATCAACAAAATGAAAAGGCAACCTACTAAACGAGAGAAGATAACTGAGAGAGCACACATACTAATTGAGAGAGCACAAGTGGGGAAGGGGCAGAGAGAGAGAGGGAGAGAGAATCCTAAGCAGGCTCCACACTGCCAGCTCAGAGCTCCATGAAGGGCTCAAACAGACGAACTGTGAGATCATGACCTGAGCTGAAACCAAGAGTCACACCCTTAACTGACCGAGTCAACAGGAGCACCAGCAGCATTATTTTTATATGCTCATAGCAGCATTACTTACAATAGCCAAGATATGGAAGCAGCCCAAGTATCCATTGAATGATGAATGGCTAAAGAGGTAGTATGTATAAATATAATGGAATATTATTCAGCCATAAAAAATAATGAAATGTCACCATTTGCAACAAAATGGATGGAACTAGAGAGTAAAATGCTAAGCAAAATAAGTGTCAGAGAAAGAAAAAAAATACCATATGATTTCACTCATATGTAGAATTTAAGAAACAAAACAAATGAGCAAAGGGGAAAAAGAGAGAGAGAGAGAAAGAGACAGAAAGAGAGAGAAATAAAGAAACAAACTAACAGAACAAACTGATGGCTACCAGAGGGGAGGCGGTTATGGGACGGGTTAAATAGGTGATGAGGATTAAACAGTGCACTTGTTGTGATGAGCACTGGGTAATGTGTGGGATTGTTGAATCATTATATTGTACATTTGAGACTAATATAACATTGTACATAAACTGGAATTAAAAACTTTTAAATTTTTAATTGATTAATAAGTTAATTTAAAAAGGAAAGAAAATAAAATAGTTGCCACTTTAAAATTCTTCACCTAGTGAAAATACTATTTAGAAATGAAAGTAAAAAAAATGCCATTTTCAGAAAGGCAGAAACAGAGAGACTTCTTCCCAGAAAAGATATACTAAAAGAAATACTAAAGAGTGTTCTCCAAACAGAAAAAAAATTATCCCAGATGAAAGGAAAGAGATGCAAGAGAGAATGAATGAGAATGAAACATATATATACATGGGTAAATATAAATAAATATTTACTGGATAACAATTATGTTTCATGGGGTTAAAATACAGATAGAAATTAAAATTCAATAACAGCACATAGATGAAGGAGAGATAAATAAAGCCAACATACTCCAAAGTGTATATATGTTCTAGGAAGAAGGTAAAAGTAAAACTTAACATTACACTTTGATCAGTAAAGGATGCAGCTAGCAATCAATTAAATTTTTACTTTAAAAAAGAGTAAAAGTAGTTGAAGAAAAAAATGAAATAATTTCAATTTCTCAATCCAAAAGATTGAGACTGTTATATATAAAGAAAAACCTGTCACCTCAGCTCTTACCATGTACCTTTACAAACTCCACAAAATAGATTCTATTATTGTCTCCAATCATAGGATTCATTGCACCCACTTATAATAACAGGAAGCTGAGGCATAGAAATGATTTTAAAAAGGGACATCTGAGTGGCTCAGTCAGTTAAGCATCTGACTTTGGCTCAGGTCATGATCTCACGGTTTATGAGTTCAGGCCCCGCGTCTGGCTTCTGTGTTGACAGCTCAGAGCCTGGAGCCTGCTTTGGGTTCTGTGTCTCCCTCTCTCTGTGCCCCTCCCCAACTCATGCTATCTCTCTCTCTCATAAATAAATAAATAAACTTTTAAAATTTTTAAAAAAAGAAATGATTAAAAAGCTTTCCCAAGGGGGAGGAGCCAAGATGCCAGAACAGCATGGAAGTTTTGTGTGTCTCAAGACCAGGAAATACAGCCAGACCAACACTAAACCATCTTGCACATCTAGAAAACTTATCTGAGGATTAACACAACAATCTGCACAACCTGAACCACAGAATTTATCAGGTACACAGCGTGGAAAGGTGAACTGGGGGAGAGAGAAGCCGCTGAGGGCAGGGAGTCACTTTTGCATGCAGAGACAGGATGGAGATGGGGGGCAGAATATGGGAAAAGCACCCTGCCCCCAAAAGCAGCTGGAGAGAAAGTGGAAAAAGGGTAAACAGCTGCAGGGACCGAGCAAAAAAGGGAGAAAGGAGAAAGGAGAGGGTTTAAATTCCATTAAGACTATAAACAGGGGGAGCGCAGAGTCTGAAACTCCGCAGCTCAATCCCTGGCAGTGCTCTGGTAGGGAGGTTGAAGCCCCAGGAGCAGAGTGGAGTCCAGGATTCTTCAGGCCAGGAGAGGCAGTTGCCCTGCTGGGAGGACACCTGGTAAAGGCTGTGTGGGTCCCCCAAAGGCAAGACCCCAATGGACCTGGAAGAACAACCGCATTTGCTGGTGCTGGAACAAGGTCCTAAGGATGAAGCCTGGTGCCAGATTAGTGTTGTGATTTTCCATATTCCTGAAACACTGCTGCTACAATATCTCGTGAACTTTTTCTGGAGAGGGCTGGCACCTGGCTACAGTCTCTGGGCATCGGCAGCAACACAGTCCCACAAACGTTCCTGGGTGCAGCAGGCACCCGTCCATTGCTCGTGAGACCCTCCTGCAGAGGGGCAGAATGGGTCAAAGCCGCAGTCCATCAGAAGTAAGTGGTCGGCAAAAACAGCCGCATCTGAGACAAAACTCAGGAGGGAGGTGCTGCCTGGGGCTTGGTCATAGTGTAAAAGCAGGGAGTGGATGAAGACAAAGACAAAGGACGGGTGCAGGATTGCTGATCTGGGAGATCAGAGTTCCCATACTAGAGACTGGGTAGCTGGGTGACGCCATATTCACCGCCCCGTGCATGTGCCTATGCACCTGCAGACACCACAACAATCCAAGCCAGGAAGCTAAGCAGCGCCATCTAGTGGAGAATGGGCCCATTACACTAAGCCCCACCCAACTGGGCCAACCTTGCTCTTCAGGAACACAAGTCTCTCTGTCTGCTTAGTTTATGGACTATAAAGCACTTCATAGTTTGACTTCTAGGGGAAAACGAAGTAATTTTAGACGTATTTCAGTCTGTTGGCCAGTCCATCTAATCAATTTTCTTTCCTTTTTTTTTCTTTCATCTTTTTTCTCTTTTTCATTTCTTTTTCTTGAATACAGAAAGGGAAAAAATTCGTTTTATTTTCAATTTTTATTAAAAATATTTTTCTTTATTTTTTTTCTACTATATTTTTTACTTCATGTATATTTTTTCAAATTCTATTTAACTTCCAACATTTCATTTTAGTCTACTTCAGTGTATTCATTTTTTCAAATTTTCAAACTATTTCCTTTCTTTTTTTTTTTAGTTCCCCATTTTTCTCCACTCTGTCAAGCCCCTTTCAACACCCAGACCAAAACACACCTAGGATCTAGCATCATTTATCCGATATTCTTTGTTTATTTTTAATTTTTTAATTTTAATTTTTTTTATTTTAAAATTATTTTCAGTTTAATTTTTTCACCTCATTAATCCCTTTTCTCCCTTCAAAATGACAAAGCGAAGGAATTCACCCTAAAAGAAAGTACAGAAAGAAATGACAGCCTGGGACTTAACCAACACAGGTACAAGCGAGATGTCTGAACCAGAATTTAGAATCACAAAAAGAACACTAGCTGGAGTCAAAAATAGACTAGAATCCCTTTCTGTGGAGATAAAAGAAGTAAAAGCTAGTCAGGATGAAATAAAAAATACTATAACTGAGCTGCAATCACTAATGGATGCCACAGTAGCAAGGATGGATGAGGCAGAACAGAGAATCAGTGATATAGAGGACAAACTTATGGAGAATACTGAAGCAAAAATAAGAAAAGATTAAGGCAAAAGAGCACGATTTAAGAATTAGAGAAATCAGTGGCTAATTAAAAAGGAACAATGTCAGAAACATAGGATCCCAGAAGAAGAAGAGAAAGAAATAAGAGTAGAAGGGTTATGTGAGCAAATTATAGCAGAAAATTTTCCTAACCTGGAAAAGACAGACAAAAAATCCAGGAAGCACAGAGGACTCCCATTAGAATCAACAAAAACTGACCATCAACAAGGCATATCATAGTCAAATTCACAAATACTCAGACAAGGAGAGAATCATGAAAGCAGCAAGGGGGAAAAAAGTCCTTAACCTACAAGGGAAGATAGATTAGGATTGCAGCAGACCTACCCACAGAAATCTGGCAAGCCAGAAAGGAGTGGTAGGATATATTCAATGTGATGATTTGGAAAAATATGCAGCCAGGAATTCTTTATCCAGCAAGGCTGTCATTCAAAATAGAAGGAGAGATAAAAAGTTTCTGAGACAAACAAAAAGTAAAGGAGTTTGTGACCACTAAACCAGCCCTGCAAGAAATTTTAAGGGGGGACTCACTGAGGGGAGAAAAGATTAAAATAAATAAATAAATAAATACATACATACATACATACATACACAAACAAACAAATAAATGAATACCAAAGGCAACAAGACTAGAAAGTACCAGATAACACTACCAGGAACTCCAACTCTACAGACAACATAATGGCAATTAATTCATATCTTTCAGTCCTCACTCTAAAGGTCAATGGACTAAATGCTCCAATCAAAAGACATAGGGTAACAGAATGGATAAGAAAACAAGATCCATCCTTATGCAGTTTAGAAGAAACCCACTTTAGACCTAAAAACACTTTCAGATTCAAAGTAAGGGGATGGAGAACCATCTATCATGCTAATCGTCAACAAAAGAAAGCCAGAGTAGCCATACTTAAAGACTGTATCAAGAGATGAAGAAGGGCTTCATACCATAATTAAGGGGTCTATCTGCCAAGAAGATCTAACAATTGTAAACATTTATGTGCCAGATGTGGGAGCACCCAAATACATAAATCAATTAATCACAAACATAAAGAAATTCATTGAAAGTAAGACCATAATACTAGGGGACTTCAACACCTCACTCACAGCAATGGACAGATCATCTAATCAAAAATTCAACAAGGAAACAATGGCTTTGAATGACACACTGGACAAGATGGACGTAACAGATATGTTCAGAACATTTCATCCTAAACCAGCAGAATTATACATTCTTCTCCAGTGCACATGGAACATTCTCCACAGTAGAACACATACTGGGACACAAATCAGCCCTCAACAAGTACAAAGATCTAGATCATACCATGCATATTTTCAGAACACAACACTATGAAACTCGAAATCAACCACAAGAAAAAAATTGGAAAGGTAACAAATACTTGGAGACCAAAGAACATCCTACAAAAGAATGAATGCGGTAACCAAAAAGTTACAGAGGAAATTTAAAAGTTCATGGAAGCTAATGGAAATGATAACACCACAGCCCAAAGCCTCTGGGATGCAACAAAGGCAGTCATAAGAGGAAAATATATAGCATACCAGGCCTTTCTAAAAGAGAAAGAAAGATCTCAGGTACACAACCTAACATTACACCTTAAAGAGCTAGAAAATAACAGAAAACAAGACCCAAAACCAGAAGAAGAAAGCAAATAATAAAGATTAGAGCTGAAATTAATGCTATCAAAACATAAAAAAAACAAAAACAAACAAACAAAAAAACAAACAAAAAAAACACAGATCAATGAAACCAGAAGCCGGTTCTTTGAAAGAATCAACAAAATTGATAAACCACTAGCCAGTTTGATCAAAAGGAAAAGGAAAGGACCCAAATAAATAAAACCAAGAATGAAAGAGAAGAGATCACAACCAACACAGCAGAAATAAAAACAATAATAAGAGAATATTATGAGCAATTATATGCCAATAAAATGGGCAATCTGGAAGAAATGGACAAATTCCTAGAAACAGGTACACTACCAAAACTGAAACAGGAAGAAATAGAAAATTTGAACAGACCCATAACCAGTAGGGAAATCAAATTAGTAATCAAAAATCCCCCAAAAAACAAGAGTCCAGGGCCAGATGGCTTTCTAGGGGAATTCTACCAAACATTTAAGGAAGAGTTAACACCTATTCTCTTGAAACTGTTCCAAAAAATAGAAATGGAAGGAAAACTTCCAAACTCTTTCTTGGAAGCCAGCATTACCTTGATTCCAAAACCAGACAGAGACTCCACTAAAAAGGAGAACTATAGACCAATTTCCCTGATGAACATGGATGCCAAAATCCTCAACAAGATATTAGCCAACCGGATCCAACAATACATTAACAAAATTATTCACCACGACGAAGTGGTATTTATACCTGTGATGCAGGGCTGGTTCAATATCCACAAAACAATTAATGTGATTCATCACATCAATAAAAGACAGGACAAGAACCATATGATCCTCTCAGTAGATGCAGAGAAAGCATTTGACAAAATACAGCACCCTTTCTTGATAAAAACCCTTAAGAAAGTAGGGATAGAAGGATCATAACTTGGGATCATAAAAGCCATGTACAAAAGACCCAACACTAATATCATCCTCAATGGGGAAAAACAGAGAGTTCCCCCTAAGGTCAGGAACATGACAGGGATGTCCACTCTAGCCGCTGGTATTCAACATAGTACTGGAAGTCTTGGCCTCAGCAATCAGACAACACAAAGAAATAAAAGGCATCTAAATCAGCCGGGAGGAGGTCAAACTTTCACTCTTGACAAATGACATGACACTCTATATGGAAAACCCTAAAGATTCCACCAAAAAACTGCTAGAACTGTACCATGAATTCGGCAAAGTTGCAGGATATAAAATCAATGCACAGAAATTGGTTGCATTCCCACATACAAACAATGAAGCAACAGAGAGAAATCAAGGAATTGATCCCTTTTACAATTGCACCAAAACCCATAAAATACCTACAAATAAATTCAAACAAAGAGGTGAAAAATCTATACACTGAAAACTATAGAAAGCTTATGAAAGAAATTGAAGAAGACACACAAAAAAATGGAGAAATATTCCATGTTCCTGGACAGGAAGAACAAATATTGTTAAAATGTCAATACTACCCAAAGCAATCTACATATTCAATGGAATCCGTATCAAAATAACACCAGCATTCTCCACAAAGCTAGAACAAACAATCCTAAAATGTGTATGGAACCAGAAAAGACCCCAAATAGCCAAAGCAATCTTGAAAAAGAAAACCAAAGCGGGAAGCATCGTAATCCCAAATTCAAGCTATACTACAAAGCTGTAATCTTCAAGACAGTATGGTACTGGCACAAAAACAGACACTCAGATCAATGGAACAGAGTAGAGAACCCAGAAATGGACCCACAAATGTACAGCCAACTAATCTTTGACAAAGCAGGAAAGAATATCCAATAGAATAAAAACAGTCTCTTCAGCAAGTGGTGCTGAGAAAACTGGACAGCGACATGCAGAAGAATGGACTGGACCACTTTCTTACACCATCCACAAAAATAAAATCAAAATTGGTGAAAGACCTAAACGTAAGACAGGAAGCCATCGAAATCCCAGAGGAATTAGCAGGCAAAAACCTCTTTGATCTTGGCCGCAGCAACTTCTTACTCAATGCATCTCTGGAGGCAAGGGAAACCAAAGCAAAAATGAACTATTGGGACCTCATCAAAATAAAAAGCTCATGCATAGCAAAGGAAACAATCAGCAAAACTAAAAGGCAACTGACAGAATGGGAGATGATATTTGCAAACAACATATCATATAAAGGGTTAGTATCCAAAATCTATAAAGACTTTATCAAACTCAACACCCAAAAAACAAATAACCCAGTGAAGAAATGGGCAAAAGACATGAATAGACACTTCTCCAAAAAAGACATCTAGATGGCCAACCGACACATGAAAAAATGCTCAACATCACTCATCATCAGGGAAATACAAATCAAAACCATAATGAGATACCACCTTACACCTGTCAGAATGGCTAACATTAACAACTGAGGCAATGACAGACATTGGCGATGATGCGGAGAAAGAGGATCTCTTTTGCATTGCTGGTGGGAATGCAAGCTGATCCAGCCACTCTGGAAAACAGTATGGAGTTTCCTCAAAAAATTTAAAATAGAACTACCCTACGACCCAGCAATTGCACTACTAGGTATTTATCCAAGGGATCCAGGTGTGCTGTTTTGAAGGGACACATGCACCCCAGTATTTATAGCAGCACTATCAACAATAGCCAAAGTATGGAAAGAGCCCAAATGTCCATCCATGTATGAATGGATAAAGAAGATGTGGTATATTTATATACAATGGAGTATTATTCGGCAAATCAAAAATAATGAAGTCTTGCCGTTTGCAACTACATGGATGGAACTAGAGGGCATGATTGCTATGTGAAATTAGTCAGAGAAAGACAAATATCATATGACTTCACTCATATCAGGACTTTAAGACACAGAACAGATGAATGTAAGGGAAGGGAAGCAAAAATAATATAAAAACAGAGAGGGGGGACAAAACATAAGAGACTCTTAAATATGGAGAACAAATGAGAGGGTTACTGGAGGGTTGTGGGAGGAGCTATGGGCTAAATGGGTAAGGAGAATTAAGGAATCTACTCCTGAAATCATTTTTGCACTATATGCTAACTCATTTGAATGTAAATTAAAAAAAATTAAATTAAAAAAAATTTTCCCAAGATTACATAGCCAGAAAGTGGTAGAATCTGTATTCCAGCCCAAGAACTTCAGCTGCAGATTCCGGTCTCTTAACAACTTACTACTAATTAAGAGCCTATCCTTGCCAGCCATTATGCTGGACATTTTCATATCTCACAACAGTCTTTGTTAGGTGTGCATTATTATCATTTCTGTGTTTCACAGACAATGAATTAATCAAAGCATCATTTGCCTGTGATCACTCCAGTAGCAAGTAGTAGAGGTGGCTGGGACCCTAAATTCAGGTCTGCTATGATACCAAAAATATATGCTCATAACAAGAGAGATGGGAAGATCAAGATCCAAGAAGTTATAAAGGGCATTCTATTTTGGTGGTATTTTAAAGACTTTATTGAATATTTGAATTGTGTTGTTATTATAATTTCATGTGAAAGGATGGTTCTTGTAATGCTGCTGAAAGTAAGCCACACAATGGCTGTTGTATATGTTACCTGTGGTTCTTAAACTTTGGCATTTATCAGAAACAGGTGGAAAACTTGGCAAAAATCCAGAGGTCTAAGCTCCATCCTACTTCAACAAGTCTAGTCCTCCCTAGCCTTTATTAGTTTTCCAAGTGATGCAGAATCACACAAAAGTTTGAAAACCACTGGGCTGCATAATATTTGCTGTTATCATTTACACCACTTGTCTATTAACCCCCAGATTATCAGGGGAAGTTCTGGTAAACCAGAACTTGGATAATAGACTGTCGACAGTCTATTATCCAAAAGGTAAAGCTTGAGCTCCTTTGGGGACACAGGACATCCCAGAGTCTGGCCAGTTTAAGAATCCAGTCTCATTCCCCACAATTTCCATAATTTTCACTATCCCCACAACCTATACAAACACTTACTGCAGCCTTACCATTCCCAAAATGTAGCTAGTGCGACTGGATCTTTGCTTTGCGCATATGATTCCCTCATCCTGGAAAACCTTTTTCCCATTTCTCTGCCTAGACACTTATAGCTATCCTTCAAAACCCACCTGAAAAAATCCTTCCCTCTTAAAGCTTTTTTTTCCACTTTCTTTTACTCTGCTATCACACATGTCATTGAGAACCAAAAAAACCTTTTCATATCTCAGTTATGGCACTTTGCATTTTGCATTATATATTTATTTTCTAGTTAACACATCTACTCTGTCACCCTCATCCCATATACTCAAACTTGAAAGCAGGAATTGTATTTTGCTTATTTGTTTGTTTGTTTATTATTTATTTATTACTGTAACCCTAGCATCTGGGCATAGATGGTGTTTAGAAAATTCTTATTGGATGAAGGGAAGCAAGAACTATAAACTGTCTAATATACTCTAACCCAATTCTTTGTACGATGTACCTTAAAGATATGATCCAAAAGCAAAGAAAAAGTCAATTTCTCCAATGAGTGTTATTTATAATTCAAAAATGTTGAAAGTGATCCATATACCCAAGATTACGGACTTTGGGTAACAATGATGTGTTGATGCTGGCTCATCAGTTGTAACAAATGTACCACTCTCCTATGAGATATTAATGGCAAAGGAAGTGATAAGTGTGTGGAAGCAAGGCATATATGGGAACTCTATACTTTCTGCTCAATTTGCTGTGAAACTAAACCTGCTCTATTTTTTTAAATAAACATTTTAAATATGTCAATGTGTCGAAAGTATATTTATAAAGACAACGCCATTAGATATTAATGGAATGCAAAATGGTATATACATTGGAATTCATATATTATATATAGTTACTTAGGTGTTTAATGTAAAATAAGAAAAATAGAGTTTAATGTCATTCTTTACTTTTTTTTCTTTACAGTTGTTGAATTTCACAGGATGAAGGGAAATAAAAGGCAGAAGATAGGGTAGAGAAGGGAAAGAAGATGAGAAAGCAATTGTGCTACTTTTCTCTATGAGAGAAATTTATGTCATAACTCTAAGAACCACTTCTTCAGGGAGCTGTTCTCAACCCCCATTCCATTGTTATGATGATAGGCTTGAAATATACTTTTTTGCAAATGTTAGATTATTTTTGTTTGTAAAGACTGCTGTGGTTTGGACCTAACTAAAATAAGTCAGCCTTCTCAAGCAAAGAAATACAAACTTCAATATTCATTTCAATCTGCTTACCTCATAGAAAACACCCATTATCCATTATATGAATTCAAGCCAAGAAAATAGTTATAGGCTAGACTGAGTTGGCTCTAAAAATGCAATTGCAAAATTCACAATCTGCTCTGCAGGGTTTCAATCCTACTTATGTAACAATTTTACACACACAGCAGTTTTTCAGTATGTTCAGAGGCAATTAACAGAAATGTTACTAACTCGTGTATTTGATAAATCTGTTTTAAAGATGCAAAAAGCAAACAGTTTAACATTGTAAAGGTGAATCTTATCCAAGTTCAAACTACAGATAAGATGAAAATTAGAAAGTGGGTAAATGGATATTTCAGATCTTAGTTTTCATTAACATGCTATATTGATAGAAGTCATTTTTCCTTCTTGGTCGACTTTTTTCTCAAAGTAATACTTATCTGATTAGTAGCTCTTTCTAATCAATCATACGTTTCATAAATCTATGTAACACATGCTAGAGAGAGAGAATCCATAGGTTTATTTATTCCTGTTTTCCTTGCCTACTTGAAAAGAACAGGAAAAGGTATCATATTTCACAGAGGAATAGTAATAAGAATGTGTGCACATTTTAGGACGTGTGCACAAGAAATTACTATACTTCGTCCTTGCACCAATTGAGGTCACTAGGGTTGAGATCATTTCTGTGCAGTGCATAATGGAGGAAAAGCAACAAGGGGTTTGCACTGACTTTTACTATCAGGATTTCTAAACTAGCCATTTCCTTCAAAATACAGACTGACAAACAGATTGCCAAGCTTTCATTGTGTCCCTTTATAAGATTCTAGCCAACTATCTTGCTGACACAGCTGTCCTACCTGGGGCAAGGGGATAGAACAGATGACCTCTCTACATGGACCTTCTTCACCCACAACTCTGCAAGCAAGCTAAAATAAGGAGAGAAAATGATGGAAAATAAAGGTTGAAATTTTGATAAAATAAATTAGCTCATAAAAATGGAAGCCAAAACCATCTAACTCAAAATTGATATTTTAAGGATGAAATTTTAAAAATTAGAAACACAAGATTGAAGTGCTTATTCATAGAAAATCTATTGTGTTGCTTCTTATACTAGTCATGTAAAAAATAATCTCTCAGGTTATCTGTTTGGGGATATGTACAAAATAATGTCTTTAAAGAAAAATTATCTGGCCTTAGGAAGAGACCCTGGAAACAACTGCCTTAGATGATACCATTTGGAGATACTAATGCATGGCCCATGCATAGCTCTCTGCCTCCTTTTAGAACCTATATCACTTGGCTCATAATTTCCCTTATTAGTCTCTCCATGAAAGGAACATGTTCATGCAATGTGATGAGATTGTGTTGATTACCTACAATGTGCCAAGCAATGTAAAAAGTGCTGATAATTCAAAATGAATGTGGGGCCTCTCTTAAATTACTTAAAGTACGATAACCAGATAGCTCAGCATGTAAAAGAAATTGTGCAAAGACTCTTGACAAAGGAATGTACATGGTTCTTTGCAACAGAAATCACAACTAACTGACACAGCACAGTGTCAGGAAAGACATGAAGGTTGGGTGTTGACACTTAAACCAGGCCCAGAAGGCATTGCTGGTAGATGGAGCAGTAAGCAAATACAAAGAACAGCAGGAGAAAGCTGATGCTCAGAGAGCCCTTGTGTGACTGGACTATAAGCCGCGTCAAGGAAGCCTTTTATGAACTACTCTTCTGAGATAGTAGTGGGAGCTCAAGACCCTCTGGATGCCATTGCTCAAATACAGAGCAACAAGCAGGGGAAAGGAAGCCAAGCTACCTTTGGCTTTCCTCTATAATACATGAATACGCATACTCCATGGACTAGTCTCACATTTTCAGCAGAACTCAGAATTCGTATCACAAGAAGGTTCAATGAAGAAAAATAGGAACCTGCAGCTCCGGAGGGCAACAGGCATTTGGTCACAGCAACATGAGATAGAGCTTCAGTGCCAAACTCAGTGCCAAGCCGGATGGAGTGTGGCACCACAGGGTCCTGGATGGACAGAACTCCTGCTGATTGAGGAGAGCTAGTCAGCATAAAAGGCAACTGGCCCTGTGGCAGAGCATAGTTGGCCTCTGGGAGCACAACAATAATCAATAGGCAAAATTTAAAAAAATAGATATTAAATTACAAAATAAAGACAAAAAGGAAGAGGCTCTTTAGGTAATTTTATCTCCCATCTCTTCTTTCCTCTGCCTCCTTCTCTTACTGAAGGAGGGGAGTGGGCAGGATGAGGGAGAATCAGAATATAAAATCCATTTGCAAATAGTTAATATACATACATACATCACTCAAATAAATAGAAGATTAAACATTTTTAAGTCTGGGGAACTCCCAGCTAAATGAGAATGTGAGGACACAAAGAATGAAGCCAGATATGTTCATTGCTCCTGTCTTTTAGCACCACCTATAACTTTTTGTTACACTTTCCTCTTTTCATCTCTTTCCCTTCTGGTGGACAAACCAATCTTTCTCTTTTCTTTCCTCAATACATAAAAAAGATGGGCAATATTTGTAGAAAAAAGGACACAGATTAAGATGGAGAGAAAGTATAGAGATCTAAGAAGGCAGTACGGGTAAAAAGGAGCAAGAAGAGGAACGCTTGAGAGAGGAAGAAAGAGTAGGGGCAAGAAATAAGAAGATACAAATAGTGCATCATGGTTTTTTTGTTTTAAAATAGTTTGACATTTTTGAAAAAGAAAGTGAGAAAGATGAGGGAATGAACAGGGACAAGATGCAGTGGTCAACAAATCTCACCTCTCCTCATTTTGCCTAAGTCTAAGTTCAAAGAAATCACAACCCCTTGTGAGATCAATACTTTATCTTTCAATACTAAAGGAAAACCAAAAATAAGGATGGGGATAAGTCTCCTTTATACGTTAATCTTGAACAAAGACACACATTCCCTGATTCACTGAATGTAAGTCTCTGAAGTTAGCAAGGCATGGTCTAATTTTTTTTTTACTTCTTAAAATGTTCTAAGGAGCCCCTTAACTACATTTTCCACAGGAAAGGAAGCATTAGCAGCATAACCAGCCTCTCATCTAATCACTATTAAGTTTCTGTCCTGTCTCTAAGCTACACAAGGAATATCTCTCTTCTCTGTGGCCCATTCTACCAGGCTCACACTGCACCTGAGCAGATAGTAGGGACTCAATCTTTTTGCATCCCCAAGCACTTTGGGGTTCAAGAGGTAACTCAATTTGATAACTAAAGTTTATTTTGTGCTTACTACATGCCAGGCACTCATCTAAGTGCATTATACATACACTATCTCACTTAATCCTCATCACTGCCCCTTAAGGTAGATTACAATATTTATCACTCATATAAAGACGGAGAGGGAAGGGTGGTACATGTTGCACAAACACAGGTATGCATTCAATTAGAGCACATGTACATGTGCACATTCCCTTACTTGACTGCTGAATTAATTGGTTACAAACCCATTTAGGGTCTACTCCTTTATAACACCATCCATAACCCTCTCTTCAACCTTGCTGCCTTACACTCTCTCACTTGAGTTTTGGCTATAGCCCATTCTCTGCCACAATTTCTAAAATGCACAATTTATCCTCTACTATGGGGTTAGAGTAATAAACAATATACAAATTGCAGACTTGTACTGTTTTTATGACCTCCTGAGAGAAAGTAGGTATTCAACAAGTGATTGCTACCATTTCACATACAAACTACACTAACTACACCCATAAAATCCCCAAATTTTCTTCATAATATAACATGAAAATTTAAATACAAGTGAAAATAAAAACATTCTTTCATGCCTTTTCCATTTTTGCTAAGAAGCTACTGAAGGATAAGTGCCAACAAAACAAGGGAGTGAACCAAGAAGAAGAAAAGTGTGGCATGCAAGAAATAGTGGATCCAGAACAAAAAATGACAAAGGGAAGCACCAAATTTCAGCTATGCACCAAAGCCTAGGGAACAACTGATTCAGACTATAGCAGCAGGACAAAAGACTAGGAGGTGGAAGTCTGGAAGGAAAAAGAAAAAGAAATTTGTAGATTATTTGATGTGTATGAGTGTCTAAAAAATTATCAATAGACAACAAAAAATTAACGGTCAATAATACATAGAAAACAAAACAAAAAAGACAATTTTAACCATGTGAAAACAAATTATATACAAGAAGAAACAACTCTAAAATCCTTGTTTCAATAGTGAAAATTAGTATATGTGGCTATTAAACACTTGATAAATGTGTTTAATACTCAGAATTGAAATGTGCTGTGAGTGTAAAATATAGGTTAAACATTGAAGTCTTAGTATTAAAAAAAGAATGTATGATATCTTGCTAATAATCTTACATTGGTTATATGTTGAAATTGTAATATTTTGGATATAATGGGTTAAATAAAATATGCTATTAAAATTAGTCTATTAGCTTTCTGTTTATTTTTGTAATGTGGCTGCCAGAAATTTTTAAATTTTATTTGTTGTTCTCATTACATTTCTATTGGACAGTGCTGCAGTAGATGGTTGTCAGTAGAATGAATTTGTCTTCCTTTCCTATCACTGGTGAGACATAACTTTGAGTATGTAGACTACTCATAAGAAAAAAAATTTCATCAGAGGTGGAAATTAGGATAGCTATTAAGTTCAAAGTGGTCAACAATTCCAACTGCTGTCCTATTCCACAATCCAAACAGATCTAACATCACTTTCAAAGACGCTGTCACTGTCCTTCCATATTTAGTCATCTTGAACTTTTTTTCTGCCCCAGGAAGGCATATGTCATCACACTTTGATTAACTGGATGCTGATATTTAAATGGCTAACTAACCATTGAACTAAATTGTCGAACTAACCTTAGTTAAAGCTGGGCTAAGACCAAAGCCCAGTGAGACTGCCAACGTGAATATTCAACATACGCCTGAGTAAATGGCTGACAAAGGCCTTCCATTGAATATTGAATTAAAGTATTTTTTTCTGTCAGACTTAAGTCTGTGAGCTAACTGGAATCTATACCTAAAAGTGGCATTCTTTTAAAATCCTGGTTAATATACTGTGATATCTTCACTGGCTTTAGCTAAAAAAAAAAAAGTAGATAATCCCCACTCCCATATGTGTGATTACTTCTATTTTCATCTTTTCCTGGAAAGCTTTTTACATTTCACTCTTGTGCAACAGCTCATAATTCTTTGGAAACAAGCAAATTCTCATGATCTTCAATGTTTGGCAAAGGAGAAGAAAAAGCAGTAAACAACAATGGTTTCTTAGTTATTTTTTGCCATCTTTAAGTAAGAACAGCCCATCCTAAATTTTAAAAATCATATCAACAAATTTAACACAACAGAAAGAATCTCTTCAGGTAGAGTAGCAGAGTAGGTAATATTTCCCTTTGGTGAGTCTCTCACTTACTGGTCTCTGCCAGTAGTGATTATTAATTGTTATCAATAATTATCACCAAACAAAATGAAAATACTAAAAGATATATACACCCCTATGTTTAGTGCAGTATTATTCACAATAGCCAAGATATGGAAGCAACCTAAGCATCCATCAATGGATTAATAAATAAAGAAATTGTGGTACATAAACACATTGGACTATTACCCGAGCACAAAAAAAAAAAAAAGAATGAAATCTTTCCATTTTCAACAACATGGATGGACCTTTAGGGTATTATGCTAAGTGAAATAAATGAGACAAAGACAAATACCATATAATTTCACTTACATGTAGAATCTAAAACACAAAGCAAATGAACAAACAACAAAAGAGAAACACTCATAAATACAGAGAACAAACTAGTGATTGCCAGAGGGGAGTCCAGGTGGGAGGATAGGTGAACTAGGTGAAGGATATTAAGAGGTACAAACTTGCAGTTATAAAATAAACTAGTCAGAATGATGAAAAGTACTACATAGGAAATATAGTCAATAATTTTATCATAACTGTACAGTAACTGATGGTAACTACTCTTATAGCAATGAGCATTTTGTAATGTATACAATTGTCGAATCACTGTTGTACACCTGAAACTACTCTAATATTATATATCAACTATACTTTTAAAATAAGAAGTAATAAGGAGTACTTGGGTGGCTCAGTCAGTTGAGAATTTGGCTCAGGTCATGATCTCATGGTTCTCGAGTTCAAGCTCCACATCAGGCTCACTGCTGTCAGACTGTCACCATCAGAGCAAAGCCCACTTTGGATCCTCTGTCTCCCCCCCCCCCCACCCCTCCTCGCTTGTGCTCTCCCAAAAATAAACAGATATTTTAAAAGTAAAGTAAAATTTAAAAAAAATAAGCAAAATAAAATTACATTTGTTTTAGATGCCTGAATTGATGCCAGCTCCCTCCATATAACTCAAGGCTTTTCCTCAGTTGAGGGCTCTTCCACCCACTCAGCCCAAACTTCATTTGTAATTACCTTCAGCTTTCTGCTTCAATGTAATTTACTCAGAAGAAAGGTTTCCTGAGTACCTTCATCTCCTCAGGACTACTCAAAACAAGGCTAGCTCCCTTATTATGTGCTCTAGTAAGACTGTCAGACTGTATGTTAAATGACTAGTTTGAAATGTAGGTCTCTCCATCTAGACTAGAACTTCCATGAACATAAAGATCATGCCTGTCTTGGTAAGCCTCCGACTGTGCCTAGCACCCAGAACAACATCTGACCTTTGATCAACGTTTGATGCAAAGTCCATCTGCACCTCCACTCCAACTTGAGGTGTGATGCCATCCTGAAAGAGGTTGGAACATACATATACCTGAATAATAAACTGCTACAGGAAGTATAAAAATAGCAAATATTCCATTTGATTCCTACACTGGTACATGGTACATTTTACCACATCACTATCATCACTGAAAGAAAATTCCACATCAAACCCACTTAAAGGTAACCATGTTATCACTGGTTAAGGCTGCTCTGTACAGGAATTTTTATTTGGTATTACTAAGTGTGCAAACAAAATGCACTTGTAATTGCATGTACTTACAATATAGCCAGACTAGCTAACTTTTCATCACGAAATTAACAGTTTCAGTCACAAGTTTTATTCGTAAGGCTGCTTGATCTCCAAATAAATAAGCCCGTTCCCTGCCATCACTCGGGTAGCTAGAACTAGCATATTTCCCTCAGTCAGAGCTAACAGCAAACTAGCACGAAGTTCAAGGAATGAATCAACCAATTAAGTGTTAAATAAGTTTTCTAATTATTTTCACCCTTAAAAATTGCAATCTTTCAGAATATAATCAACCAAGAGGAAGGAAAGGGCTGAATAAAAAACAAAGTTAATCCAATCATAATGAATGATTAGAAAAGAAAAGTATCTCTCAGCTTGGAAAAATGATAGTGGTAACTAAAATCAATCTATTTCATTATTTAACGTATTCCATTATAACCTAGGTGTGTGTTACATTTACTTCTAAATAGAATAATTGATTTTCCCTGAATTTGAAATATACTCATTTAAAAAAACACAACTAATTAACTAATGTATTGAGCCTGTCATTAACTTCACACACTAATATATTCTTCCTTAAAATTCTCTTACTATCTCTCTCCAGTAAAAATATTTAGAAGTATAAAACTTTTCATTTAAAATGTCATCCCACTTAACTGTTTTTTTTAAAAAAAATCAACCTATATCAAATATATATACTTTTATATATATAGTTTGTTGAATATTTGATTATTAAGCATCATCTGCTCACCTCCCCCCACCTCCCATGTGTCTCTTTTTGGGCCACTCTCATTCTGCTCTCTGGTTTCCAGCTATAACTTTTTCTCAGTTTCTTAAACATACTGTGATCTTTCTAATCTTGAGGTCTTTGCCCTTTGCTAGAGTTCTTCCTCTTTTCTGTGCCTTGTTACATCCTACTCCTTCTTTAATTTGAGTTTAGCTCAAGTGTCACTTTGTTAAGAAATGCCATCTGTGTTCTTCCACTAAGTCACTGTCCTGCATTTTACCCTCTCAAGGCCCACTAGCTTTCTCCCACAAGGGATAACTGTAACTTTTTTAAAGCTTTTTAAAAATGTTTATTTATTTTTGAAAGAGAGAGAGAGCACACGAGCAGGAGAGGGGCAGAGAGAGAGGGAGAGATAGAGAATCCTAAGCAGGCTCTGTGCTGACAGCACCTAGCCCAATGCAGGGCTTGAAATGACAAACTGTGAGATCATGACCCAAGCTGAAATCAAGAGTTGGATGCTTAACTGACTGAGCCACCCAGGCACTCACATAACTGTAGCTTTTAAAATAATTGTTAATGGCTGTTTAGCATCTATCTAAAGAATCACTAATTTAAATCACTAATTAAAAAAATCATTAAATTAAGATGTCATTCCTTCTCCTGAAGTTGCTTCCTCATCCTTAATTTTATGGAAAGGAGCTGTAAACAATGAAGGCTGAATCAGAACACTGAGTTTCAGATGAACTCATGCCATATATATACATATACATATACATATACATATACATATACATATACATATACATATACATATACATCATATACATATACATATACATACACATACACATACACATATACACACATATATATGTATATGTGTGTGTGTATGTGTATAATGAAATCTAACATTTAAAACTCTTTAGCTCTTTCAGTGCAAAGATGATCTAGGACCATCAAGCAGGCCACCCCCAAATTACCACATTTAATCAAGTGTTCAGGCTAGTAGGCCACTGTTGTCCTTACCAATCCTCTGCCTCAACCTTTCTTGTTCTCTACCCTGCAATGGACAGAAAGAACCTGCCACCAGACGATCACCTATTACCCTCTGGGGAGGAGGGTGTTCTATCCTGTTTCAAAGAGCATTTCCTTCCTCCTCCACCCCCCACCAAATCTTCTCATTTATATGCAAAGAATGTTCTGCTCATTTGAGTTAGTTAACACTCCAGCTCATCTTAAGAACAGCACAGACGGTAATCAAGATCTCATAATGGGACAGGAACAACACCTTCCCCAAAATGGAGAGACAACATGTATTAAAAACAGGTATATTTGCCTGGAGTTACAGTGACACTGAATGGTAACTACATAGCGAAGGAAATCCTGAACAGAAGTCAGGCCTTAAACTCTAGTTCTGATTATGCCACTAGCTCTGATACCTCAAAATAAATCCTTATGCTCCCTTTATCTTCTCTTCTCAAAAGCAAAAGAGATAAGCTAAATGAGTACTTAGGCCTTTTCCAGGTTTGTGGTTTTTACCTTAATTCTTAAAACTTATACAAACAAGTTGCTTCCTCAGTCCCTACCCATTTGGCTAAGAAGAAAGGGTTTGTCTCTAACACAAGTTCTTTAACAGGCTTGTTATATCTGCACTGCTACATTTAGCTTGTTTTTGGTGGCTTCATTTAGCAGTGTAGCTTGTCAGGAGCACTTGCATATTTACACTGTAATAGTCCTTCAGAGCAATTATGATATCAATAGAACAATTATGATTTCAATGCCACCATAACATCTTATAGACATAGCTAGCACTAGAGATAAAATTTTTATGAGACATACTCAAGCTACTGCACAAAGCAGCAGTTTTTCCAAATATAAATAGTTGAGGTCTTTAAAAACATTTTGGTTTTAAGAGATTAAAGGACATTAACATACACCAGATTGTGGTGTCAGTGTGGGAAGAAGATATCTATTTAAATGTGTTTCCAGAAAAACACAGCACATATATCATAGTCTATTTGGCTGCACTACAACTGCAAAATGGTTTAGCCTATGCGTGCTTCTTCAGACCACAATTACAAAGATCCAAGGCAAAGAGATATAAAATTACCATATTCAACTCATATTAAGTGGCTGAAACAATTAAAAATTGACATTTTCAGATTTGTGAATATACTTTTCTGAGATTTTTGGATAACCTAAATATCTAACTCAAATACTCCTCCATAAGTTTTATGTCACACACACACAAAAAAAACTGTGTGTGTGTGTGTGTGTGTGTGTGTGTGTGTGTCCTAGCTCAATGCTGTGGTCTTTGTTGTACAGAGTCAGGGAAGTGAGTAAGGGAGAATTGATGAGGTCTGTAAAGGCAGAGTTACTAGGGAATAGAATACAGAGATGTGGAAGGGAGAAATAAAGGCCTAGAGAGAAGTTTAGGGTATTTGCAGTGAAGAAGCTTAGAGATGTAGGGAACAGAGCCTACTTGCCGAGAAATGGTAGGGAGTGGGAAACTAAGCTGGGCTCTGCAATCTCACCTTGGCATGCTTTAAGAGATTTAGGTGAATATTTTAAATTGTTTTTAAAACTATCCATTGGTCTGGTTCTATTCTTTTTTTTTAAGTTTATTTATTTTGAGAGAGATTGAGTGAGAGAGAAAGCATGTGAGCAAAGGAAGGGCAGAGAGAGAATCCCAAGTAGGCTACACACTGTCAGTGCAGAGCCTGATGTCAATCTCATGAACTGTGAGATCATGACCTGAGCCAAAATCAAGAGTCAGAAGCTTGGTGAAGTGCCACCCAGGCGCTGCTGGTTCTATTATTGATGGCTGATATCTCAAGAGTAGGCCTTAAAGCTGCTTAGGTATATACATGTTATGCTTATATTTTACAAAGTAACAAAACCAGTTATTAAAAGGCTAAGAGTTCCACAATACAATAAGTTTTGGATGGTTGATATTGTTCATCTAGCCTCACATTTCCAGTTCTTAGCCAGAGTAGGTGTTCAATGAACATTTGTAGAATAGGAAATGGATGAATGGGTGGTTTCCAGATTCACACACAGTAGAAAAGGCAATTATACAATAATCTGCACAAAAGAAAAATTCCAAATAATTTTTTCTCTATTATCTCAAAGTTTAGATGAAAGTTACTCTAAGTCTGAATTATTGCAGATAATTTTCTCAACTCCTTATTTCACTTGTTATGGCTTAAGTCAATGTTTCCATTAAATATTTCTCTATGTGCAAAAGCTTTATTAGATAACATAATTCGTTCACAAATAATGACTTCATTGGCTGGATCCAAATTCTTCTGCTTCTTTGCTAGGTTACAAACAGAAATAATGGGTTTAGTTCAAGTCAAGCTGTAGGTCTTAGAATAAAAATCAAACGGCACAACTTTGACTGTTTACATTTGATGCTGGTTGCCCCTGAGCCACAGTAACTTTCTGTCAAAGGCAGGGAGTGTTTTGCCACTTTATCATAATTTCAAAATTATTTCATGACCTAAAGTTAGTATTAAGCAGTCACTTAGAGGAAAAATATTCACCATGGCAACAATCTAACATAGCATAAGTTTGAAAGGTAGGATAGCATAATTTTATCTCACTTTCTACCACTTTATACCCACATAATCAATACATACACACTCAGCTAACATGCAAAGTAAGCAAACTTTACCTGCAATGTTCACTCTGGATCAGTATTCCTTTCCTCCTCCTCCTTCTTCCCCAGAGATTTAGTGCCCTTCTTATTCTCTGAATGGCTCCCCAACTTAGATGGCAGGTTGAGAGTAAACAGAATTGATATAGTCATTCTAGCTAAGGCCATTAGCTAAGAGTAGTTTAACATGCTTGGAATTATCAGAGGGCTTTTGCATTTAACCCAAAATTTTAACCCATTTTAACCCACATTCATTCATATTGGCAGCTAGGTGCATTTTGACACCTTTGGGTCACATTATCCCTCCTCTACTTATGTTTAAGATATTCTTATATATATCCTATCTATTTCTCTGTTACCAACACAATATTACTATAAGCTATTTGTTCATTTAAAATTTGCAAAGTGTCTCAAGAGTAATCACATACCTTACCACAACTTCCTAATTCAGAATGAGGAGAAAAACAATGGAAATTAATGAAGGTCATTTTGTATTTTATGCTAAGTAATTGAAAGCTTACTAATTTCCAGTACTAATATGTTACCACAGCAGGATGTATTCCAACAAAAAGTTGAAACTGATTTCCAATCCTATAAAGTATTTATATATTACTATATATCAAAATATTTGGAAACAATCTTGTCATCTTACTGTGCTCATTAATTTTCCTAAAATGTTATATTATAAATTTGCTTGTTTATTCCAATTTTCATTGACAATTTAAAAATAAACTTCAGCCTGGCTTCTGTCTGAACACTCCAAAATTTTAACCTTGAAATAATCTTGTTAGTGATTAATGTGCATTTTTCCCAGAGCACAGTTTATATCAAAAATGCTCATACTTTGAAACCAAAATGAAGTGTCATTTTTCCTTTTAGGCTTTAGTAGAACTGCCTAACTTTACTATCATCTTAACAATAGCTTAAACATTGACTTTGTTTTTATATGTATTCCGACTGACTACAGCTACTCCAACAGTCTACCCAGAAAAGGCCAAATGATAATGCAATTACTAAGGGGATTGCACATAGTCTGAGCAGGGAGGTCAGACTTTAACTAACCTTGCTAAAGTTTCTTTAATTTTCTCCTTGGCTCCCTTTATAGCTGCCAGATTGAGGGGGAGGAAAAATACTTCTATATTTACAAGATGATTGCCAAATTATTTGAGCTGCCCTGATAATTAAATAGCTTGACATGTCTTTTCATTTTTTGTCTTATAATATTAATTTTTATTTTGTATTTCTTCTGAAACCACAATCCTTTTAACTGGGATTGGAAAGGCAAGTTTTCTTGCCAGAGAAGTAAACACAGATACCAAACTGATCATGTCCTAGCCTAGATGACTATTTCTAAAACCTTATCCTGGTAGACTTCTGAGAGAATGGTTGATGGTGGCTAGTCAAATCAAATTTTCCAGCCAGATTTCCTTCACTTAGAGTCCACTGTCCCCACTATCTCACATTCAAGCCTATTGCTTTATTTAGCTTGCAAAAAAATTTCCACTTTGAAACGACTGAAGGTAGGCAACACAGTAAGAATGACAGCTTTTGGATCCTTGGGCCAAACCCAGGCTTATAAGAGTGTCTTAAGATTATAACTTCTTGGGGCAACATCTCCACTAGGTGAAAACTGGTACGCTATTTGAGAAATAGGTATCATCTGTGTCATCGTGTACAAATTCTTTAAGTGCACCTAATGAGTCAATCTTATCATCTTTCCATCATTTGAACCAAACTAGTAACATCACTCATTTTAAATATATATGTATATCTTTATAGTGAGTCTTAATGCCATTTCTGAAGGCTTTGTGAATATTCAGTTCCATAGTAATGTTCAGATGTAATAGAATCATGTTGAGGTATTAAATGAAACTCGAAATGCCAGATGAATTACATAATTCCTCTTGCTATTAACCTTTACTACCCTAGTCAGTATTCTTCACAAGAAGATAAGTGAACTAGTAATGGTCTTCAAAGCTAGGTAAGACAAGAGCAGAGAAAATTAGTCTCAGAAAATGATCTCGAAAGCAAAACATTTATTCGAAGCAATAAAGTATTTGCAATGAAATAAATGACCAAACATTGGATATAATTTCAAAATAAAGTTCCCATTTTAAAAAATGAAGTGATTAGAATATACAATTGAAAAGATTTCCTCCAGTCCTAGGTTCTATGATTATGGATTACGTAGTATCAGGTATCCCACATAACAGTACAATAAGAGATGATTTAAAGTATAAGTTAGGTTTTTAACTTCTAAAATTATGTATGACCCCTAAAAAGGGTTATAGAGCACTTCAAACACATCACAACTACCAAGTCCCCAAAGCCAACCATGTTTCTAACAACCTTATAGTCATTTCCATGATTGGCCTGATGCATAATTCAACTTTTATTTCATTTCCACTATAAAAATATAAATGAGGGGCGCTTGGTTAGCTCAGTCAGTTAACTGTCCAATTCTTGAGTTCAGCTCAGGTCAGTTCATGAGATTGAGCCCCACATCAGGCTCTGTGTTGACAGGGTGGAGCCTACTTAGGATTCTCTCTCCCTCTCTCCCTGCCCCTCCCAAGCTCTCTCTCAAATAAATAAATAAACAATTAAAAATACAATATATAAATGAACACTCAATATATGTACACAGTATCTTTTGGAAGTAGAGTAAAACATTGAAAAACACCCACATTCAGAAACAAAATATAATATGCTCTATATTCTATATATTTGTACATTTCTAAAGAAATAATGTCCTATCCCAGTTTCTTTTTATTTAAAATAGGCAAAGTACATGGTAATGAAAGAGAACATTTCTCCCTCTTATACCTGTCATTAAGTAATTCTTCAGCTGGTGTCTCATATATATCCTTTATTTTATATCATTTATATTTATCTATATCAGTCCTTCAGAATAAATGTTTTAACTTTTCCAGGAACTCTGTAAAGTGAACAAAATATCTACCCCAACATTCTCAAAAAGACAGGCTTCTAAGTATAATTATTTCATGCATCTTGCTTGTCATTTTGAAGTCATAATAGCAATGTGTGTAGATTCAAAGCCATTCTCTTTTATTTTTTTATATGAAATTTATTGCCAAATTGGTTTCCATACAACACCCAGTGCTCATCCCAAAAGGTGCCCTCCTCAATACCCATCACCCACCCTCTCCTCCCTCCCACCCCCCATCAACCCTCAGTTTGCAATCTCTTACTCGACACATCCCCAAAGGCAAGGGAATTAAAAGCAAAAGTGAATTACTGGGACCTTATGAAGATAAAAAGCTTCTGCACAGCAAAGGAAACAACCAACAAAACTAAAAGGCAACCAACGGAATGGGAAAAGATATTCGCAAATGACATATCGGACAAAGGGCCATTCTCTTTTAAAAACTGAAATGGAGACTGTCTTTAATTCCAGTTGCATACTGCTGAGAAATTTAACTTTGTTTCATTAATATTCCCTCTTAACAGAAATTCTAATTCACAGCAGAGGGCCAAGCTAAGGTCAGCAATTATGACAGCAGAGTAGCAGAGACTATTAATGACAGGCAATATTGTAGCTGCCTTAATGCCCAGTGACAGCAGTTCATGTCAGGCTGTTAAAGAGATCTAAAGGCACATAGTCGGAAGCAAGCAGCTTTTCAAACTCATCTGCTTGAGCATTCTACTTCACAATGTAAAGAGCTTATGATAAAGATATGTACAGGCCTGACAAATGGAGAAAACTTCCTGGCAAACAAACAACCAAACAAATAAATAAATCCCTCAACTTTGCTATGCAGTTCACTGGGAAAATATCTTTTTGAAGAGGATAGTTGGGTATTATATCAAGGTAAGAAGATTAGGGGATGAAGAAGAGTGGATAGAATCATGGTATTGGTGTCCACAGAGACTGCATTTAAAAGACTTTCCAGGAAAAGCCAAGTTCTTATTCAACTTAATACTATTCATCATGATTAATAGTGGGGAAATCTGCTTAATACAAAAGAGACTGCCACATTTCTTAGTTTCCAAAAGGTGAGATAGATTTGTGGTGTCTTTTTGTACCTTAGACAAACTGCCAGTGAAAACACTTCCTATCTTCCCAAAGTAAAAGTGAAAGCATTAAACTAACATCTGATATAGTAGCATCCTATTTTTCCTGAGTATCCTAAACCACTTGTACAACCATGGACTCAGAAATACTTCCCCAAAGTCCCCAAGCATAAGAAGCAACACAATTTAAATGAGAACAACTAAAAACAAACAAAGTGATGTTGCATGTATCGATTTAACTAATCAGGAAAAAAGAGTGATTGCTCCCTGGCAGGTGGTAACCATTTTATTTATGTAAAAATAAGTCCTTCAGCAAAGCCACAAAGGATAGGAGGAGGAATGGAAAGAGGATGAAGACAAGGGATAGAAAAACAGGAAAAAGAAGAGGAGAAGAAATTTTTAAAAAGGAAATAGAGGGGCGCTTTGGTGACTCAGTTAAGCATCTGACTCTTGATTTCGGCTCAGGTCATGATCTCACAGTTCTTGAGATGAGTTCTCTCTCTCCCTCTCTCTCTGCCCCTCCCCCAATCGCACGCTCAACCATGCACTCCCTCTCTCTCAAAATAAATAAGTAAACTTAAAAAAAGAAAGAAAGAAATAGAACGTGTAACAGAATCCCAGGCTGAACGAAAGTAAAAGCATATAGCTAATGACGTCAAAGTCGGGATTAATGTCCAGCCTTGTATTGCAGCCTAGGCTTTGTCACTCAACACACAAGTGTGTGTCCTAGATCATTGTAGCATGATTTGACAAGAGAATATGGATGGCCTATTACATTGACTTTAACCTGTTTCAACCATGAACCAGAGTTTTTTGACTAAATAAAAGTTTTACAACACAACTAACATTAAGCCCTGCCAAAGGTGATAGTCTCTAATATTATCTAACAGGTTGAACCATGTAAAAGTTGCCTCTTATCTGGTCAAATATGGTAAAATATTGATTCAAATAAGCTAATATTTTAGACTACTGTGTTTTTTCCCTTCACCTTGCCCCTTATCCAATGTACTTCCTGAAAAAAACTTGCAACTCTGAATCAATCATTCCAACTATATACCTCCATGTTCAGACTCAGCTAGTTAAAATCTGCTGGGAAAAAAATTACATAGTCATGCATATTAATACTATTTAAATGTGTACCCTTAAAAAATAATCCTCAGCTTTTCTGGATGCCATGAAAATGTGCCACCTACATCTCCTGCTGTGAGAAGCATAATTGACTGATATCCCTAGTTCCTAGGCTCTGAATCCACCACCATGTTTGTGCCTAGACTGCCCTTCCGAGACCTGTGCCCAGCAGATTACTGAGCACACCAAGGATAAAAATGCACGGATACTAATCCATCCCCATGAGATGTGGCACTCCTCTGACATGCAACTTTGGCATGAAGACTCCCTATCAACTTAGCCAAAACCTTCTAAGAACTGAGCTGCAGTGTAAGAGTCTCCCTACCAAGCTTTCTTTTTTTCCTCTCTTCTGCACAGCAGTCAAATGTGCATGCTGACCTGAAGACTCTCTCCATGCTCTCTGGCTCCCTTTCCATTTCTCCTCAAGATGTTTCCTCTAATAAATCTCTTTTGTGTCTGATCCCATCTTAGCATCTCCTTCTCAGAAGACCCAAAATAAAACAGTCTTCTTTCACAATAATAATAGCTGACACTTGGTGAATTAATATTTTTAATCATGTAAAACAGTGCCTGGCATATAGAAAGCCTATAGAAATGTTTAATAAATAGAGGTTAAAAACCCTACTTTATGTTAAGTATATTTATAATAATTAAAGATATGATATGTTTCATATGATTCTTAATTCATCCTATTCAGTAGTTATATTATTATCCCTATTTGAGGGTTGAGGAAACTGGGTCTTCAAGAGATTAACTGGTTTGCTCAACTTCATAAAACCACTAAGTGGCAGAGCCTACATTCAAATCCAGGTATTAATGATATTGGCTTCTGTACATTTAACCATTGAAATAAATCAATCTTTTCCTTTTATTCATAGCTAAACTTCTCCAAATATTCTCTATATTCACCATCTCTACTTCCTTATTTCCCACTACTCATCAGCCCACAACAAGCTGGTACTCTCCCCACTCCTCTATTAAATTTATTCCTACCAAGATCAATCCAATGTACATTTGTCAGTCTGTATGTTGATTACACTGTCTTAAGATATTGTCTTCCCAGTTCAGATGACTTTTCACCCTCCGTGTTGCCCCTCTGCTGTCTATCAGTATCCATCTGCTTTATGGGTTGCTTAGCTTCTGCATCTCTCTTGAATGTCCTCAAACACCTGTTCAATATTCTCTTCTATAGCTTCAAACACTATTTTTGTACTTATCCTTACCGTATCTACAAATCTAGCTCTCAGACTTAGACCTATATATCCATCCATCTACTGGACATCTGCACTTCACTGGGCCATTGGTATCTCACACTCAGTGACACAAATGAGTCATCACCTCAAAAACCTACTGCAGCTACAGCTTACTCCTATCTCAGTGACTCATACCACTCTCATCACAATTCTTCCACAATCCAGAAGCTGGGAGATCATCTTTATTACCTTGTTCTCTTTTATCACCCAAACACAGTTACTATAAAACTCAAACTGCCTTCCTAATTCATCTGATGTTTTCCATTCCACTCTTCTCTTTTCATTCACAACACTACCATCTCTTGATTGGATTACTGCAACAGTCTCCTAACTGATATCCTAACTCTAACCTTGCCCTGATCCAATCTACTTACTTATCAATAGTCACTTTTAATACATGCAAATATAATTATCAAATAATCAAATAAGTTGTGATTTATAAAGCCCATCAGCATCATGTTGTCACTCTCTTATTTATCTCTCATCACTTTCCCACCCCACATTCTATATTCTAGTAATACTGAGTTGTCTTCAATCCCCTGAACTCATTGCACTCTATTCTGGAATTTTATGCATACTTTTCTCTCTAACTCAAAACACTATTCTCCCTATTCATCCCCTATCTTTCACTTAGCTAAATCTTCATCCTTTAGACCTCTGCTTATAAAATCTTTCTGGAAAGTTACACCTAACACCCAGACAGTGGTAGGTACTTTTCTCAAGTACTGTTTCCAAAATTTTCCTAGGTACTGTTCCCAAGATTCCTCTAAAGTAATTACATGCCGCATTTTAATTATTTCTTTTACTACCTTCTGTACTGAGTCACCATTCTAAAATACCAAGAATCATCTTTTGAATTTCTAATAGCTGAGATAGTGTGTGGCATAGCACAAGTGCTCAATAAATGAATATGAAAATGAGGCAGATGAATCTTTATAGGACATGTTTCCAAAATGGAAAGTTAGAACCAGAGAGGCAAATCACCAACAGAGCTCTTAAATATTACTTTTAAAGCCACAGAGGAGAATTCAACAAATTCTAAAAAGCATAATCTTAGTATAAGAATTTAACAAGTGGGTAAGCTAAGTGCTCCTCATGCCCCCCACCAAATAATATCTACTTAAAAATAATTTCAATCCTGCTAAACAAATGCTGGACTAAAAAGGAAATCAAAATGGAGATAATGAACTATAGGCTTTCTTCAGTTTCAAATTTTTATCATAAAAGACCTTTAAAGTTAAGCATCAAATTCCATTCTTGCCTAGCTGAAAAGAATATTACTTCAAGGTTAACAATGAGAAAAGTCCAGATAAAATTTTTTAAAAAATCACCCTTTTTGAACCCATGAAACTGAAGTCATAGATCAACCAAGTAGTCCAAATCTGAGAGGAAACACACAGACTTACTTCAACTATGGAAAAAGAAGGCGATCACCATAGAAATAGGGTAAGAAGAAGTCAGATGAAATTTTAACAACTTCTGAAGGCTAAGTGTGAGTTAGTGTGAGACTATAGAATCTCTATGACCTGCACAAAGAAGGAGAATTTACACCTTCGCATAGGCACTTTCTTCAAAATTCCATTGCATAGGAACTATGCAAGAAAGCAGACCAAACTTCCCTGACTGGTGCAGATATGCAGTTGGAAATCACCTAGTGATGATGAAAGCAGGGGGGGGGGGGGGGGAACAGCTGTGTCTGCCCCAACTCTACTCTCAAAAGCCTTAATCCTCTGGGATACGGGAAACAAAGTTTATTGTCTTTGGAGCACAGATAAAGGCTCATTGTTGCTGGGGAAAAAATAGAAGAAAAAAAATGATGTTGGGGGAAGGAATAAGAAACAGTCCTAAACCCATGATCTTAAACTAATAGTATTAAAGGTCATATACCACTGAGCCATACATTCTCAACAAAGTAAACACATTCCTCAAAGGGGCAACATACACTATTTGAAACTAAAAAAAAAAAAAAAAAAAAAAAAAAAAAAAATCTAAAATATTAATTCATTGACCTTCCAAAGGGCCACAATATATAAACAGACATATCTCTAGTATTAAAATTTCATAAGACAGAAAAGGAAAAAAAGTTTCTTAAAAGACTCCATAGTAAACAAAATTGTTTTTAAAAAAGGTTGAAAACACTGCACTGAGTAAGGAAAAGGACACTTTCTCTTAACTAAGTCCTGCCATATATACAAGGCAGAGCTTGAGGAAGTGCAGGAGTGCTAAGAAGAATCTCACCCCCTTAGGCTCAATCCCATTCCCTTGTACTTTTGGTACAAGGTATTTTTAGGAGAATTCAAAGCATGTGCTGCATTAAAGGTAATCACAGCAAAAATAAAACCCAATTTCAGTTCAACTCCTGACTGGTTTGACTCAGTCTTACATATGCTGCCTGAGAAGAAGCAAGCTCATTTTATTTTCTTTTTTTTTCTTTTTTTTTTCTTCTTAAATATATGAAGTTTATTGCCAAATTGGTTTCCATACAACACCCAGTGCTCATCCCAAAAGGTGCCCTCCTCAATACTCCTCACCTACCCTCCCCTCCCTCCAACCCCCCATCAACCCTCAGTTTGTTCTCAGAGTCTCTTATGCTTTGGCTCTCTTCCACTCTAACCTCTTTTTTTTTCCTTCCCCTCCCCCATGGGTTTCTGTTAAGTTTCTCAGGATCCACATAAGAGTGAAAACATATGGCATCTGTCTTTCTCTGTATGGCTTATTTCACTTAGCATCACACTCTCCAGTTCCATCCATGTTGCTACAAAGGGCCATATTTCATTCTTTCTCACTGCCATGTAGTACTCCATTGTGTATATAAACCACAATTTCTTTATCCATTCATCAGTTGGTGGACATTTAGGCTCTTTCCATAATTTGGCTATTGTTGAGAATGCTGCTATAAACATTGGGGTACAAGTGCCCCTATGCATCAGTACTCCTGTATCCCTTGGGTAAATTCCTAGCAGTGCTATTGCTGGGTCATAGGGTAGGTCTATTTTTAATTTTCTGAGGAACCTCCACACTGTTTTCCAGAGTGGCTGCACCAATTTGCATTCCCACCAAAAGTGCAAGAGGGTTCCCGTTTCTCCACATCCTCTCCAGCATCTATAGTCTCCTGATTTGTTCATTTTGGCCACTCTGACTGGCATGAGGTGATATCTGAGTGTGGTTTTGATTTGTATTTCCCTGATGAGCAGCGACGTTGAGCATCTTTTCATGTGCCTGTTGGCCCTCCGGATGTCTTCTTTAGAAAAGTGTCTATTCATGTTTTCTGCCCATTTCTTCACTGGGTTATTTGTTTTTCGGATGTGGAGTTTGGTGAGCTCTTTATAGATTTTGGATACTAGCCCTTTGTCCGATATGTCATTTGCAAATATCTTTTCCCATTCCGTTGGTTGCCTTTTAGTTTTGTTGGTTGTTTCCTTTGCTGTGCAGAAGCTTTTTATCTTCGTAAGGTCCCAGTAATTCACTTTTGCTTTTAATTCCCTTGCCTTTGGGGATGTGTCAAGTAAGAAATTGCTACGGCTGAGGTCAGAGAGGTCTTTTCCTGCTTTCTCCTCTAGGGTTTTGATGGTTTCCTGTCTCACATTCAGGTCCTTTATCCATTTTGAGTTTATTTTTGTGAATGGTGTGAGAAAGTGGTCTAGTTTCAACCTTCTGCATGTTGCTGTCCAGTTCTCCCAGCACCATTTGTTGAAGAGGCTGTCTTTTATCCATTGGATATTCTTTCCTGCTTTGTCAAAGATGAGTTGGCCATACGTTTGTGGGTCTAGTTCTGGGGTTTCTATTCTATTCCATTGGTCTATGTGTCTGTTTTTGTGCCAATACCATGCTGTCTTGATGATTATAGCTTTGTAGTAAAGGCTAAAGTCTGGGATTGTGATGCCTCCTGTTTTGGTCTTCTTCAAAATTCCTTTGGCTATTCGGGGCCTTTTGTGGTTCCATATGAATTTGAGGATTGCTTGTTCTAGTTTCGAGAAGAATGCTGGTGCAATTTTGATTGGGATTGCATTGAATGTGTAGATAGCTTTGGGTAGTATTGACATTTTACCAATATTAATTCTTCCAATCCATGAGCACGGAATGTCTTTCCATTTCTTTATATCTTCTTCAATTTCCTTCATAAGCTTTCTATAGTTTTCAGCATACAGATCTTTTACATCTTTGGTTAGATTTATTCCCAGGTATTTTATGCTTCTGGTGCAATTGTGAATGCAATCAGTTTCTTTATTTGTCTTTCTGTTGCTTCATTATTAGTGTATAAGAATGCAACTGATTTCTGTACATTGATTTTGTATCCTGCAACTTTGTTAAATTCATGTATCAGTTCTAGCAGACTTTTGGTGGAGTCTATCGGATTTTCCATGTATAATATCATCTCATCTGCAAAAAGTGAAAGCTTGACTTCATCTTTGCCAATTTCGATGCCTTTGATTTCCTTTTGTTGTCTGATTGCTGCTGCTAGAACTTCGAACACTATGTTTAAAAACAAGCAAGCTCATTTTAAAATATAAATATTATAATTTCAGTCTCTTTTGTTCTATAGGATGTCCAACATTCAATGAAATATTATGAGACAAAATTTTTTTTAAAAGCAATCAACACAATCAGACTCAGAAATAACCTGAGTGTTGAAACTATTGGACACACAAATTTAAATAGTTATCATTAACATGTAAAAGGATCTAGTGGGTGGGGTGGGGGGAAAGGTGAACAACCTGCATTCATAAATGGGAAATTTTAGCAGAGGAATAGAAATATAAGAAATAATCAAATAAAAATGCTAGATATAAGAAAAATGGCATCAAAAATACTTCTTTAAAAAGCCTGTCAGGGGCGCCTGGGTGGCGCAGTCGGTTAAACGTCCGACTTCAGCCAGGTCATGATCTCGCGCTCCGTGAGTTCGAGCCCCGCGTCAGGCTCTGGGCTGATGGCTCAGAGCCTGGAGCCTGTTTCCGATTCTGTGTCTCCCTCTCTCTCTGCCCCTCCCCTGTTCATGCTCTGCCTCTCTCTGTCCCAAAAATAAATAAACGTTGAAAAAAAAATTAAAAAAAAATTAAAAGCCTGTCAGGAGACTCAATACTGTTAAGAAAGAAAATCTGTAATTTGAAGACAAGTCAATAGGAAGCACTCAAATTAAAACACGGGGGTGGGAGAGTAAAAACAACAAAACACCAGACCATTATAGAGCTATGGGAGAAATATCTAAGAGATAAACATACTTGTAAATAGAACGCTAAATGGTAAGGAGAAAGAGAATGGAACAGAAAAAAATATTAGAAATAAGATAATAGGTGACAAATTTAGAAAATAATGAAAGATATCAAACCACAGATCCATGAAGAACTCAAAACAGGATATATACAATTTTTAAACACCTACATATAGCATATCCAAACTGCTAGAAAGAAATACAAAGAGAACACACTGGAAATATCCAAAGGAAAAAAGACACATTCATAAACAGGAAATAAGCTAAGCATAACTGTTGACTTGTCATTAGAAACAATGCAAGCCAGAAGACAATAGAGTAACATCATTGAATTGCTGAAACAAAGGCTGTCAACACAGAATTCTATACACAGCCAAATATATTTCAAAAGTAAAGGTAAAATAAATACTTTTTCAGAACAGCAAAAGCTGGGAAAAATCATGACCATTATCCCAAACTAATAAAAATGAAAGAAATTTAAAAAGACTTTGTCTTATTTTTAATCACTTTAAAAATAATAGTTACTATGTTTGCTTTAGACAATATATTTGGAGTTTATAACATATAAACAGATGTAAAAGTAAAATGTGTGACAACTATTTTACAGGATAGTACTGCAGAATGGGAAGTACATAGTCCTAAGATTTTTACGTTATACATGAAGTGGCATAATGTTCTATGATAAATTACAGATATGATAAATTAACAATGTATATTGTAAGCCCCAGGGTACCCTCTTAAAAATTAGAAATAGATGCATAAAAAGTCAATAATGAAGATAAAATGGAAACAAAATATGCTCAAGTAATCCATAAGTAGGCAGCAAAAGATGGGGGAAAAAAGAATAAATAGAAAAAAACAAGCAAGTTCTTAGACATCACACCAAAAACACAAATCTATAAAGGGGAAAAAATTAAAGCTTTTGCTCTGTAAAAGATACAATTAAATTAATGAAAAGACAAGCAACAGACAAGGAACAGAGTGAAGAATATACTTGCAAATTACATATCTAACAAAGGATTTCTATCCAGAATACACAAATAATTTTCACAATTCAACAGTAAGAGAACAAACAACCCAATTTTTTAAATGGATAAAAGACTTGAACAAATACTTTACCAAAAAGTTACATATAGGCAGCAAATAAGCACATGAAAAGATGTTTACCATCATTAGCCATTAGGAAAATGCAAATTGAAACCATGCTGAGATATCTCTACATCCCTATTAGAACGATTAAAATAAAAATTATTGACAATAGCAGGTACTGACAAGGATGCAGAGCAATTGGAATTCTCATGCATTGCTAGTGGGAATGTTAACTGCTAAAGTCACTCTGAAAAATAATTTTGCAGTTTCTTATAAAGTTAACCAATCACTTAACACATGTTCAATAACACTGCTCCTGGGCATTTACTTTAGAGAAATGAAAACTTATATTCACACAGAAACATATACTACTGAAATGAGTATAGCAATCTTATTCATAATCACCAAAATCTGGAAACAACTCAAATGTACATCAACAAACAAGTAGATTAAACCAAACAAACAACAAAAACTATGGTATATCTATATAATGGAACACCCTATGATAAAAAAAAAAAAAGAACTATTGAGGCACTCAATAACTTGACTAAGTCTCAAAGATATTAGGCTAAGTGAAATAAACTGTCTCAAAGGTTACATACTATATGCTTCCATAAACATGAGATTCTCAGAGTTACAGTGACCATGAACATATCATTGGTTTTCCAGAAATTAGGGGTAAAAGAAAGATGTGACTACAAAGGGATAGCCCAAGAACATTTTTTTGGAGTGATGCAATTGTTTTGAACCATAAAAATGTTAATAGTTACAGGAATCAATACATGTGCTGTGCACTATGATGATATTCACAAATTGGTTATATAATTAAAAATAAAGAGGAAAATAAACTAAAGAAATGTGAGGATACCAGACCTTTTACATACCTTCATTGTGTTTGTTTGTTTATTTTAGGGTTTTTTTTTAATTTCTCTTAAAATATTAGCCTATAGCAGTGGTTATTAAAATGTGGCCTTCTGACCAGCAGCATCAGTGCTACCTGTACTTAAATTCTCAGGTCCCACTCCAAACCTTCCAGTTCAGAAACTTTGGGGACCCGACATAGAAATAAGTTTTAAGAAGTTCTCCAGGTGATTCTGATGCATATTAAAGTTTAAGAAGTATTGTCTACAGAGGGGTTTTTCAACCTTCCCACTATTAACATTTTGGCCCAGATCATTCTTTGTACTGGGGGGGTGGGGGCACTGTCCTGTGGTTTGTAGGATGTTTAGTTGCATCTTAGATTTTTACCAACTACGTGGCAGTAGCAACCTTTCACCCATCATGACAATCAAAACTGTCTCCAGATAAGACGAAAATCATATCAAGTATCTTTTCCAACCACAATGGTATGAACTAGAAATCAATTACAAGAATAAAACCAGAAAAAAAATGCAGAGAGTAAACAACATACTACGTAACAACCAATAAGTAATGAAGAAATCAAAGAAGAAATTAAGAAATACATGGAGACAAATGAAAATAAAAACACAACATTCCAAAACCTACAGGATGTAGCAAAAGCAGTCCTAAGAGTGAAGTTTATAGTGATACAGGCCCACCTCAAGAAACAAGCAGAATCAAATAAACAATCTAACTTTACACCTGAAGGAACTAGAACAAAGTCCTAACCTAGTAAAAGGAAGGAAATAATAAATATCAGAGTGAAAGTTAATGAGACTAAAAAAATTTTTAAGTAATAAAAAGATCAATCAATCTAAGAGCTTGTAGTTCATGAAAAAATAAAAAAAAAATTGATAAACCTAGAGCTGGACTCATCAAGAAAAAAAAAAGAAAGGGGGACTGCCTTACAGAAATGGGTAAGCTCCTAGACACATGCAACCTACCAAGACTGAATGAGGAAGACATATAAAATCTAAACAGAACAGTTTCTAGTAGAGAAGTAGAATCAGTAATCAAAAAACTCCTAAAAAAAACAAAAGTTCAGAACCAGTTTCACAGATGAATTCTACCACACATTTAAAGAAGAGTTAATCCCTATCCTTCTCAAAAGGATATGACAAAAAATTGAAGAGGAAAGAATGTTCCCAAACTCATTCTATGAGGCCAGCATTATTCTGATACCAAAACCAAATAAAGATACTGCAACAAAGAAAATTACAGGTCAATAACCTTGACAAACATAGAAGCAAAATATCCTCAACAAAATATTAGCAAACTGAATTCAACAATGCCTTAAAAGGATCATACACTATGATTAAGTAGAATACATTCCAGAATTTCAAGGATGATTCAACATCTGCAAATCAATCAATGTGATATACCATGTTAACAAAATGAAGGGTAAATATCATTTGATCATCTAAACAGATGCAGAAAAAACATTTGACAAAATTCAACATCCATTTATAATAAAGACTCTCAACAAAGTAGGTATAAAGGGAACATACCTAAATGTAATAATGGCTGCATATGACAAACCCACAAGTAACATCATACTCAACAGTGAAAAGCTGATTTTTCCCTAAGATCAGGAATAAGATAAAAATGCCCATGCTTGACACTTTTATTCAATATAGTATTGGAAGTCCTAGCCACAGCAATTAAGCAAGAAAAAGAAATAAAAGGCATCCAAATTGAAAAGGAAGAAGTAAAACTGTCACTATTTGCAGATGACATGATAGTATACATAGAAACTCCAAAGCCTCCACCAAAAATCTATTAGAAGTAATAAGTGAATTTAGTAAAGTTGCAAGATACAAAACATACAGAAATATACAGAAATCTGTTGCATTTCTTCTTTTTGTTTTTATTTATTTTTTTAATTTACATCCAAGTTAGTTAGCATATGGGGCAACAATGATTTCAGGAGTATATTTCTTAATGCACCTTACCCATTTAGCCCATTCCCCCCCCCCACAACCCCTCCAGTAACCCTTTGTTTGTTCTTCATATTTAGGAGTCTCTTATGTTTTGTCCCCTCCCTGTTTTTATATTAGTTTTGCTTCCCTTCCCTTATATTCATCTGTTTTATATCTTAAAGTCCTTGTATGAGTGAAGTCATATATCTGTCTTTCTCTGACTAACTTCATTTAGCATAATACTCTCTAGTTCCATCCACATAATTGCAAATGGCAGGATTTCATTCTTTTTGCAGAAATCTGTTGCATTTCTATATATTAATAGCAAAATAGTAAAAGAAGAATTAAGAAAACAATTCCATTTACAACTGCACCAGAAAGAATAAAACACCTAGGAACAAACTTACCCAAGGAGGTGAAAGACCTGTACTCTGAAAACTATAAAACACCAATGAAAGAAACTGAAGATAATAAAAACAAATATAAAGATATTCCATGCTCATGGATTGAAAAATTGGTATTGTTAAAACGTTCATATTACCCAAAGCAAGCTACAGAGTCAATGCAATCCCCACCAAAATACCAATGGCATTTTTTACAGACCTAAAACAAAGAATACTAAAATTTGTGTGGAACCACAAAAGAACACTAATAGCCAAAGTAATCTTGAGAAAAAAGAACAAAGTTGGAAGTATCATGCTCCCAGATTTAAAATTATACTACAAAGCTATACTATCAAAGCAATATGGTACTGGCCATTTTGTAATGTATACAAATATCAAATGATTATGCTGTACATCTGAAAGTTCTGTCCTAGACATGATAATTTTGAGATAGCAGTTGGAAATGTAGGTTTAAGTGTCATGGAGAATTAATTGTAAGCCTCAGTGGAAAAGTTGAGGCTAACGATACATATTTAGGTAGCATTACAGGTGGTATATAAGCCAAGGGCCCAAGATCTAGCCCTTAAGCATACTAACTATAGAAACTGTGACAAAGAGAAGCCAGCAGAACATAATAAAGAGTAGAAACCAATGAGGTAGGAGGAAAACTTACAGAACATGGTTTTAAGGAAACAAATATAAATGTTCTGGTAAAGTATGTCAAATGTTGCTGGGACTTTCATTTTAAATGAAGACAGAGAATTCTTTATTCAATATGGTAAAGTAGAAGTCATTTGAGATAATAATAAAAGCCATTTTAATAGAATGGTGGGGTTGAAGGACCAATTTGCAATTTCTAACAAAATGTTCTATGAAGAGAATCAATGATAATGGGAAGTGGTTGAGAAGAACAAGCATTCAAGGAAGTTTTTTAGATGAGTGATATTAAGGCTCATGCTTCTGAAAGAGATAAAAGTTCATAATTCAAAATAAAGAGATTATTGTAGGACAAGTCCTTGAATAGCAAGAAGTCCACAGGCTAAATGGAAGTGATAGTAGAATTATTTTTTCCCTGTCTTCATATTCATCATCTTAGTATCACTTGAAATTTGATCATACCTTCTTGAGAAATACCTCTCTCTTATTTTTTATTCCTCCACCTTTCCTGATTTGCCTCCTCCCTCTCTGCCATGGCTTTTCAATGTCCTTCTCACCCAACCACCAAAAACTGGATTTCATCTTGGGCTGGTGCTCTTGTTGATTCCCATGCCCTTAAATAAATCTTATATGTTCCCAGCTCCCAAATATACCACTTTAGTTCTGAAGTTCACACTGAGTTTCAGATTCTTATAGACAACTGTCCACCCTAATTAGATATCTAATAGATTTCTCTAAATTACATTGTCCAACTTTTTTTTTTAAATTTTCCAACTCTTGAGTCCTACCTCCTACCTCCTACTCCTACCTCTTACTTCCAACAAACCTAATCCTCCCATGTCACAGACAATCATTATTCACTCAGTTCCTCTGGCCAAAAGTCTAAGAGCTGCCCTTGATTCCTTTCATTTATTTCCTGTATCCAATCAATCAGCTCAACTTCTTTGTTCCACCTTCAACATAATATTTTTAAGCCATCACTTCCTGTCCACTGTCATGATCTTAGTCTAAACCACCATCACTTATTGCCTAAGCCTCTATAAGAAGCTCCTATCTTGTTTTCCTGCCTCCATTTTTCCCCCACCCATCTTGGAAATATTCTCCACAAAGTAGTCACTTAAAACATAAATTATATCAGATCACTCTCCTACATGAAATATTCATAACTTCCCACTGATCTTAGAATAAATTTTTCAGGGTGCCTGGATGGGTCAGTTGGTTGAGCATCCAACTCTTGAATGCAGCTCAAGTCATGATCCCAGCATCATGAGATCAAGCCCCATGGTAGTGTCAATGCTGAGTGTGGGGCCCTCTTATGATTCTCTCTCTCTCTCTCCCTCTGCCTCTCTCCCCTGATTGCTCTCCCAAAAAAATAAGATATAAACATAAAATAAAATAAAGAATAAATTTGAATTCCCCATCTTGACCACAAGGCACTATGTGCCTTGATTTCTCTCTTCCTTTCAAGGTTTACTTGACTCCTTTCTTATTCCTTTTCTCACTGTACTTCAGACACATTGATCCACCTTATGTTACTCAATTATTCACACTAATTCCTTTCTGTGAGTCTTTGATAATGCTTTTCCCTCTTCCACTGGTCTTTGCACAGCTGGTTCTAATCAATTCAAAGTTCTCTCTTCAGAAAGCCCTTTCCTAGCCACCCAATCTTAATACCCTCAGAGCATTACCTTACTCCCCTCTCAGCTTATTTTCTTTATAACATCTTCCATAATCTGTGATTATCTTTTTTATTCACTACTTTATCTATTTTTTGCTTTTCCCACTTGTCTCCCTTGGGCTCTGCTCTTCCAAAGACATCCATACCTACACCTGGGTACAATCAGATAGTCAACCAATTTCAGTCAACCATTTATTGAGAATGAATGACTCAACAAATGAATAAACTTATAAAATAAATTATCTTTAGAAAACTAATGACTAATCATCAATTCCTTCTACTTGTTCAAACCAGTTATTCACTTATTTTTTTTATCATAATGATAATCCATGTTAAACTCACCAATCTGTAGATCCCAGAGTCTACTGTTTATCTTCTAGAAAGTCAGGATGGCTTTTATTCATAATTTGTTTTCTGTATTTAATTTAAAAACTTGTAGAAATTTGCAATGACAGTACTTCTAGGATTCACCTCTTAGCCTATCATAAGGCTCCCCTTTATCCTTTAGTGTAGGCTCCAATATGGAAAACAATTTATAAGTTACAAATTTCCTAGCAGCATCAGCAGCCACCACTGTTATTCTACCTTCCTCCAAACAAATTTCTTATATTTCCCACAGTCCTAAGCACTTGATCTTCATTGTGTCTTGCATCCCTGGAAGAATTTCTATATTAAATAAGCAGGTGTTATTACTTCCCAGTCTAGAATTCCCTCAGCATATTAATCTTCACCCCAAGCAGGACTTGGTCCTTGATCCCCAAGGACCTTGGTCCCCACATTTGTTTCCACTAAACAATCACTTCATAGTTCTATGTTTTAAAATCTTGTGACCCCCATAACACTTGTTGTGTCTGTAATCTGGCATGTTTTTGTCCCCTAAGTTTTTAATTACTTCAGTTTTAGAATTCCCCAACCTATTATAACCTGCACCAATTCACTAGAAGTAGAAACTCTTCTTTCTACTACCTTATTCCTCATAATAATGGAACACATTTCCAACCTTCCACATCCCACTGTAGCTCCCCTAGTCCTTTTAAAAAAGGTCAAGTGGGTTTTGATCATTTCAGCATGATCTTTAGGCTGTGTCAGTTCCTCTTCTACCACACAAAGTAATAACAATAATTCTCTTTACTGATTCAATTTGTCTCTTTTTTCTTTTGCTTCTCTACCTTCAAATTGTTTTTTGTAACTCTAGATTATGTCTTATAGCATTCTCCACAGTGAGAGATATGCAGTCATTAAGTCCAAGGTCCGCTACAGACATCTATTGTTCAAATAAATTCTTCCTTTCTTCAACTCCTTGAACAGAGTTAAATGCTATTCCACAGAGGAAACAGTCTTCCATCGGTCCAACTTTAATCCAGGACTTTATTTGTCTGTATTAGTCCTGTTTGACTCATTTTTAATGTACCTCTTAATCAATGCATATTCTCATAGAGTTAAAACGTTATAAATTTCTAATCAAGGAACTTACCAAGCATGTGTTTTCCTTCTTAAAATAACTGTGGTCACCTTGAAACTCATTTAATAATGCTCAAGATAATTAGGAGTAAAATTTGAAGCTTAGCTCCCTCAGGCTTATCTAAATTTTCTGTAATCATTAGTATAGCCTTTCCAGTCATCCAAGGAAGACTCCCTCAAAGCTCTTGAAATTGACTCCCAGTCTGCAACTTTAACAAGGAATTTCTCAATTGTTTCATGGTTGTAGGCAAACTCTGAGTCAGTCTGTTGAATTTTGTCTTTGAGATCTCACCTCACATCATTTGTTTTATCTAGGAATAACTAAAATAACCCTCTAACTAAAAGGAGTTGAGTACCTGTATTTTCTTTATCCTTTCATATCTATGTGCCTTAACATCTAATCTCTTAATCTTTCTTACAAAAATAATTTCTCCTCTTCCCCATCTGAACTCTATCTCATCCTCCCTTTTCCTTTCTCCCTCCTCTTGTTCCTCTTATGATTTATGACTAACAGACATAATTATTTTTGTAGATAATTCTATTCTTCCCAAGTTTCTAAGTAAATCTGAGAGTCCTGGAGTCATTGTGTTCCAAACATGTGTCAGATATCCTTTCTAGCTCTCAGTTTGTAATAACCCCAGAGAAATTTTCCTCTCTACCTCAATCTAAGAAAATGACCTAGACTCTAAATAATTAAGGCCAATATTCCTCCTTATATGTTCTTTGATATATCAGCCTCAAGTACTGGTCCCTAAAATGCCCAATGATTAAATCCACTGAAGCAACCCAAAGTTAATAAATAATTTCTTTTGAAGAAAAAAATATTTTAAATATTTTAATCTTGTTATTTTTATGAAGATAGTTGACGTTAAGATTTGAATTTTGTCGGGGCGCCTGGGTGGCTTACTTGGTTGGGCGTCTGACTTCGGCTCAGGTCATGATCTCACAACTTGTGAGCTCGAGCCCTGCGTTGGACTCTGTGCTGACAGCTTGCAGCCTGGAGCCTGCTTCAATTCTGTGTCTCCCTCTCTCTCTCTGCCTCTACCCTGCTTGTGCTGTCTCTCATAAATGAATAAATGTTTAAAAAAATTTTTAAAAAGATTTGAATTTTGTCTTTAGACATAATTGAACAAAATGCTGAGAGCATTTTCTCTTGTTTTAAAGTGGGAAATTTTTTTTAAGTTTGATCCTTCATCTAGCAAATCTTTATATGCCTGCTTCCTAAGGTATACCAAGCATAGCATTAAGGGAGTAGAATATAGAGATGTGCAAGACACTGGCCCAGCCCTTGAGACCCTGAGAAATAAACAGGCAACAGTAATTTACTGTGGTAAATGTTATGATGAATGAAAGGCAAGATGCCATAGAAGCACACAAGAGGTACATCTCATTTGGATGGAGCTAGTGTTGTTAGGGGGGAAATTAGCACTGATTAGGAAAATGTTCTTAGGAAACTTGAAATCTCTAGACTAACACCTAACAAGTTGAGCAAGTATCAGATAGATGAAGTAGAAATAAGAAGGAAGGTAAACAAAATGTTCCTGATCTGAAACACCAACTCAACAGGCAACACAATGGCACTAAATTCATATCTTTCAGTACTCACTGTTAATGTCAATGGACTAAATGCTCCAATCAAAAGACACAGGGTTTCAGAATGGATAAGAAAACAAGACCCATCAATATGCTGCTTACAAGAGACTCATTTTAGACTTAAAGATACCTGCAGATTGAAAGTAAGGGGATGGAGAATGATCTGTCATGCTAATGGTCATCAAAAGAAAGCTGGAATAGCCATACTTATATCAGACAAACTAGATTTTAAAATAAAGACTGTAACCAGAGATGAAGAAGGGCCTTATATCATAATTAAGGGGTCTATCCACCAAGAAGATCTAACAATTGTAAATATTTATGCCCCCAACATGAAAGAACATAAATATGTAAGTCAATTAATCACAAACATAAAGAAACTCATTGATAAAGATACCATAATAGTAGGGGACTTCAACACTCCACTTATAGCAATGGACAGATCATTTAAGCAGAAAACCAACAAGGAAACAATGGCTTTGAATGACACACTGGGACCACACAGGCTTAAGGGATATATTTAGAACATTTTATCCTAAAGCAGCAGAATACACATTCTTTTCAAATGCACATGGAACATTCTCCAGAATAAATCACATACTGGGTCACAACAGCCCTCAACAAGTACAAAAAGATTGAGATCATACAATGCATATTTTCAGGCCAAAATGGCATGAAACTTGAAGTCAACCACAAGAAAAAAAATTGGAAAGACCACAAATACTTGGAGATTAAAGAACGTCTTACTAAAGAATGAATGGGCTAACCAGGAAACTAAAGGAGGTTTAAAAAAATGCATGTAAGCAAACAAAAATGAAAACATGACAGTCTCAACCCATTGGGATGCAGCAAAGTAGGTTATAAGAGACAAGTGTATAGCAATACAGATCTTCCTCAAGAAGAAAGAAAAATCTCAGATATACAACCTAACATTATTCCTAAAGGTGCTGGGGAAAAAAGACAGCAAACAAGGCTGAAAACCAGCAGAAGAAGGGAAATAATAAAGATAAGGGCAAAAATAAATAATATAGAAATTTTAAAAGACAGAAGAGATCAACGAAACTAGGAGCTTGTTCCTTGAAAGAACTAACAAAATTGGTAACCCCCTAACCAGATTATCAAAAAGAGAAGAGAAAGGACCCAAATAAATAAAATCACTAATGAAAAAGGAGAGATCACCACCAATACTGCAGAAATACAAACAATTTTGAGAATATTATAAGCCACTTATATGCCAACAAATTGGGCAATCTGGAAGAGATGGATAAATTCCTAAAAATACATAAACTACCAAAACTGAAACAGGAAGAAATAGAAAATTTGAACAGACCCATAACCAGCAAAGAACTTTAATCAGTAATCAACAATCTCCCACCAAACAAGAGTCCAGGGCCCGAAAGCTTCCTTGGAGAATTCTATTCAATATTTAAAGAAGAGTTAATGCCTATTCTTTTAAAACTGTTTCAAAAAATAGAAATGGAAGGAAAACTTCCAAACTCATTCTATGAGGTCAGAATTACCTTGATTCCAAAACCAGACAAAGACCCCACTAAAAAGAACTACAGACCAATATCTCTGATGAACATGGATGCAAAACTTCTCAACAAAATACTAGCAAATCAAATCCAGCAGTACATTAAAAGAATTATTCACCACAATCAAGTGGGATTTATTGCTGGGTTGCAGGTGTAGTTCAATATCCTCAAATCAATCAATGTGATATGCCACATCAATAAAAGAAAGGGTAATAACCATATGATCCTGTCATAGATGTGGAAAAGGCATCTGACAAAATACAACATCCTTTCTTGATAAAAACCCTCAAGAAAGTAGGGATAGAAGGAACATACCCCAACATCATAAAGGCCACATATGAAAGACCCAGAGCTAAAATCATCCTCAATGGGGAAATCTCTCAATTTTTCCCCTAAGGTCAGGAATATGACAAAGATGTCCACTCTCACCACTGTTATTTAACCTAGTACTGGAAGTCTTACCCTCAACAATCAGGCAACAAAATGAAATAAAAGGCACCCAAATTAGGAAGGAAGAAGTCAATCTTTCACTCTTTGCAGACGTCATGATACTGTATGTAGAAAACCCAAAAGACTCCACTAAAAAATTGCTAGAACCAATACATTAATTCAGCAAAGTCACAGAATATAAAATCAATGTACATAAATCTGTTGCATTGCTATTCACCAATGATGAAGCAGCAGAAAAAGAAATCAGAGAATCGATCCCATTTACAAGTGCATCAAAACCCATAAGATACATAGGAATAAACCTAACCAAAGAAGTCAAAGATCTGTATTCTGAAAACTATAGAAAACTTGTGAAGGAAATTTAAGAGGACACAAATAAATGGAAAAACATTCCATGCTCATGGAATGGAAGCACGAATATGGTCCAAATGTCTGTATTACCCAAAGCACTCTGCACATTCACTGCAATCCCTGTCACAATAACACCAACTCTTTCAGAGCTAGAAAAAAACAATTCTAAAATTTGTATGGAACCAAACCAAAAGAACCAAAATAACCAAAGTAATGTTGAAAAAGAAAAGCAAAGTGGGAGGCATTATGATTCTGGACTTTAAGCTATATTATAAAGCTGTAATCATCAAGACAATATGGTACTGGCACAAAAACAGACACATAGGTCAATGGAACAGAATACAGAACCCAGGAGTGGACCCACAACTCTATTGTCAACTAACCTTCAACAAAGCAGGAAAAAATATCTAGTGGAAAAAAAACATTCTCATCAGCAAATGGTGTTAGGAAAACTGGATGATGACACACAGAAGAATGAAACTGGACCACTTTCCTATGCATATACCCAAAAATAAACTCAAAATGGATGAAAGACCTAAATGTGAAACAGGAAACCATCAAAATCCTAGAAGAGAACACAGGCAACAACTTTGACCTTGGCTGCAGCAACTTCTTACTAGACACGTCTCTGGAGGCAAGCAAAACAAAAGCAAAAATTAACCATTGGGACTTCCTTAAGATAAAAAGCTTCTGAAATGAAGCAAATAAAGCAATGAAAAAAACTAAAAGGCAACCTACAGAATGAGAGAAGATATTTGCAAATTACTTATTAGATAAAGGGCAGTATACAAAATTTATAAAGAATTTATCAAATTCAACACCCAAAAGATAAACAATACAATTAAGAAATGGCAGAAGACATGAATAGACATTTCTCCAAAGAAAACATGCAAATGGCTTACAGACACATGAAAAAATGCCCAACATCACTCATGATCAAGGAAATACAAATCAAAACCACAATGAGATATGACCTCACACCTGTCAGAAGGGCTAAAATGAACAGCTCAGGAAACAATAGATGTTGGTAAGGATGTGGAGAAAGGGAACCCCTTACACTGTTGGTATAGCCACACTGGAAAACAGTATGGAGGTTCCTCAAAAAGTAAAAATAGAACTACCTTATGACCCAGCAACTGCAATACTAGGTATTTTCCAAAAGATAGGAAAATACTGATTCAAAGTGGCACATACACCCCAATGTTTATAGCAGCACTATCAACAATAGCCAAATTAAAGAAAGAGCCCAAATGTCCACTATCAACAATAGCCAAATTAAAGAAAGAGCCCAAATGTCCATCAACTGATAAATGGATAAAGAAGAGGTGTTTTGTGTGTGTGTGTGTGTGTGTGTGTGTACACATATCTATATGTGTATATATATTATATAATATGTGTGTGTACACATATGTGTATATGTATATAATATAATATATATACAATGGAATATTACTCCAAAAGAATGAAATCTTGCCATTTGCAATGACATGGATGGAACTTAAGTGTATTATGCTAAGCAAAATAATTCAGCTAGAGAAAGACAAATACCATATGATTTCACTCAAATATGGAATTTAATGTATCAAAATCTAATAATACACTTAATTGAAAATCAAAGAAATCCATTAATTGTGTTTATTCTCCCACCAACCCAGTCCCACTAATCTCCTATAAGAAGATGTGGTATATATATATATATATATATATATATATATATATACCACAAATACCATATGATTTCACTCATATGTGGAATTTAAGAAACAAAACAAATGAACAAAGGAAGAAAAAAGAGAGAGTGAGACAAACCAAGAGGAGACTTAAAACAGACTCCTACTGTAGAGAACAAACTGATGTGTACCAGAGGGTAGGTGTATGGGGGGATGGTTGAAATAGGTGATGGGGATTAAGAATTACACTTGTAGTGATGAGTACTAGGTGATGTATGGAATTGTTGAATCACTATATCGTATACCTGAGACCAATATAACTATTGTAAATTCCAGTGTATATTACCTACAGTGGAATTAAAATAAAAATTAAATAAATAAGGGGCACCTGGGTGGCTCAGTCTGTTGAGTGCCTGACTTCCACTCAGGTCATGATCTCACTATTCTGGGTTCAAGCCCCGCCTCAGGCTCTGTGCTGACAGCTTGGAGGCTTGGAGCCTGGAGCTTGTTTCAAATTCTGTGTCTCCTTCTCTCTCTGTCCCTTCCCCACTCACACTCTGTCTCTCTCTGTCTCTCAAAAATAAATAAATGTAAAAAAATCTTTTAAAAAATTAAATAAATAAGTAAATATTTAAATTTAAAAAGTAACGTTTATGGATCGCTTAATACATGCCAGAATCTTTCTAGGTACATTACAGCTAACAACTCACAAAATACTCATAGTAACCCTGTAAAGTAGCTATTAAAAATGTTTAAAATGTCATTCCATGAACTATAACTATATATAGCACAGAAGAAAATGCAGTACATGAAAATAGAGAAAGATCACTATGTAACACATGGTATGCACCAAAATATTATTGAATGAATAAATTAATTCAAAAGTGTTTTAATACTTCCTACATGCCAAACAAACATCACAACCCTTATGATGTTTATGTGAGGAGTGAAAGAAAATAAATAACAAATATTTAAAAATAAATAAATAATCTGATATATTAGAAGATCATATTGCTATGGAAGAAAAATAGGGGAGGGTAAAAGTAAAGAGTGGGGTCAGAGCAGGGAGCTGATTACAATTTTAAATAAGGTAGATCAGTGTGAACCTTATTACGAAGGAACTCTTTGTGTAAAGAGTTGAAAGAAATGCTCTTTAGGTATCCAGAGAAGAGCATCTTACATGAGGCAGTCTAGGCTCTAGAGTGCAAGCATGCCTGATATAATCAAGATATAGTAAAGTGTAGGTGAAGAGGAGCAAAGGAGATGTGGTCTGAGAGTTGATATGGGTGGATGCAGATAATGTTGAGTTTTGTAGACTTTGAAAGGACTTGGGTATTTAATCAGAGTGAAAGGGTAAGTCACTGAAGGGTCTGAGCAAAAGAGGACTTGATCTTATATTATAGAAGGATAACTGACTTCTCTGTTGAAAATGAACCATAGCGTGTACATTAATTTCCAAGTACTGTTATAACAAAATATAATAAACTGGGTGATTTAAAAATCATAGTTCTGGAGGCTAGAAATCTGAAATCAAGGTCTTAGTAGGGCCAAGCTCTCTATGCAAGCTCAAGGGGAGGAAACTTCCTTGACTCTTAAGAGTTTATGGTGGTAACTAGCAATCCCTGACATTCCTTGAACAGCAGATGCAGATCTTTGCCTCTATCTTCACATGGCCTTCTCCCTCTGTTGGTATATGTCTGTGTCTCTGTTTTTTTCTTCTTATAAAGACAGTAGTCACTGGATTAGAGCCCAACCTAATCCAGTATGATTTCTTCTTAACTTAATTAATTACATCTGCAAAGATCCTATTTCTAAATAAGGTCATATACTGAGGTTCCAAGTGGACATGAATTTGGGGGAGACACTAGTGAACCTATTATACTGAAGTAAAAATATAAGTAGGGATACCCTGTTAGAGGGTGATTGCAATAATCCAGGCAAGAGGTGATGGGGCTTCACACTGGTTTGTTAGCTGTAAACATGGTGAGAAGTATTGGATTTTGGTTATATCTTAAAAATAGACTAACAGGATTTACTAATGGATTAAAAGTAGAATGTGGAAGAGAAAAATCAGTGATCACTCCAAGTTTGGGCCTGAGCAACTAGAAGGACAGAATTGCCATTGACTGATCTATGAAAAACTGATAGTAGATAGTAGTTTGAGCATCACTAGGGTGACGAGGAAGGATAGAGACTTCAAAAAGTAGTTTTGCATGCATAAAGTTTTAGGCGCTATTCAACATCTCAGTGAAGGTATCTATTAGGTGGTTGGGTATACAGTTCTGAAGTTGGGTTAAATCTGGGCAGGAGTTGGCAATTTGGCAGTTACCCGTATATAAATGATATTTAAAACGATAGTTGGAGAGCACTGTTTAGTCTGTGAACATAGAGTTGGTATGCACGTGGAGAATAAATGGAAGAGAGAGCAGGAAAAAGCAATTCCCAAGGAATAAGTAAACATGCAACCCAAAAAAGAATAGCAAAATTAAGTTTTTATATAATATGTCAATAAACACTTGGGATTTTAGGGAATATTTGAGTATTTAGAGATGACAAAAACAAGAAATTTCTGCATATATCAATGAGTCCTTAAGCAAAAATGACCAATTCCAAATAAAAGGCAGTTAGTAAATAGAATGGAATGTGTGATAGAGTATTCTGGTACTTGGATAAGGGAAATTTAGTGAGAACTTAAACGGGTGGAACTGTTTTCTTGGCATAATAAACAAAGAATGCTTCCTGGTTCCTCAGAAAAGAACAACTGGAAATGGATATTAGAATACTATTTGTGGGATTCATGATTTTTAGATTTAATGTATGCTTAAATTAACTACAGAATAAATTTACTATCATTTAGTTGAGTGTTGGGACAGGAGTTAATTTTTCTTATTTCATCATAAAGCTTCAAATTTAAAATCTCTCATAGATAGGTAATTATAAATATACATAAAAACACATATATGAGATAGATCCTTCCTAACAAGTATAGTTTCAATCCTGGCATCCCTGTCAGTAATTACCTCATATGTATATCATATGGTAGTATACCAGAAAACACTTTGGAAATATATAACAAGAGCCTTAAAATGTTCATAAACTTTTATCTAATAATTTTATTTCAGGGAGTATATCCCAAGAACTAACACACATAAAAGCTTAGTTTTCAAGGCTTAATATTCATATCATAGAATGGCTGGGAAATCACTGTGTCTTCATACCCTGGAATGCACTGAGTAGTATGTTGGATGATATTGACCAGAGCTATCAATAGCAGAGGAGGGACAAAACCAAGTGTTGTTAGAAACAAAATAAGTCATCGGTCAGTAAATTCAGAGCAGAGCATACTGATAAGTACAATCTTGTGGAAAATCAGATGAAAGATAAAAGATCCCTAGACGAAAGAGGGATAAAGACACTGCAGAAATTTTAAATTATTAAAAATATAGAAGTGAGGTCCCCCCAAGACCTCTGTAGGAATAAGTAACCTAGTACAGCTGTCAGCAAAAATCAAATTGAGTGTGCACTTTTTTCTGTTGTCCTAAAATTAGGGTCTCCTTCTGGTACTATGTATGTTTTGAGAAAAACCCATATGTAAATGAAATAATTACTAATCAGAAGTGCAGCTTCTGATCAGAAGAGCTTCTAGTTAGCTTTACCTTAGGAAAAGTTCTGGGAAGGACCCACTAAATTACTGAAGTGTAAGATTCTAAATGACACAGAGAATGAATTGGGTTTTTATATATCAAGGATTTCACTGTGCCTGGGTGCTTGGGAACATCTCAGTTATTACAGACCCCTTGTTCCTTAGAGCCGACTTGTTTATACTCCATACATAAACAAAGTTTTATCCATTCATAAAATGTATTATACCTGTCTGCATCATTATTAGAAGGAACTTTTAGCCAGAGAGAGGCAAAGCCCATTTTCCTGGTGTCCGGGGTAAACTGACTTGGGGTTGGATTTATTACAGCTGACTGCTGTTTAGACTGCTCACCCTATTGTTTGCTAATACTCAGAACAGTTGATTCCACTCAACATTAGTAGCAAACAATAAATCAGGAGCCAAAAGAATAGCATGCAAGCATTAAACATGTTCGTGAAGAATTTTCAGTAAAACTAGAAAATGTTTATATTAAAAGCAAAATATATTTATATATTCAGTATTACATCAATAATGCACAAAATTAGGAATAGAAAAAATACTAATAGTTCTCTCTGGTGATAGCAGTATAAAGAACTTTTTAATCATTTATATCAGAAAATTTCTCTATGAGGACCACATTTTACTTTATAAATAGGGAATGAGGAGAGTTTCTGGGGCTCAGAGTGGGTAACAGGTAAGCAGCTCCCGTTAACAAGGTTCATTTCTTTCTTAATATGCTTACTTACTATTATTAAAGATCAAACTAGTTGCAGTCCATAACAGAGAAAATAATTAACAAATCTGTGAATTGTGTTTCTGCTTATATTCAACCCCTCAATGCCTACTCAACCCTATTAAAAATAACTTTTTTATTACTGAAGTATATAGCTGACATACAAAAGATGATTTTTTTACAAAAAGTAAGCAAAAAGTACTTCTACTTTTTATAAAAGTAAAAAAAAATAATTTATAAATTTTATTGTTTTTCTTCCTTGATACAAATATTTCCTGACCCATAGGAAATTGAGATTTAAGTTTCTCTTCATCCTCTTTCCTCTGTGTGTACCTCCCATTTCACATAAAATGCATGACATATGAGCAATCTAAAATTTCATTCATAACATGGAAACATGCTGCTGCCTGCCCTCTTCTGAGTCCCCACTGCTACCAAGACAATAAAAAAGCAGAGGATGACCACAACTAACCCTAGCAAGTAGAATAGATATTTGTGCTCCACATTCTACACTTTCTCTGACAACTTGGAACTACAAACTTCTGAGATTTATATGTTCCTCAAAAATAAATTGCTGTAGCTCTATTTCTTTCATAAACCAAAAGTTGTTTAATAAAAGAGAAACTCAATAGACCCAAGTCACTTTATCTTTGTGCAACCTAGGCATCAGATATAGGAGATACAAGGCATACTGTGCCAACCTGTCTATTTCTACATCTCTAAATTTGTGAATTAAGCTATGTATCCATTATCACTTTGCCATGAGGTGTGTCTACTGACTGATTTCTTTGCAGTGTCCTATAAATCACCTACTTGCAATAGGATTCTGAGATCATCAACTGGTATTACTAGTTCCTGAACCTACTCTAATGGTTATGGCATATGAATCCTGAAAAATCTCCCTGTGCAATGGGACTAAAGAGAAGCAACTTTCTGGGTCAACCACTGCTCCTAGCGCTCAAAGCTAAGGTTAGCTAGGAGCCATAGAATTGGTGAAGTAAAAAGTCCTAAAAAGAAAAGTGATTAATTACTATAAATTCTCTAATCTTGTATCATACCTTCAAAATGGTCTGGATGTGAAAAAAAATGTATAGGATCAAAAATATTATATTGATGTAAACACTTGAGATAAGACAATTTTTGAGACAGAATCAACCATAAGAAGAAGAAATTGAAGGGCCATCCATTTTGACCCAAAACTCGATAACAACATTGAATTTTATTTTATTTTATTTTAATGTTTATTAATTTTTGAGAGAAACAGAGCATGAGTGGGGGAGGGGCAGAGAGAGAGTGAAACAGAGAATCCAAAGCAGGCTCCGTGATGTGGGGCTCCAACTCACACACTGTGAAATCATGACCTGAGCCAAAGTCAGACAACCACTGAGCCACCCGGGAATCCTAACAACTCAGAAATGAGGCTTGTTCTATTTCTTAAAACAACTAACTAAAAGACTGCTCTTAAACTAATTAATTTTGTGCAATGATGTCTTTGTTTCTTTATTTGAAAATTTTACTTCTGACAATGTTTCTCTACAGCTCCACATATTTCCTCCATATTCAATTATCTAATCTAGTACCAAATCTTCCCTTGCTATTTTATGCCACTCCCAAGAGATGAAATGAAGAACTTGGAAACTTTTACCCCAATCTTCTACTGAAGATTTCAGAACTGAATAAAGCCCAGGGAGAGGGGATAAGAATAGTATCACTGTCAGCCCACAAGACACTTACAGGAGTGACACATTATATCAGGATTTCCCTGTCTTCTTAATCTTGGAACATGAAAACCCTCCTAGGCAATTAACCTAAAAATGTTTTTCTGCATCTCTTTAACATCTTTCTAATTCTTTGAGAATTTCCTCTTATCCATTATTAGGAAACCTCCCTTAAAGTTTTCCTTTTTGGAAAACAATCGTCAATTTAGGAAAAAATAAAAGCATCAACTAATTTATGGGAAAAACTGTAGACTTTACTTTTCCCCCGAAGAAGCTTTATTAGCCTGTAAAGCATTATCAAAAGTGTTAAAAGAACCTAAATCAACCTAATCATAAAGGATTTTGTATTGGCACATTCGGAAAGCCTTGTTTATCCCACAAATAAAGCCATTCATTATGTGCTTTTGTTTCCCAGCATCTCATTAACTCATCTTGCACAGCACATCTAAAGTAGTCTCTTCACATTTTCTGTATGGTTCAGAATTATCCTTGATAATGGCTTTCAAATACATCAGGGCATCCCTGCATTTTAAGATCAAAGGGAAATATTGAAAATGAAAAATGGTCCCAGGGAGCACCGGGAGAATACATATTTTCCCCCCTTTGTTTATCACTGCACTGTGCCACAACAAGATAAAACAACACAGCTTGCACTTGCCCTCAAGGAGCTTATATTACCACCTACCTGAGAAGGCAAGGCACATACAAAACAGAAGTGAAAAGTACAAACAGCATGTACTAAAGCCATAAGGTTGACATTATAGTGTACAATATTGTGATTTAAAGAGGAAAGTCAATAAGCATTGGAATCTACAAAGCAAGTTTCCAGAAAGCAGGTGTGCTTCAAGATAGCTAATATGTGCATAAGGGGATGCAAGACATAGGAACCCACCTCAGAGAGGAACAACAGTGTGTTGTAGAATAATGAGATATATCTGCTCAGAGCCAAGGGTATTGAGGAAAGTCCTGGAATACCTTGAAACAGATAAATGCAAAAATAGAAAGCACAGCATTCCCATTACAATTACGTATAACAAATTATCCTAAAATCAGTGGCCTAACATAACCACTTTATTATTCTTATGTTTTAGGTGCATCTGAAATTTAAAAAGAGTAATACAGGAATGGCTCATCTCTGCTTCATAACAACACTGACCTCAGCTGGGAAGACCTGGTGGGCTACAAGGCTACAAAGTGGAATCACCTTGATGGGGGGAAAAAGGAACAAAGGCCAAACTTTACTGTGGCTCATAGTCTCCAGGTAGGATTCTTGAAGCACACAGATTGTAACACTCCTACAGCTCCCTCAAGGACTTCCTTTAATGTTTTACCACTATAGCTCTGCTCTTGCAAATGCTACTTTCCTCTGATAGCCATAAACACCCCCCAAGATATATGTTAGCAATTACCTTTCAAACATATGGCCCACTGACATACATCTGAAGGGTCTCATGACTAATGTTTTACTAGACAGTAGTAAAGAAACTTATCTTAACAGCAGCTAGCCCTCCAAGGTCCTGGAGACCTTGCTTTTAACATGCACAAATTCCATAGAGACTTACCCTATCTCTAACCCCCACTTACTAAAAAGTATACAATCAGTTACTCCTCACAATCCCAGTGAAGCTCTTTCTGCCATGGGTCCTGTCCCTGTGCTATAATAGAAGCACCTTTTTACACTGAAAACATCTCAAGAATTCTTTCCTGACTGTTCTCTTGCAGCCCATCAACTTGAAGGTTCACTTACTTACATTTATCTAAGCTGGGATGACCTGAAGATTAGGACTGATGACCAGTTAACTCCATGTGCCCTCTCCATATGGCTTTCCTTCTTCACAGCTGGACAGCCTTAGGATGGTCAGATTTCTTACATGCCAGTTTAGGGCTCCAAAGAGGAGTGTCCCAGGGAACAAGCTACATCATCTATTGACCCAGCCATGGAAATCACAAGGTTGCTTCCATCATACTCTCTATTGGTCAAGCAGTGACAAGCACACCCAGATTCAAAGGGTGGTGTCTTAGACCCCACCTCTCAATGAGAGAAGTGTCAGAGTATTCTGAGGCCATGTTTTAGTATCAACGAAAACAGGTTTGCTGAGTATTTTCTCCCACAACATCTAAAATACTTCACAATTTAATAAATTCCCTAGTACTCAGGACAGGAAAAACCAAGTAAGTGTTCAAAGCTGGAATGACCACATGTCTCAGTTGTCCCAGGAACAGTCCCACTGTATAACTGTCCCCGTGTAAGTATTAATTGTTCTCTTTTCATTCTCAAAAGTGCCAGCTAAATAAGCTATATGATCGGGGCGCCTGGGTGGCTCAGTCGGTTGAGCGGCCAACTTCGGCTCGGGTCATGATCTCGCAGTCCATGAGTTCGAACCCCGCATCAGGCTCTGTGCTGCCAGCTCAGAGCCTGGAGCCTGTTTCGGATTCTGTGTCTCCCTCTCTCTCTGCCCCTCCCCTGTTCATGCTCTCTCGCTCTCTCTCTCTCTCTCTCTCTCTCTCTCTCTCTCTGTCTCAAAAATAAATAAACGTTAAAAAAATTTAAAAAAAAAAGCTATATGATCATCCTATTTGATGCTAAGTTGCCCTAATTTAAAGACCCCATCTACACGTACAGGGTGAATTCACACCCTCATCTCCCTCCCAAATAACTGAATTTAAAATGTCCAAGTTAATTATATAAAAGTTCCAACTGCACTCTCTTTTTGAGAAATATGCCAGTTATTTTACCAGTATGTGAAAATGGTAATCAGCAGGGGATGGTAAAAATGAGGCAGAACCAAGACCACGTGATTCCAAGGCTCTCTCCTCTAATTCAGGTCCCACAACAGGGTAACAAGGCAGGGTATAATTCCAGTTTTGTTCATTAATGTAAGGAATCAATATTCTCTATGCTAATCTTGTTGCACAGTAGTAGCCTCTCCGGGCTTTCATAAAGCCTTAAGTGACAAAACACCAATAAGAGCCATATAACTAAACTGCACATTATTAGTTTCAAAGGCAGATTTTCCTACTTTAGAGAATAGGCAAGTCAAGGATCAGTTGAACACTTTTTTTCGACAGTCCCTTAAAAGACTGAAAGTTGTTTATTGTGATTTTTTTAAATAAGGAAGTGTATTTCTCCAAATAGAGGACTTTTCCCTCTTAAACACTGATTGTGCAAGCCAGACTAGCTGCTAACACTAAATTGCAGATATTTATGATTTCAGTTAACATCTTCCCTTGGATGTAAGAACATCTTGCTTTGGATTTTAATACAGTTTGCTATCAACAAGAGCACCATCTTTAAGAATAACATTCAGCAAAGAAGAAACATGAAAGGAATTTTGTTTACGTTTAACTAAGAAACACTTATGATATTAACTATGAATGGTGAATGTTAGTCTTTAAAATGCCAACAATGAGACCTTCTCCCCTTATCTGTATCTGCACTGCTAGAACAAGAGTTTTCCACCAAAACATCTATTTAGAGATTTTCCATCAACAAGTTGTCCACTACTCTTCTAGTAAATTAAATTCACCAGATTCAGTTCATGTTGGGAGTTGGGCCCCACTTGCCTTACACAGAAGGACCTTAGTACATACAAATTCCTGGACCAGGTTGTCAAGAGTTTAAATATTAGATTTTAAATAATAGCTTTTTAGCTATTCCAAACTCATCCCTGATTTAAATTCCAGAATGTATCATACACCTATATCACAACTTTCATTTCATCTACAAACCTGTTTCAGTTAGGGTTCTGTGTTGGGGGGGTCCCCAAATCCCCCTCCAAATTCAGTGATTTGCTAGAACTCACAGTACATATAGTTATGACCTATTACAGTACAAAGATACAAAGCAAAATCCATAAAGGGAAAAGAAACATGAGCAAATTCTGGAGGAAACAGGCTCAAGATTTCAAGAGTCTTCTCCTTGTGTAGTCAGATAGGATGACTTAATTTTCCCAGCACCAAATTGTGTGATGTGTATGAAATGTTGCCTATCAGGGAATCTCATTAGAGACTCACTGTCCAAGGTTTTCATGGGGGCACCTCTGCCTAACACATACCAAAATTCCAGACTCTCAGAATGAAAGCAGGTGTTAAGCATAAGCCATAATGTTTGCATAAACACTTTGGCACAGTAAACGACCCTGATCAGTTAGGGAATGGTGGGAACATTCTGAAAATCTGAGTATCCAGTCATCAGATAACGGCTAACCTTGCTAACAGAACTTTCTATAGCAGTCCCAAGCCAGTTATGTTAATTCTTCTGTGCAGGTTCTCCAGCTCTGGAGATCTAGGTAAATTTGACTTGAACCCCTGTCCCAATTCGAAGCCCCCTAGTCGATTAAGCTTCCCAAATTTTTGCAAACTGCCTAGGGCCTTTTCTTAAGGTCTTCAGCTGAATTTTTCAGTTGCTTGTTTTTCCTCAGCTGCCTGACCACCTTCATGGTAATCAAAGTCAGGACAGTCTTGTGCTCTTTCTATCATTATTCAAGGTATAATGATGATAGAGAGCCAGTACAAAAGACCATACACACATTTGTAACAATCATGTTCATTTCCCCTAACTCTTTCCCATGACTGTTCCTCTCACCATTTTCTTCTCTCACTTCTAGTAGTGCTTTTCCCGTTAAAATAGGGTGGCAAACCAGAAAGAGTGATTTTAGGAATCAAATCATGCCCAGGCAATTCCCTTGAGAAAACATACCATATATATTCGTTTACTAATGCAATTCTCAAAAAATACATTTCTAAAACAAAGAGGTTGCTTTGGCACCTATTTCATGTCATTTATTAGGCCCTTATGTAATCTTCTTTCCTAGGAGTTCTGCTCAGCCACCTGGAAGGTGAGCAAAATTGGAATATTTTAATATACTCTACATAAAATTATCCTTCAGGTAATTTCCTAGATGTTCCTAAGTTTGAAAGCAAGAAATGTACCTTTCATAGAGCTCTCTGGCCGCAGGAAAGAAACCTTTGGCAGAAACTTTTCTGCCCCTCTGGAGCATCATTTGACAATGTAATTTTGTACCAATCTAATATTCAGGCATATCTGCATCAGGGTGGCTCAAAATACCATCCTTGCAATATTAGATCTTTGCAACACAACATCTTATTCCTCCCATTTCTATGAAATTCAAGTTGCACTTTAGAAACTGTTTCTCCCAAAGATTATTTTTAATTCAATTTAAATTAAGCAAATGCTCACTTGAGCAGCTAAAGCTCTCTTAAGGACGCTTAAATTAACGATAATTATTTAAACATTCATATACTTACATGCAGTTCTCCTGATTTAACCTCCAAGCAACATAATTCAAAATTATATCCATGGAAGGAGAGTTAGTTAATTCATGCCCTTCATAGGAGAAAAAAGTATTTCTTTTGAGGATTATTATATTAAAGGAAAATAAAATTATTGAAATGGACTCCTAAATTCTTCACCTCCGCATCACACAGTCACAAGGTAGACCATACAGACTTAGGTAAAGTTTTAAAACCTAACAGACTTAGGTAAAGTTTTAAAACCTAAAAAGCTCTTACTACAAAAATATAATAATAAATGAGAATGTAAATTCCCTTGATAAAGTTCTGGATTTGTTCCTGAACTCTATCTCCACATGTCTGAGATTCACTGACTTAATCTATAGACAAGAAATATGAAGATTAAAAAAGAATATCAATGAAAACTGAATGTGTTCTATAAGCTGGAGGAGGTGACACGGATGTCAAGTTGATATTATGACAAAAGCAGGGTCAACAGATCTTCATCATCCTGTCAGGTTTTCATTAACTCTCAGCATCTTGCTCTCCAATAATAGACCTGTCTTACCTTTGTTATTGAGACATATTCTTTGAAGGCCAATGCACCTCTGTGGCCATCACAACACCTGGCATGCTGTCTCACACTACATAAATGCTCAACAAGTACTAACTGAATTAATATAGAAATAGAAGTGTTACTCTCCTCTTCATAGCAATCTAGGCTATTAGGGTTAAAAGCAAAGGTTCATATGGCCTCCCTCAAATACAACACAATATTACACAGATTTTCTCTTTAAACCCCAGCTGGCCAGAGCATAAGTATCAATGGGCTTTTGATGCAATGGGAAAAAAAAAGGAAACAAAAAAGAATTAAGGTAAGGCTTAAAGATGCAGATCTTAAGTTCTATTTAGGTAAAGTAGGTGGAAATCAAGTAGGGTAACCAGTTAGAATCAAAAACACAGTAAGAGGACCAGGAACTGAGACCTGAAAAACAAGTCAGAGTGAAGACGAAAGTAGGAAATATACTTTTAAAAAATAAAAACAACCATTTGCATCATGCAAAGATTTTCTATATGTTTCTATATGTTCAGTAGGAAGTAATCCACAAATCTGGCCCACTTAAAATTTATAAAAGACGACAGTGGAGATGCTTGGTTAGAGTGGAGAGTCACCAGCCAGGAACAAAACCATTTGAGTCTATCCATAAGGGAATTCTAAAAAGATAGATGTATCATTTCTCATTCCTGTTTTCCCTCTCTGAGAAGAACAAGAACATGCTTGTTTACATGGCAACCCTTTTTCCCTTATTATAAATTTGAGACACGATGCATGAGATGGAAAAGTTTTTTCTCCTGCAAAGCAATGTATCTCATCCAGTTACAGAATGTACACTGCAGCATCATTTTTAATACTGTCAGTGAGATCAAGCATAACATGGAAAAGTAGGTTTCCCGCCATCCTCCACTTACATGTTATAATCAAAGAGTAACCCAAGACCATTATCTTCCAGGAAGATCTTCTAGCTTATAGCTGATGAAATGTAATTTTAAAATCTCTACTTAGACTTAAGATATTGTCTTTAGGTAGCCCTTATTAAAATACACATATTTCCTAAGAACAATAAAATATTAACTCAGCGAATGGTTAATCATACTGTGGTACATGTATACCATGGAATACTACTCAGCAGTCAAAAGAAATGAAGTATTAATTCACACAACAACTTGGATAAATTCTTAGATGATTATGCTAAGTGAAAAGAAAAACCAAAGGTTACATACTATATTATTCCATTTATATAATATTTTCAAAATCACAAAATTATAGAAATGGAGAACAGATTAATGATTGCCAGGGGTTAAGAATGAAGGAATTGGGGAAGGGGGAATGGATGCAGTTGTAAAAGAACAACACAAGGGATATTTGTGGTGATGGAACTGTTCTAGATCTTATCCGTGATGATGGACACATGAATCTATACATGTGCTACAATTGTGTGGAACTAAATACACACACACACACACACACACACACACACACACACACACACACACAAATACAAGTAAAACTGGGGAAATCTGAACAATAATCAATGGGTTGTGTCAATGCCAAGTACCAATATTATACTATAGTTTTATACAATCTTTAAGATTTGCCTCAATTCTCCTTTTTCCCATTGCCTTATAGTTTTTCAGGATGTTATCATTAGGGAAATTAGAGTAACAGGGACACAGGATCTCTCTCTGTATTGTTCTTTACAACTGCATGTGAACCTACAATTAGCTTAAAAATAAAATGTTTAAAAATACTGACCCATTAACGTGATTTTGCATATAGATACACTAGCTCTTTCTGAGATGAGCCAAATAAATGCAAAATGGGCTTCAGAATTAGAAAATCTCCTTTCAGTCCCAGAAATCTGGGATTATTATGTGTTGTTAAATTATGTGACCTCTTAGACTCTTGGTTTTCTCTTCTGTAAAATGGAGATAGTAATGCCTCCTTAACAGAGTTGTTGGGACACCTGTGTGACTCAGTCGATTAAGCTACCAACTCTTGATTTCAGCTCAGGTCATGATCTCACAGTTCGTGAATATGAGTCCTGTATCAGGCTCCATGCTACAGTGTGGAGCCTGCTTGGGATTCTCTTTCTCCCTCTTTCTCTGCACTTCCCCTGCTCATTCTCTCTCTCTCTCTCTCTCTCTCTCTCTCTCTCTCTCTCTCTCTCTCTCCCCCTCTCTCAAAAAAAAATATTAAAGAAACTTTATAATTAAAAAAATAGGAATGTTGTGAGGAATAAATTAATCAGTATCTGGTACCTTGATTAGCACTCAATAAAAGGGAGTGACTATTGTTAACAGATGAGCAATAAAGAAGTAAAATATAGGTTCTTCCTCAAGGAGACAGAATTATGGGATATACTACATGGGGTCCTGGAGCTCAAGGCAGCTTGTGGCAAACAGATGCTGGAGCACTATGGGAGCCAAATGATTTGCAACATCTACCTCTTTATTCTCCCTGGAATGTTCTTCCAGGTATCTACTCAGCCAGCCTCTTAACTTCACCCAAGTCTCTGCTCAAATATCAGCCTATTGAGAGACTTAACCTGACTATTCTATGGTGAGAAACCTTCATCATTGTCTTCACCCTGACTTTATCGCCACTTAGTATATGTTATTTGACTGACTCTTTCCACCTCCCTATATTCCCAGGACCTAGAACATCACTGCCATATATCACTGATAAATATTATTTGATTAGCAAATAAATTCTTATTTCCTAAAGCCAAATAATATTCCAAGTAGTCATTTTTCAAAGCATGTGGCACGGTAGATATATATAAGAGAAAAAGATCACAGTCATTGCTTTCTAGAACAAAGTAATTCCATGTTTACCTTCCTCTCCTAGCCTCTTCTTTCTACACACCATTGCATTCATTCATCCAACATAGTATCTAATGTGTGAAAGTCACTCAGATCATGAAATGCCTTCATAAACATTTTCAAGGTTTAAAGCTGTCCCTTCTGAGATTGGCTTTGGTCCCCAGTAGAATCTAGAATGTCACTGTCCATACCCTAGTTCTTAATGAAAATAGATGGACAAGTCAAACACTATGCAAAATTATAAAGCAGGCCTTATTTATCCTTTGTATGACTCTACCTCCTCCATGACAATACCTTTCACCCTTTATCACTATCAACTATTACTTGGCTACCTAAGCCAATGCAACACCTCACCCAGACATGATCATTCATGAGAGTCACCCCATGCCCAGAACTCTTCTAAACTCTATGACTCCATGAATTTTAGCATCGTTCAAATTATACCAAGAAGGAAGTCACAAATCTCCTTTTACACAGTGCTACTACTCTTACTGGCTATTTTCCACCTAAGCTTATCCAAGTATAGCACAAGTCTTCTGGCTGAAAGTAAGTCACTCTGAATACTCTAAGACAAGGATATATGAAATTACAATACCAACTGCTGATTAACTTCCATTCTGGTGATTTGCAACAACCGTGACATTACTCTAATAGTAGATAGTAATTTTTAATGCCTTTCACTGGTCATTTTACACTACAGGCTATCTTTCAAATTACAAATGAAAGTCCAAATTTCAAATGAAACTTTTGAACCCTGTGAAACATTATGTATCATATTTGGAAAATCACAAATGATTCTATTTCAAACATCAAAGTATTAGAGAAATAACTCCAAGTTGTAAATTATAGCAAACCCCTGGAAGCAATTCTTTGCAATTAATCCTGCCAATACGAATTTTCAATGGTAGCTAAAGTTCTTAATAAGATCAGTCAACTTCCACTAAAACAAAATCCTGAGCTGGTTGAAATGAGAAACAAATATAGACATGTTACAGGGGGAGACAGCTATGCCCTAATATTTATTTTTAAACATTTCTAAGAAAACAAAAGTTCTTATACATATTTACTAAGAATGGGGGTTTGGGGAGTTGGTCAGGTTTTGTTGTGCATTGAAGATTGAAATTTAGCATGCTAAGGAAACAAGAAATATCAAGGTGAGCGAGAGGGAAAAAGCTATCAGGCTATGCTCTAGTTTTAAAATTCATTTCTTAGAGAACAGTATATTTGAAAGCATGAAAAAATGGGTAAGTCAAAAACCCAAAAGGGAAAACTAGGGTTTTTGATATCTGAGTTGTTTTACAAAAATATTATATCCCAACAGATTAAGCCATAGATGGTTCTACAAGGTACTTGTTTCATAAAGCATGACAAACCACCAAAGGGGAAGCAGAAGGAGAGTCACCTAGCTTGCTCACCTGCTGAACCAGAACACTTCATTTCCCTTTGATAGTTTTGGCAGTAACCTTTTGGGAGACTTAAAGGATGGGGATTGAATCTGAACAGTTTTCTTTATAGAGCCCTCAGTGAATTAAGTGTTTCATTTATAAATGATTCCATGATGCTGCCTTTCTTTTAGTTTACTCAAATACGTCTATATCATCCCCTAATAATGTGTTTTGTACTTAGTATGTATAAATATTCTAGCTATAGGGCTAAGGGCACCGTATTGCATTACTGCTTTCATCTTAGTCCAAAAGAGCTTTTTGCAACTCATTCACTCCATCTATTCAATAAATATTTAGTGAGTGCTAGAATCTGCTTGATCGGATTCCAATGCTAGCTTTGCTACTTACTAGCTACATAATAATGACTCAAGTTACTTAACCTGTCTGTGCTTCAAGTTCCCTATCTGTAAAATGGGAAGAGCTGTAGTACCTACTTCAATAGACTGTTCAAGAATTAAATGACTTAATAAAGCACTTAGAACAGTGACTGCTGCATAGTGGAACCCAGTAAGCTTTTATTGTTGTTGTCACTCGCCAGGCCCTGCACTAATGTTACAGCAAGCAAAGCAGAAATATTCTTGCTCACTCGAAATTTTCAATCAGTAACTAAATATATATTTCATTACCAACTGAAATAATGGGCTATGAAGAAGAAACAATAGGATTCTATAAGAGTATATAATATAGGAATCTTTACTTGTACAGAGTCAGGCCCCTGGTATCTGGTTGATATCTGGCCAGCGCACTCCCTTTCTTTTGCTCATTCAAGCACCTGACTGAGCTATTGTTTCAGGTTTGGTTGCTAATTAGGGTTAAGATGGGATTTTAGGGCTGGAAAGAGAGGCTCTGGCTCAATCTCAAGGATAAACCATACACACAACTTTTTAGGCATTTGCCCAGATAAAAATATAAAGTTTTCCCCATTTAAAACTATCCTTTCTGTGTATATTTTAAGATCCTCTCCAAGGAGAGGTGATTATGCTTGCCTGAGATTCATGCCTTCTTGGATTAACTTTCAGGATATATATGTTAAGAAAAAGGCTTACAGGGGCACCTGGGTGGTTCAGTGAGTTGAGTGTCTGACTTCAGCTCAGGTCACGATCTCATGGTTTGTGAGTTCGAGCCCCGCGTCAGGCTCTGTGCTGACAGCTCAGAGCCTGGAGTCTGCTTCAGATTCTGTGTCTCCTCTCTCTCTCTGTCCTTCCCATGCTCATGCTCTCTCTCTTTCTGAAAAATAAATAAACATTACATTAAAAAAAAAAAGGTTTACAAAACAGTGACAACTGCAACCACCTGTATCAGTATGACATAACCAATTAGGACCAAGAACTAAGACCACCTGGGTCAACATGATTAAGCAATTTGCCCATGAAAGTTAAGACAATGAACCAATAAATTACTGCTTGGAGGACTCTGAAAATTAATTTCTGAGACAACATTTCTCACTGGGGAAGACAGCTCACTTCGCAGTCTCCCTTCAAGACTTGCACTGCGCCCTATCCATCCAATCCAAAGATTTTATGTCATAAAATCTTCCCAATCAACCTGATTCCCACTTTACAAGGCCCATCTTAAAATCACTCAGCCCACCTTGGTAAAACTGACTTAAAAATCACTTGTCACAAGCACTGACATAGTGTGTACAAAGTATCATTTGATTGACAGTTATTTCCCCTTAGGTTGGCTTGGATTCCTTAAATGTATAATTGCTTAGAATAAGAATGCTTTAAGCAAATTACTAAACTGTGGTAAACTGGTCAAATCTACCAGGTCTGTTAAAAATATCCAGTATTTTGGGCACCTGGGCAGCTTAGTCTGTTAAGCATATGATTCTTGACTTCAGCCCAAGTAATGATCTCCCAGTTTGTGGGTTTGAGTCCTGCATCAGGCTCTGCCCTGACAGCTCAGAGCCTGCTTGAGATCCTCTCTCTCTCTCTGCCCCTACCCTGCTTATGCTCACTCTGTCTCTCTGTCTCAAAATAAATAAATAAACTTAAAATAACATACCCAGTACTTTATTTTTTTTAATGTTTATTTTTGAGAGAGACAGAGAGAGACAGAGTACAAAGGGAGAGGGACAGAGACAAAGGGAAACACAGAATCTGAAGCAGGCTCCAGGCTCTGAGTTGTCAGTACAAAGCCCAATGCAGGGCTTGAACTCACAGACCGTGAAATTATGACCTGAGCCAAAGTCAGATGCTTATCCGACTGAGCCACTGAGGTGCTCCTCCAGTATTTCAAATTATGAAGACAGAGACCTTAATTATTACAAGTGTGCTTATATTCTGTCAACTTGACAGGATAATAAAATCAAACAAACCTCTCTCCTATTGACAAGTATTTATAACCCTGAAATATATTTCTGCATAATGTAGCATCTTTCTGGAATTGTCATTCTGAAATGAACTTGTCTCTTACCATAACAATTATAAATGCTAAAGATTCTCTGTTGCTACTACAAATTCACTAATGAGATAGAGTCTGCTTAGTTAGGGTATGATCATTAGATACTTTTAAAGGGACAGGTTGTTTTTTTAACACAACAGCAAAATATACCTGATCACCTAGTGCACTATAGTCAATTTATCAATGGGGGGAAATCATTACCCTGTATGGTACTTGAGAGGAGGGTGCTTATGAATGTCATTTCTGGAGTTGCCTTTCATTCATATAAGTATGCTATATTCAGTATCAGAATTTAATCCTTCCAACCTTCCCATTTAAGAGGTGACTGCCCACAATTCACTTGTTAATTGAGCCACCAGGTTGAGATTTCCCCTGAGGGTACAATACTGATGTTGAAGTTCATTCTCAACCCAGTAAAGACCGGAAACAATCCAATTAAACAACTGGCAGCCCTACCACTGGGAAAAGCTAGTTTAAAAGAGGTAAACATAAAAATTTTATTTAATTTAAAATACCTTTCAATCTGTCTATAAAAGTGCCAGGGAATGGATAAATAACAGTAATAACAATACATGATGTGTCGTAAACATATTAAAATTCAACACAAAAGTGTCTGATTCTAATAATTATAAACGCTAACTGACAAAATACAGTATCACTCATCCCAGGCCTAAAACTCTGCAAATACCTAATGTCCCCCATTTTGAGTCACTGCCAAGACTCTGTCAAGATGTTGACTTTCTTACTACAATGAGCTGTAATAAACTTAGCTTTGGTATATTAACACATGTATTAACAGGTAATGAGATACTGAGTATTCAACAATAGTACATATGTTATGATTCCACTTATAAATAGTATTAAATATCAGAAGTATAAATGAAGATTATATTAGCTAATGGTGTGATAGGTGAGGTTGTCTTCTTTTTTCTATGCTATGTGTTCTCAAATGGTCCACAATAAATATTCTTACTTTTAAAAGAAAAAAGGTTGGGGCATCTGGGTGCCTCAGTCAGTTAAGTGGCCGACTTAATTTATGCTCAGGTCATGATCTCACCATTTCAGGAATTTGAGCTCCATGTCAGGCTCTGTGCTAGCAGCACAGAGCCTGCTTGGGATTCTTTCTCTCTCCCTCTGTCTCTGCCTCTCTCTCATCCATGTTGTCTCTGTCTCTCTCAAAATAAATAAACTTTAAAAAAAAATACTTAAAAAATAAATACAGAAAAGAAAAAGATTATCTTAATATTTTAAGGCCCTCTACAAAGTAACTCTTTTTAAAATGCTTATTTATTTATTTTGAGAGAGAGAGAGAGAGAGAGAGAGCAGGGGAGGGGCAGAGCGAGAAGGAGACAGAATCCCAAGCAGGCTCTGCACTGTCAGTGCAGAGCCCAACTCAGGACTCACTCTCATGAACCCTGAGATTACGACCTGAGCGAAATCAAGAGTCGGATGCTTATCCTAGGAGGCTACCCAGGCATCCCCACGAAGTAATTCTTTAATTTTAACTCTTAGGCAAGATATTATCATTGACATTGAACCAAATGTCAATTATCATTGATATTAAAACAACACTCCTAATTAACATTTGCTGGAATAAGTAGGCTGTCTGTTTGGGAGTGAGGTCTGTTATTGTGACATGAGAATTTCTCTGGCATTTTGAACATTAAGTGATGTGAAGATCTTCAGTCTCCCTCCCTTCCTTTCAAAATTGAAATTACTAATATAAACTAACAGTGGAAATATAGTTTTACCCCAACTACCTTAACATACAGATAAACAAAAAATAGAAAACAATGCCCTAAATTGAGTTGCTACTCTAGCAATGATTTATAATCATGTTCACTTAAACAATAACCCAAAGAATAAATGGGTTCAAGCAAGTGTTCGTCACATGCTGACAAGTAACCCCTTCAGTCCAGATGCTCACTCTCAGGTTTGGGTTTGTTATGGTTTTCAATTTTTGTTTTTTGGAATGGTGGGGTTTTTTGGTTGTTTTTAAGAACTATTTTGCATACACATCACTTATATTCAAATTTACCATATTTTTTTTTACTGATCTTAACCAAGTTAATAAAATTTAATCATTTACAAAGAATTGCTTAAAACAATTTATCAAAATTTATTAAGCTCACTAGGACATTTTCCCAAACTGAGCTAATGAGGAAATGCGTACTTTTGAACTTCACCTGGAAGTAGAGTAAAAGCAACAAGGTGAAAATTCTAAATGTGATATTTTTAAAAGTCATTCAAGTGTATGCAAGATACAACAATATACCTTTAATACAATTAAACCCCTTAAAAGACTTTCAGGGCTTTGACTCTTCAGAATGGAGATATCCACAAATGTCCAAACACATGAAACAGGCTGGCAACAGGACTTCAAAGAAATCTGTCCACATGCCTTTTAGACTCTTACTTACAATACATGAATTGACTTAGGTAATTAAGTTGCATATCTTGGCACAAAGATATTGAGTTCCTAGGGTAAATTTTAAATTATTTAAATGTAATCATGATGCTAAATATGATTTTAAAAAGTCATTAAAAATTTACCAAAGACCAAAATTGATTCTTATCCAGTAAAACAAATTTCTGAGAACAATGTAAATACTTATTAAGAATCTCTACAGGAGCTCCTGGGTGGCGCATTTGGTTGAGCATTCGACTTCGGCTCAGGTCATGATCTCACAGTTTGTGGATTAGAACCCCGTGTTGGGCTCTGTGCTGACAGCTCAGAGCCTAGAGCCTGTTTCAGATTCTGTGTCTCCTTCTATCTCTGCCCTCCCCCCACTTGTGCTCTGTGTCTGTCTCTCAAAAATAAATAAATGTAAAAAAAAAATTTTTAAAGAATCTCTACAATATTAATTACTTCTGACCCAGTAATTCTCAGTTTCCTATATGAAAAAAAAAATGATTTAAATACACTTAAGATGTATTTACAAATTATGTTTTTAAAATATGCAACTTTTAAACCGAAAATAAATTTCAAACTGTTAACTAAGAGTGGTTTTCTCTAAAGGGTGATTTTTTTTTCCTTAATAGTTTTCTATAGTTCCCAAATTCTTTTTATTGAACATTTATCAATTTTGTAATCAGAAGATGTAACTTGGGGGTGAAGAGTATTTTAAGAAAGAAAATAAAACCATACATTCAAGGCATGCAGTACAATTCTCCCTACTCTCTTACCAGCTTTTTAATCATTAGCACTTTTAATATTGTTAAATTCAAAAATATAAACAGAATCTCCAGACCTATAAATCATAGAATTTCCTGTTCATAGGAAAAGGATGCAGAAAAATAATTATATGCAGGTCCATATCATGTAGAATGTAGAACGCTTTCTCACAACTCACATTAAACCATGCTGAATATGTTCAGCCTTATGTATTTTAGGCTTATGTATTTTAGTTACATAAGCCATCTTTTATTTTTTAAGAAAAGTACAAAAATGCAAGAAAGCTACTTTTAACAAGGCAATGCTCTGAACTCAGTGAAAGCTTTATTATCCCACTTAGTACATTATTCTTAAGATCAAAGTTCGTTATTATATTTTCTGAGATGACACCTATCTGTCCCATAGTCCTCTTGTTCAATAACTTCCATTTAAAAATTTCTCTGCTTTCAAATCAAAGGCAATATTAAGGTATATCATGTGTCTCTGAAGATCTAAGACTCCAAATGCTTTGGGTCTTTAGAAGTACAACTATAGAGAAACCACAAAGGACTACAAAGCCGGATGAAATATTAGCCATGGCCTTTGTATAGATTATAGCCAAAGGAGTGTATTTGGCTTGAGGGACTCAATGATTTATTACTATTCAACTAACCTCCAATGAAAATATTGCTATGATTCTGGAACAGACTTCAGAAACATCTCTAGGTGTCAACTACATGAGAGAGGGAGAGACTGGCTTAGCATATAGACTGAGTCTATCACTGTCAGTAATACCATAAAAGCATAACATAAGCTATTTCTGAGTCCCCTCTGGCTAGTAAGAAAGACCAGGATCTAAGCTCATAAGGTCTTGATTTACTGCCACCGTTTTCAACACATTGGCTCACTTGCTCATAATAAAGTTGAAAACATGATACTCCTTTTATATTTAGAAATAGTCATTCTACTTTCATGCTTCCTGGTTTGGGAATCAAAAAATAGCTGGAGAAACATGGTATTGAGTGTATGGCTGTGTGATAGGAATACAAATGTAGAGAATGTGGCAATGATAAATTGCTGATATACTAAATTCTGCTACTGATAGAAAAGTAACTGCTTTTATACTGGTTGTTATCTTAGTAATGAAAATCCCAACCACTCAGCCATAAGAAAGAAGGAAATCCTGCCATTTGCAATAACACAGATGGATCTTGAGGGCATTATGCTAAGTGAAATAAGTCAGAGAAAGACAAACACTACATGATATCACCTATATGTGGAGTCTAAAAAAGTGAAACTCATAGAAACAGAGAGTAGAATGGTGGTTATCACAGTTGAGAGTTGGAGAAAATGGAGAGATATTGGTCCAGCTATAAGAAGAATAAGTTCTGGGGATCTAACATATAGCATGATGATTCCATTTAATTAGTACTGTGTTATATACTTGAAAGTTGCTAAGGAAGTAGATCTTAAATATTTTTTAACACACACACACACACACACACACACACACACACACACACATATACCCACACAAATGGTAATTATGTGACCTGATAAAGATATTAGCTAATGCTATGTTGGTAATTATTTTTCAAAATGTAAGTGTTAAAATCAACACATTGTTTACCTTAAATATACACAATGTTATAGGTCAATTATCTGTCAGTAATCTGGAAACCTGGATCACTGATGATGATTTCATCATAACTACTTTAGGAATATATGGTTTACTGTTACTGATAAGACTTAATTAAACTTAGCTTTCTGTTTCTTCATGGTACTTAGTATTGCTTAATTTTTATTTTTTTAAGATTTATTTACTTATTTTGAGAAAGAGAGAGAGCATAAGCAGGGAAGGGGCAGAGAAAGAGAGGGAGAGATAATCGCAAGCAGGCTCCACACCATCAGCATAGAACCTGACACAGGGCTCAAATTCACAAGCCGTGAGATCACGACCTGAGCCAAAATCAAGAGTCAGGGGCTCAACCAACTGAGCCACCCAGGTGCCCACTTAATTTTTAGATATTACACTAACAACATCTTCCAGACTCATTGGAGAAAAGAGCTAATCAAAAGGACATAAAGGGTTGATTTTCATTTCTCTGTGATAATTCTGTTAAAGTGCACATTACTAAGACAGCTCTACTTTAGTATCATTAAACCATCTTCATTTAGCCACATCTATTCATCACATATTTATGGAACATCTATTATCTAGCCTTGTTCTAGAGATGTAATAAAGAAGAGAGGAAGAGTGTTCTGTGTTTACATCAGCCAGTAGTAAGACAGAATTTGGGGCTAAACTTGAAAATCTTCAGATTACTGGGGTGCCCTGGCTAGCTCAGTTGGTACAGCATACAACCCTTGACCCCAGAGTCATGAGTTCTAGCCCCATGTTGGGTGTAGGACTACTTAAAAAATAAAATATTTTTTAAAAAATAAAATAAAATAACTTAAGATTATTACCACAATTTTTAAATTTTTTTAATGTTTTCTTACTTATTTTGAGAGAGAGAGAATGATCAGAGAGGGGTAGAGAGAGAGGGAGAGACAGAATCTCAAGCAGGCTCCACACCGGCAGAGCAGAACCTGAGGCGGGGCTTGAACTCACGAACCACAAGATCATGACCTGAGCTAAAACCAAAACTCAGACGCCCAACCTACTGAGCCACCCACGTGACCCAAGATTATTACTATAATTTAAAATAACTATTATTTTTTAATGATTCCAATAATCCAATTAAGATTTTTAAAAATTCTGAAGGTGAAAAAAATTCACCTTCAATCAATGCTAAAGAAAATGCTTTATTTAATATCATTGCATGTTCAATTCAAAGAGAAGAGAGATAAAACAAACAAAAACAAAACAACAAAGCCCACTGCTCTGAATTTAAGGAAAAAGGTTTTCTCCTGCTATGTAACCATAAAAATAGCATAAGTAATGTTATTAATAAAAGCTGTTCCCAAAATAGTTGTGATTTTTTTGCCACTTCATATAAAATATTGTCTATTATTAATTAATGCCTTAAACCATGGACAACAGAAGTACTTTATTCCCAAGTCAACACCTGCACTTCTGTCCCTCAGAATAAAAAACAATTGCTAAAACTGTAAGAACAAAAACAAACATTAATTTGCAAAAAGCAGTTTATTACATTCACAGCTGGAAAGCTAATAAACTTCAGAAAGATGTTTTCCACTCCAGTCCAACTCAAATGACAGTGTCTACATCTTCATTTAACAGAAAATAAATCTCAAAGAAAGAGATTAATCTCTAAATCCCTGCCATTCATCATCAAGGGCAAATTAGGTAACTGCTTGCTTCTTGTTTCACCATTTCAATAATTCATAAGATTCTCCTACAAAGATTGCATAACTTAAATCTCTGAGAGTAAACTGTCTTTATAGTTGAATACATGTGGAATGGTTTAAATAACTGACTTTGACGTTTCATGAACTAAGTTATAACCCATCTGAATGGGTAGAAATATCATCAACTACAAAATTCATTCCTGGACAAAACTGAGAAAAAAGAGCATTTTTCCTTTGGGGTCTTTTCATGTCTTTGTTTTTACCCTTCACTCACTTCTCTACTTCCCTTCATTCCAGCCCCTGATGCCTGTGCCAATCTCTGGATGTCAGTGACTGTATTCCAGAGTTAACTCTTATTTTTTCCATTCTATTAAGGGCTCATATTACTTAAAAAGAAGCTGTTTGAATTGATTCTCACTAAAACGTGATTGACTAGTTATTTGGTCCACTCTCCCACAGGTATGCCTTTTAAGAGCACATGAGAAAAAAGAAAAGAAAAAGAGCAGATGGTTGGTGTAACAAATCAAAATAAAGAATATCAAGCAGTTTGTGTAGGGAAGAAAATATTGGACTGGAAGATTTCTCAGGCAACCCCTCATTTCAACAGGGTTGGTGTTGTTTGAGGTTGATAAATAAGTAGAGATAACCACTCCCTGCATTTCTTTGGTACCCTATAAATATCTCTATTTACTCACCAATTATAAACTACATCATCTATTCATTCAACACGCAAATGTATGTCAACCGGGTATTCTGTTCTATGCATTATCTTAGGCCTAAAGGTGCAGTGGTGAAAAGAGAACAGTCAGTCTGCTCTCATGGAGGTTTTGGTGGTGAATGCCAGATAGTATAAAAGTAAAGATATAAGTAAACTAGATAATTTCATATTATATAGGTTCCTGAGGAAACAAACAAGGTGCTGAGGTGGTGTGTGCCAGGAGATGCTCCTCGAGAAAAGAATGGTCAGGGAACTTCTCTCTGAAGATCTGACTTTGATCTGAGATCTAAACCCAGCCAGGCAAAACAGCTGGGGGAAAATCTTTTTAAGCTGAGGCAATGGCACTTGCAAAGACCCTACCACAGGAAGATACTTGGCCTATACCAGGAACACAAAGAAGGCCAGAGTATTAGAGCATCACAAGAGGCTGAATGGTGCCTCATTACGCTGGAGATAGACAAGAGACCGCATTTTCTTCTTTGTGCCAGTGGAAAGTCATGGGAAGGAATAACAGTATGAGGGACAAAGGCCTGATCTCACTTAAAGCTTAAAAGATAACTCTAGTGGTTCATCCTCCTAAAATCCAAGGGTCCTTTTTTTTATCTTAGTGACTGAGACAGCAGGCTTCAGAATTGGACTGCATGGAGTCAAATCCTGCTTCCACCACTTACACAGCAGTAACTTTCGACAAGTTTCATAACTGGACCACCGTGTCTTCTTTTTAAAATGTAGAAAATAATAGTATTTTTCTTATAAGATTTGTACTTATTTGTACAAAACAGAACTCTTGATTCCCCCTCTCATTTTTTGCTAACACTGTATGTCTCCTAGTCTTCCTGGTTTCAGTAAATGTCTCTAACTCCCAGCCAGTTGCTCAACCAAACTCTGGTCCATCACTTTCCCTCGCATCCTACATCTAATTTATTAGTCATTTCTACCTTCAAAAGAGTATCATCTAAATCTTACCACTTATTATAGACAATGTTTGTGTCCCCCCAAAATCCATGTGTTGAAACCTAATCCCCAATGTGATGGTATGTGGAGATGGGACCTTTGGGAGGTGATTAACTCATGAAGGCAGAACATTCATGAATGGTATTGTGCCCTTATAAATGAGAACCCAGAGAGATCCCTCACCTCTCCTACCATGAGAGGACACAGAAAGAAAATGGCTCTCTATCAGGAAGCAGGTCTTCCCTCAGTAGCCACCAAATCTCTGGGTGCCTTGATCTTGGACTCACAGCTTCCAGAACTGTTAGAAATAAATTTCTGTTGTTTATAAGCTGCTCAGTTTATGGCATTCACTATAGTAACACAAATGGACTAAGACACTAGTTCTTAGCATCTCCACTGCTAAAACACAGTGCATGCCCCCCTTTTCTCTCTCGTACACTAATACAACTACCTTCTAATACTTCATTCTTTCCTCCACTCTCAGCACCTACAGTCTATATTTCATACAAGATAAAAAGTGATCTTTTAAAGGCAAAAGTCAGATCATATCTATCACTACCTTACTTATAATTCCCAAATGGAATCCATTATATACATGGATAAATTTCAGTCTCTTTATCATGGTCTCTGAAACCCTAATAACTTGATCCCTACTCACCTCTCTGACCTGATCTCCTGGCTTCTTTCTCCCAGGAAACACTCAAAATTCTTTCCTGTCTCAGAGCTTTTCCATTAGCTACTATCCCTACTACCCCTACTATCCCTACTATCATCCCTTGCCTGGAATGCTCTTCTCATTCTTCACGTAGCTACTTTCTTCTCATCATTCAATTCTCAATTCAAATATCACTTCCACCAACAGTCATTTCCTGATCACCTAACCAAATTTTATGTCTGTCGATCTCAGCTGTTATCATGCTGCTTGGTCTTAAGACCCTTTTTCACTCTTAACAATTATTGAGTCCCAAAGAGCTTTCATTTATGTGGACTATATCTTTTAATATGTATTAATTTAGAATTTAAAACAAATATTTTCATTATATGTTTATCAGGTCATTTAAAAATAATAATTACCCATACAGATCCAAAGTAATTACAGATTTTTATGAAAACAAAAAAAAAAAAAATAGATGAGAGCAGTGACATTGTTTTAGATTTTTGAAAAACTCCTTAATGTCTGGCTTTATAAAATAAGCTGAATTCTCATATTTGCTTCTATATTCAATCTTATGTAAAATGGTCTTTTAAAGCATATCAATAAAATCCAGCCTCAGACAGGTATATAATTGGAAAATGAAGGAATATTCTAATAGTTTTTCAGATAATTATAAATATTCTTTAATACTACATCAAACTCAACAACTGGAAGTTTCTTAATGGTTAATTGCAATATGGAATCTGAAATCATATCAATAAAATTTTATGTTACATTAAAATCCATTGATCTATCTCTTACTTTGAATTAAAATAACATCATGCATTGGTCATTCAGAAAATATTGGTTCATGCCTGATTTCAAATTATACTACAAAGCTATGGTAACCAAAACAGTATGATATTGGCATAAGAACAAACATATAGATCAACAGAATAGAACACAGAGGCCAGAAATGAACTCATACAGATGTGGTCAATTACTTACAACAAAGGAGCCAAGAATACACAATGGGGAAAGGACAGTCTCTTCAAAAAATAGTTCCGACATAATAAATTTGGACTTACTTCTGGAAAAAAAAATGGTCCTGGGAAAACTGGACAGCCGCATACAAAATAATGAGACTGCCACTCTTACACCATACACAAAAACTAACTCAAAATGGATTAAAGACTTGAACACAAGACTTGAAACCATAAAGCCTCTAGAAGAAAACATAGGTGGTAATCTTATTCACATCAGTCTAAGTGATGATTTTTTTTTTTTTGGATTTGACATCAAAAGTAAAGGCAACAATAGCAAAAATAAGCAAGTGAGATGACATCAAACTTGCTTCTGCACATAAAAAGCTTCTGCACAGCAAAGGAAACCATCAACAAAATAAAAAGGCAATCTACCAAATGGAAGAAAATATTTATAAACTATCTGATAAAGGGTTAGTATTCAAAATATATAAAGAACTCATACAACTAAATAACAAAAAATACCCAAACAATCTGATTTTAAAATGGGCAGAGTATCCAAATAGACATTTATCTATAGAAGAACTACAAATGGCCAACAGGTACATGAAAAGGTGTTCAATCCAGGCAAATGTAAATGAAAATCACAATGAGATATCACTTCACACCTGTTAGAATGGGTATTATCAAAAAGACAACAAAAATAACAAGTGTCAATGAGGATATGGAAAGGAGGGAACACTAGAGCGCTATTAGTGGGAATATAAATTGGTGCAGCCACTGTGGAAAACAATGTGGACCTTCCTCAAAAAATTAAAAATAGGACTAGCATAGGACAGTAATTCTACTGCTGGTAGATCCAAAGGAAATGAAATCACTATCTCAAAAAGACATCTGTACCCCATGTTTACCCATGCTTATTGCAATATTATTTATAATAGCAAAGACATGGAAATAACCTAAATGTCCAATGATAGATGAATGTATAAACAAGTTTTGGTATACACACACACACACACACACACACACAAACACACACACACACACACACACACACACACACACAATGGAATATTACTCATCAGTGAAAAAGAATTAAATCTTGCCAATTGCAACAATATACATGGACCTAGAATGTATTACACTAATAAATCAGATAAATACCATATGATTGCACTTATATGTGGAATCTAAAAAAACAAAACAATTGAACAAACAAACCAGAAACAGACTCACAAATACAGGAAACAAACTGTTGGTTACCAGAGAGGAGAGGGCTGGAGGTCAGGGGAGGTGAAATAGGTGAAGGGGGTTAAGAGGTACAAACTTCCGGTTATGATATAAATAAGTAATTCCCTATGTACAGCATAGGGAATATGGTCAATAATATTGTTAACTTTGCATAGTGACAGATAGTAACTAGACTTAGGGATGATGTAGGGATCATTTTGTAATGTAAAGAAAAATAAAAGAAATAAAATATAAACTGTTTTTAAAAAACAATGAAAAAAAGCAATACAGTAAGTGGTTACATATGGAAATCAAGAGTAAATGGGTCCTTTATGTTGGGATAAAATTTCCAGCAACTACTGTATACACCGATTCAAAAAATATTATAAATTAAACAACATTGGTTTTGAAAAAGGAAGATCATGTGTGTGAGACAGCTATGATTAATGGCTCAAAACAGATCTGTAGAAACGACAACGACACTGATGTCAAAGTTGCATGAAGAGTTTGAATAAAATAGTTTTGTAAATTTAGGAAAAGGAATATTTTAAAAGAAGTTATTTCAAATTTATATGTAACTAAGTCAGTGTATATTTTTTCAAATAGATTTTGGAATATTTTATCTGTATCCCTAAAAGTTTATATATTCACATTTCTATTTGAGGTTGCCTATATTTGTGCACACATGGTAAGACTTTACCAGCTAACTGCTGGAATCCATCAATGTAATCTAGTTATATACAACCCATGAAAAGGGTTGTAAATAGTAAAAAAAAAATCAGGGTAAATATGTGTTATGGAATACCATGTAACCATTCAAAACTATGGAGAAACTCATTTATTGACACAAGCCATATACTGATGAGTGGGAAAACCATGTATGATAGGGTCTTTTTAAAATTTTTTTAGAAATAAAGTATGCATGAGTGGCAGGGGGGGTTGGAAGAGCAAGCGAGAGAGAGAGAGAGAGAGAGAGAGAGAGAGAGAGAGAGAGAATTTAAGTAGGCTCCATGCTTAGCACAGAGCCTGACACGGAGCTTGATCCCATGATCCTGGAAAAATCCTGAGCCAAAATCAACAGTCAGATGGACGTTCAAACTGCTGAACCACCCAGGCACCCCAGTATGGTTTCATATATGAAAATTTGTTATAGATAACATGAATATATAAATAGAAAGATATCTATGAGGATCCACACATGTTAGCAGTAGTTATTCCCATTGTGATATGCTTTCAGATTATTTTTACATTTATTGCTATACTTTTCTATATACATTTTTTCAAGGAAATTCTGCATCATTTACAAAACTGATAAAGTTTTTTTTAAAGAAAAGAAAATTACTTATCTTTCAGATAGCATACCGATTCTTACATAACTATAATTTCTCAATGATAACAGAGCATGACGTCATGGTAACTATCCCTGACTTTAATTTCAGTGGCCTTTATATTTGTTTATAACATAAAAGAGAGGGAAAAAATAAAAAGAAAACATCCCAAGTCCTAACAATCCACTGAAGAATTTATGCATGCACGAGATTCTGGCCTGGTATTGCTCCCTGTGAATCTGCTGCTTTACTTCAAACTACTGTTAATATACCTATACTTTTTTGCTCACTCCCTGATTTATTTTGCAAATACCAATTGAGTACATAGTATATTCGATGTCATGACGATTTCAGCCATGATCGCAACTATGATGCCATGTTCTCAAATAACCACAATTCAAGGAAGAATGAGAAGTGTTCTGTAAGCGCTATAAAAGTGCTATAAAAGTTCCAAATTAAAGATCACTGAGCAAAGGCATTTAAAGGAGGTTGTAGTGTGTAAGCCAGACTGGGATGGATCGAAATTTCAGGATATTCTGGATGGATAGACAGAGAAAAGACCTCCTAGCAGAGAAGGAATGAAACCCAATACACATATTAAGATGTATAAGAAACACATACTCATTTTCTACAATAATTTCTAATTCGAAATCCTTACACTATGGACCAATAGAAAATAAAATTACTCTTACTCTTTTCCAAGTTATATGAAGTGTCGAGGCACTGGTGACTGTGGGTGTGATGGCTAATATGGAGTGGTCTGCAACCCCAATGGATAAGCATCCATTATCTCTGATGTCATAACCCCTTTAGTTTTTATGACTCTCTGCCATTTCCAGTGCACAACTGTGGGACAGAAATCTTACGATGCCAGAAAGATTCCATCTGCCCCAAAACGAAAGGCAGTCACCTCCTCTCTAGAGTTTTGGCAGCTGCCCTGATGGCACTGGCAGCCAGCAGTTCTGTAGTCCCTCTCTCCCTTTCCTCTTTTCCTACCCTGAGGAAAGTTATTTCTCTTCTGAGGTGAGTTACAGACTTGCTCTCTTCTCAGCTTCTGCTCAAGGAATTGTTCTATTCCCATAAATCCTCTTTCCAAGAGATTTAGAATTTTGAAACACAAAGTTCAGAGACTTTCAGAACACGTCCTGCTACAGTATCCTTCTCCTGAGCCAATGAGCCCAAAATTGACTGCTTGCTTGAATAAGCAGAAGAGAAAGGGAAGAATGCAGTGAGAAAAAAAAACATGGAAGAATATTTCAAATATTATGCGAGCCAGAATATTTTAAAAGGCTTTTGGTCTTATGTGCTTGTACCCCACATAAAAGTAAAACTCAACTATATATCAAGAAAAACTTTCCCTGAGAGATTAACCTAAGAAATTTTCTTCCTTTCCTGTGGAGATATTATAGGCAAGAAAAGGACTTCCACAGTACTCATCCATCTGAAAGAACAAAAAAAGTAACTTGCTCACATACCAGTCTTAATTTCCAGTTATATTGTTATTTTTACAGTTACAAGGGAAGTGATCTCAATACATCATTAGGTCACATTCTCTAGGAAGACTCCATAAAAGTCATTTGCTCCAAGAACATTGGCTATATCAATATTAAATCATTTACTCATGATATATAGCCCAGAGGTCCTAGAACTAGGTTCTACTACTGTGGTCTCTAAGCAAATTCAGCAACAGGAAAGAGACTGCCATGTTATTCCATGGTATTAAAAATTAATTAATTAACTAATTAATTAATTAAAATAAAATAAAATAAAATAAAATAAAATAAAATAAAATAAAATAAAATAAAATAAAATAAAATAAAATAAAATAAAAAGGTTTTATGTAGAGAATACACTATTAGTGCCACCTGGTGGTGACACTGAATAAAATCCTGAGGTTTGGGTCTCTCTCTTGTCCACAAAATCTGAGCACTGAGGGGAAACCAGAGGAGAGCACCACATACATCTTCACCAGTTTCAGCGAAGGAAACAGAGAGCTGTCTTCAAGAATATGCAGCAGGTTGATACCTGGAAACAGCACCATGTCTGATTTTCATCATGTTCAAGTCGAAGAACCTATGTTGCCATAGGTTTCCGCTGACTTCTTTTAATTTTGTACAATTTCTATTCTTCAATTTCATTTCAATCCTGAAATTACTAATGTTACTCTGTATCTTCTTCAGTGTCCAAACTTATGACTCAGAATCTCCTCACCAATACTCACAATATCAGAGATAAAGAAGGTAGCGGGCTGGACACATGTTCATAGGACATGGCCCCAAGGCAAATTTCCATCTAAAGTCTTAGATGTGCCACTGCCTCCTGTCACAAGAATTTGGGGAAGTATAGGTAATCATAATAGAATTTTTTTGCTGAAAGGACACCTATCACTTTACTGATGAGGAAACTGAAATGCAAAGAAGTTTTAATATGTTCAGTTTGACAGATCTAACCAGTGACACATTTGAAACTAGATGCCAATCTTTTCAATTTGCAGTCCAATACTTTTCATGTAATGCCACAGTACCAAACTTCTCTCTGGGAATATTTTCAGCACAAAAAGCAGACTGGCCTAGTGGAGGGAGAACAAGGTTCAAAGGAAATCGCTGTGAGTCTTGGCTCAGGTCCTAAACTTAAGTCTGCAGAATGGGGTAACATTTAATTTGTAATCAGCAAAGCTTGCCTCCTAATGAAGTTTTCGTCATTAGGCAATGTTTCACACTGCTTTCCAGCCCTGCAGTTATTGGACTATGCACCATAGAATCATATTTGCTGTTGCTTTATTAGTTTTGTATACTGCTCATTACCCAAGCTTATTCCCACACATATCTCCCTTCCTATCCTGTTCCCAACACATCCTGGATCAGCATACATTATTATTTTCTTGTCATGAGTTTATGATTATCATTTTAAGGTATATTTTTCATACTAAGTTACACTTCTTGCTTCAGGGGAAAAAAATTCACCAAGCATAATTGTTGATTTGCATCTTAAGAAAAAAAAATTACATGTCTCCCAAATGGAGAACACATCAAAACATGAACAAAACTTTGCTAATATCTTTATACTATACCCACAAAGCTAAGACAGAATCTTAGCAGTTTCTTAATACTTATTTTCCGTTATGTATTGTTCATCCTCATCTGAAAGGAGATTCCTCACACCCAAGGGAAGATAATATTTTTGTGTCTATTTTAAACCAGCCTTCCATATATATAGGTGCCCTCCTAATGAATGAGAATAAAGTTGATTTTGTACTTATGTTTTAATTAAAAATAATAAAAGAAATGTTTAAAATCCAGTGGTCCTTTTGCTATTGCTCTCAATTTTGTTTCAGCTTCTAATTACTGTTTTCCTAAGGTAACTATACATAGCTTTACCACTTTCACCTCAGGTAAAGTTCATTCAAACTTCTACGCATTATTTTTTTGTATCTAGTTACATATTCAAAAGAACAGACATAGTTCAAGAGAAAAATACTGAGTCCAATATTCCAACCACTTAAACCTTCTGGAAAATAAATGCTTTCTTATGCTGTCTGTAACAATGAGTGCATGGCCTTTCACATCAGGGTGAAGGGTGAAAATTTACAAGTCACAGTCCTGACACCCCTGAAGCTAATGAGGGCAAACATCTGTGCTGATGTAAGCCGGTCAGCATGGTACTTTCCTACAGGAAAGAGCCAAGAGTCATTATTAAATCTCAAATGTTATAGCTGGAGACTTAATAGCCTCACCTCAAGCCATTTTTATTTCTTTGCCTAAGTACACTTTGCTAGAATTCCCTCTGCTGTGAAGACAAATTGCTGATTGGCCAAATGGGACTTAAGGCTTCCTTCCCTGGTCTAGTAAATAGGGTTCCCAGGCTATGTGCCACTTACCCTCTCAAGTGTTTTGGGGCATAATTTCTTTCACCCAAGGACTCTCAGCATCACCTTTCTATAGCCCTCACCAAGAAATGAAGATGATGATAAGCTGAACCGTTAATTTGTAACTCTTCTATAATTGAGGTCACATTCAAGAATGAGAAAATATTTGGCTAAGAAAAATAAACCAGCTTTCTATGTAACCTGTTCTTTGCAGTACATTCTATCTGTTCCCAGATTAAGCTGAATAAATGCCATTTTCATGAAGATCATACAGAGCGTAAAATATCTTTAAAACCATTTCTTGGCCTTCTTTGTCTCGCCATCCCCCTGCCCTCCACTGCCACCACTGTCACATAAAATTCTGAAAGACTCCAACTTAGGCCCTTAGGAAAAAAGCATCGCAAATGATAAAATTTACTAAATTGCAGCTCCTGTCCAGTTCCACATAGACGAAAATAGCTGAAGGAGGACCACAAATTTAGAACTCAATAGTTAGGAATTTCTTAGAAAGAAAGATGGATCATGAAAGAAATTGAAAACATTGCTAGTGTTTCATCTCTGTCTCCATGGCAAACTGAGTAGTTTCTGAATCAGTGGTAGAGGAGGAGGAAGCTAGGGATGAAATTTCTTGTGCATTTGATTCACCCATGGTGTCGAAACTGTGAGTACAACACATAACAAGAAGCAAGAAAAAGGACACATATGGTTCCAAACTAAGAATGCTACCTCTGGTTTCTGGTAATAAAAGAATTGCAAGATATTTTTTGGCACAGTGTCAGAACCCAGTTTGAATGCAAAGCAAAAATGTTCAAAAGAAAGATGCTTTAGGCTACATCTAGGAAACTCTTCACAGGTAGCATATGTTTGTAGTTAATGTAATCTATCCAAACAGGAGGGCCCTGTTGCATCAGACAAGTGTCTGTTCTGATGACCCAGGTACTGAGGTAGCAGAGAACATCTTTGCTGAAAATAGAAAGAGAAAGCTTTATGCCTGCTCAGAAAAGATATTCCCCTGTGGATAGAAAAGAAAACAACATGAGAAGGAAAATGTCATTACTGAGCCAGTTACCTCTGACTTGCTATGTCTGCAGATATTTCTTCCCCTCTGCCTCTCTTCGTTTCTTACTTCCCCCATTTCTTCACTTTGTCATCTCTTTGAACTTTTAATGCATATTCATGTCTCTGTAGTGTTTGACTATACAACGATTAAGAACAGACTGAAGTACTTAATACAACCTCTTCTGATGAAGGAAGCAGTTGGGCAGCAAGTCATACAGATCAATGAGAGACATTTTATCATACAGCCAATGAGTAAAATTGTAGGTCTAGACCTACACAGAGAATCCAACTGCCTTATCACAACTGAAGCATCCCCATTCCTTAAATGTAATTGGGAAGACATAGCCAAGTAACAATTTCTCTAACCCAGAGGCTCACCTATTTGTCAGCTAATCAGTTGCAGTTTTACATCAAATATTTACTGACCTGGGCTTTGTACTAGGCCTAGGATAAAATAGAGGAAAAGGCAAATGTGAGTTTTACACTCTGAACCTAAGAGTCTGAGGGAATGGGCTTTCTGCGGCTACTAAAAAGACTTCTCTTCATAGGCCTCTGTTAAAACACAAGCCACTCAAGCAGCACCTGGCTGAGATGAGTAAGGGCTGAAATCCAGCTTGCTTGAATCCAGCTTGAAATCCAGCTCCAAACTCTGCCTCACCCAGAGGAGAAGCCTTCTAAAAACCTATACAAAGGCAGCACCAGGGGGCCACAGCCCTGTATAAAAGCACAGTTTCCCCTTCCACAGAATTTAGTGTACTTGTCCTTGCTCTGGGGTCTCCCAGTACTGCAGAGGCCATACTCAACTTGTCAGACCTCAGCCATGGCCCAGTAGGCTAGAGTCGAGTTGAATTAATGTAGATGGGAGTGAGTATTCAACTTAGAAAAGAATGCAAAAATCTATACACTGGTGGGACAATAATAGTGCCCCTAGTCTCTGATTTCTCAGAGGTTTAGACTTACGCCACTGTTTTTTAGTTGTCATTTGATTTTTCTCAGTCCAGTTTTTCTCTCTGAGCTAATATAATAAACACTCAGAAGTCCAGAATTCTTTGCTGGGAGTCTATCTGCTTTATTATGCATTTTTCCCTCCTAATGAGGGCAGGAGCCTTTCTCCAACTGACTCACTACATCCCTAGACTTGTAATTAGTAAATATGCAAAAAAGCAAAACAAGAAAAAGGGTTCTTAAGGAAGCCAAGTTTGAGTGAGTGATTTGCACATAAAGATGTGGAATTTCTTTCATACAGCTGATCTACTACTAGCCAATTCTGCAGATTATAGGGGATGGAAATAGCACATTTTTTGTCATTTGTCTGCTGCCTCTGTTGCATAGATAAATCCTTAATTGGCAAGCCTTTAACATCTAATGGCATTTTGTGTTATGGTTTGATAGAAATAATCTGTCTAGGCTTTGTGACAAAGTTGTTTTGTAAATCCCTACCTATAATGGAGGGAAACACCTGATAATGCATATGTTCTTATTTTGGTATTAAAAATTTACACTAGCTTTAGTCAAAACAAATTCTGATCCTGTCACTTGAAAATGTAATTCTTAGCATTCTTTTGATTACAAAAGGTTAGAGGTAAAAGCTCCTAAAAGTGTTACAGATAGCGTTCTGGCAAGTTACTTATAGCATGGTTCTTCCATGAATTGTTTGAAATCTGTTTAGCCCATTAAGGTATTCAATCCAAAACTCCAGAATCTTTTGTATTTTAACCCAGGTCCTGGATTGCTTCCTATTGCCCCGTGATTGGAAAGCAACTAGAAACAGTGCCTGGATCCAGTTTTCATCTATGTTTAAAAGCCCGTTTCCTAGGGACAAGCAAGCAGCAGTCAACATGCAGATTGAATGGTGACTAATAATCATTAATCTTTCTGAGTCTTTCATCAAATAAATTACTATTGTCATTTTTAAAACACAACTTTGCCTCTCTGCCACAAAATGATATCTTATAGAATTGTTCTTTTAGGAAATAAACCGAAAAACAAAAAAACTTAGACTTTAATACAAAAGAGGAGTTCTAAGAAGGATATAAACTACTAGCATAGGTCACAGCTAAATGTTATTACTATTATCTGGAGCAGCCCCTTCAAGGATGAGACTCCTCCCCCATAAACCCATTAAAAACTCTTCTCATGCTGCACCTGGGTGGCTCAGTCAGTTGAGCATTATTCATCATGATTTCACGGTCTTGATCTCACAGTTCATGAGTTCCAGCCCCACATTGGGTTCTCTGCTGTCGTGCGGAGGCTGCTTCGGATCCTCTGTCCCCTCTCTCTGCACCTATCCCACACACACACTCTCTCTCTCTCAAAAATAAACATTAAAAAAACAAAACAAAAAAACTCTTCTCATGACTCTTCTTAAGCCTACCCAAATTCTAAGCGGTCACAAAGCAGAAAAAAAATCTGGGCCCAAACTCCTGGAATGCCTGCTTCCCTCTTTCTCAGCAGACTATGGCTCTCTGGTCCTTCAAGATTTGTCTAACACATCTTCTCCCAAGCCCTTTATCTGACCCCCAACTCCTTCTCCAATTGGGTTAAGTATGGCTCCATCTTAGCACTTACCACAGATTCACAAACATTTGTTTACTTGTCTTTCTCTCCACTAGAATGTGAGTTCCTTGGGGCCAAAGACTGTATATTTAAGTCTCTGTTTTCTTAGTCCCAGCCATGCTGCCTGGAATATAACAAATGCTCAGTAAGCATTTGCTGAATATAATAGCCAGGAACATAAGTACAGAGCAGTACATTTAATCCAGCAAAAGACTCACTGGGAATACCTACACTACCCCATTAACTCCCTGAAGATTAGATACATCACAACAAAAGTTGGGCTTCTCTTCAAAGTTTCAATCATTATATCATTTTCAGCAACTCCCATAGCTTCGTTGTATAGAAATGTGCCAAGTTCCTTTAGTTAATTCAACAATTAGACCTCTTACATGCCAGGTCGGTCCAGAAGAGCCAAGATGATATAGAATGCTACCTACAGTTTTTCTAATAGAAGAAGCTAGCAACAGGAATAGTTACCAATTAACCATTTATCTATGGATTTCTCAAATCCTCTAAATCATTTTCTTGTCATCTTGGTTTCTAAACTCTGAAAGTTCTGAGAAGCTGGCTTATTTGACATTCAGGCAAAATTGTCATTTCTTCTCCTTATACATTCACGTTAACTGAAAGAATAATATGTTTCAAAAATATTGTTTCCTGACTATTTGCTTTCATTTAACTACATGTACCCTTACTTTGTCAAACTCTTGAATGAGTTTGCAATTCAACCTCTGAACACAAAGCCACACTCATGAAAATGGGTAATCTTTATGCCCCTGAAAATTACATTCTATTGCTTCTTTAATGAAAAAGGATGCATATATTGCCTTTGATTAGGCTGCCTTTGTGTAGATTTATGAAAAATTGGCAACTCTAAAAAGCTGAATCTTGATGTGTCTGTCTTCAAACCTGTGCAGTTCTTTGATCTCCAGTTTGAATCACTAAGGTAAGCTGCTCATAAGCTGAAACAGCAGGCATCATTTCTCCATCTGCTGCACAGCACCCCAGAGATACCACGGGCCCAAGGAAAGTAAAAGGCAAGAAGGGAAAAAAACATTTCTCTTTTTGTTTTTTAACTGAAATGCCTGGAGCAAATCAAGCCCAAGAGTCTGGCTGTTAAGGGAAAAGGCAGAATCCATCAGTACTTCCACGGGAAATGATAGGTCAGTCAGAGACCCAGGAAGATGCTGTGTGTGAGTGAGAGAGAGAAGGGAAATAAAATCAAGTACAAAGCAATTCTAAATCAGTATAAAGTTAAAAACCTAAAGCAATAAGTTAATCATTAAGAAGACCTCTTTTTAAGAGCTCTTTCTCCCTTGCTGTGCTATAAAATCCTTCTTCCTGAGAGCCTCTGCAAGTGGACCGAGAAAATATGCCCAAGAAAACTGTGAGAAAACATTACATTCAATTTCATGTGATGTGAACACACCACTTGACATGTGGTTCCTCAACCAGGTCATTATATCATGCAAAGTATGAAGCAAAATCCTGGCTGTCACATGTCCGAATTAAAAAGAAATCAGTCTGCTGACTCCTCACCAAGGTTGACAAGCTCTCTAGACTGAAGGTTGTGACCATTAGAACTGCAAGTGTCTATTATTATCCCTCCTCTGTGTTATTATTCTATTCTTAGCTGGCAGAGTTACTCTATCAGCATGAAAGTATCAGTCAAACTTCTGATTGACCACAGGAGCATTGATTAATATGGACACAAGAGGAGTTCTGTTAAAACTACAGGATTTTCCTCCAAACAGCACAGGCACACAAAGCCAAACTTGGCACTGCAGTAACCAGCGGACACAGCTTGTTATTTTTAATTACATCCCCTCCCTAGGTCTCTCCTTTGGAATAGTGGATTATTATTTATCAACTTCCGAACAAAAGGGGTATGCACACAGTCCAGCAGGGAGCCAAGACAGTTCTTGATGCCTCCCATGTTAGACTTACTAATCAGTTCACTGTGGCTAAAAAAAGGTCAAGGTTGTGCTCACTTCAGCAGCACATATACTAAAAAAAAAAAAAAGGTCAAGGTACACAGTAGGTATTAGGATCTTAATTTTAGGCAAACAGCATTACCTATACAACACAACACATCACAAATTTAAATGCACAGATGCTGAGAACTTACATCTCAAAGCCCATGTATGCTCAAGAAACTGTACAATTCAGGGTAAACTCTAAATGTTTTGACATGTTGTTGATCAACATTTGGAGAGCTTATGTGCCTTTATCTTTTGTCTGTTTTTAAGATTAGTGTTGTATAGGTTTAGAGCAGTGGTTTTCAGCGGGGGTCATTTTTATCTCCTAGGGGATATTTGACAATGTCTGAAGACAATTTGATTTTCATGGCTGGGGGAAGGAGAGAAAGGTGTTACTGGCATCTGGCGAGTAGAGAATAGGGATGCTGCTGAAAATCCTACTATGTGCAGGACAACTCCCATAACAAGGGATAACCTGGCCCCAAGTGTCAATAGTACCATGGTTGAGAAAACCATGGAAAAGAGAAATAAGAATATTTTTATTTTTAAACAATGTTTTTATCCAATTAACACATGTTCATAGTTTTACAAGTTAAACAGGACTAATAAAAATTCTCAAGAAAATTAGTGATCCTCTGCAATTTTTCCAAACATTTCCTTATTTTATCTGGCTACTCCTTATTTCTAAAGAATATACTTATACGAATAGTTCTTATTCAAGCAAATTTAGATATTAGTACTGACACTTTATTTTACACTCTTTGAACACCTCAGTCCTTCACCTACCTCTCTGATCGTATCCTTATTTTTTCCTGTTTTCCATTTTTTTCTAGAAGGTTTTTCTAACTTTATTTCTAACCTTTTTATTGAACTTTAATTTCAATGATTGCACTTTAATTTTTATTCCGAGAGGCTTCTTCTTGATCTCTTTTTTTAATAGCAAGCTGTTTTTATTTCATGGACAAAAATATCTCCTCACATTACTCTACTCATATAAACCACATTATCTTTTAAATGTTCTTTTACTCACTGCTTTGTTTCTGTTTTCTCTGAGATATATTTTTGTATTCCTTTGTTATGATCCCTCTCTTTAATACAGGAATATTTATTTAAACATCTAGTGATTCTTTGCTGTCCATTTATGTTTGAAAGTGAGAAACTAAAACAAAACAAAACAAAACAAAAAAAACATTCATGCATGGTAAAGATAGTCCACCAGGGGACTTCATGGAGCACAATCTGATGGCAAACAGCCATTGTGATAGTAGTTCCAACTGCCAGTATCTACATTAGTCAGAAGAGGCTAAGCCTAACATATAACCCCAAAGTTTTCATGGCTCAACACTCTGGGGATGTGTGTCCACTGTAAGTCAAGTTATCTGTAGTGCAGCTGTGCTCCTTCCTCATGGTGGCTCAGCCACCGAGGCTGCTTTCAGGCTAGTTGCTTCATGCCAACACACTGCTTCCATGGTCATCACTGAAGAGTGATCCATATCACTTCCCTTCACAGCCCATTAGCTAGAAGCATGTGTTCTCTCTCTCTCTCTGTCTCTCTTTCTCTCTAAATAAACTTTAAAAATTTTTTTTAACATTTATTCATTTTTGAGAGACAGAGAATGAGCGGGGGAGGAACAGAGAGAGAGGGAGACACACAATCCGAAGCAGGCTCCAGGCTCTGAGCTGTCAGCACAGAGCCTAATGTGGGGCTCGAATCCACTGACTGTGAGACCATGATCTGAGCTGAAGTTGGTGACTTAACTGACTGAGCCACCCAGGTGCCCCTAAATAAACTTTTTAAAAAATAGATCCTTGAGCTGGAATTTAGTTGCCAAATTCATTCACTAAATTAATCAGAAACATTGGAATTTCTACAACATAACTAGAAATACAACAGAAACAAGACAACAGAAATAAGAGGCTTCTACTCTAAAAGGCAAGATAGCAATTCATTGTAGTAAGTGCTATATGGATAAGAATGGGGGCTCCTCAGAACAGATACTTAACTGGCTGCTTATAACCATTATTCATTCTGAATGAACTATTCTCTGTTTTGTTTGCTTGGCACCCATGCCATAGCAGGTGACAAATATCTTCAATAGCAAGCCATGGTGCCATTATAACAGATGAGAAGGGCACCTACCTGAGTGTCCAGCTTGTTCAATAACTGCAAGGAATACACTACACCTGTATCCTGGAGTGTAAAATGGAGAGTGGCAATGGAGAAGACTGGAGAAATAAACTGTGGTCACATCATAAGGGTCTTCTACATTATTTTTGGGTAAATGGGGAGCTATCGAAGGGATTTTAGTCAAGAGGGCAAGATGTCAAGCAGTATAAGGCAATTTCCAGAATACAGGAAAGAGAAAGTGAAGTTAAATATAATGAGGATAGAGGATATTAGACAAATCTAAGATATTAAGAAAGTGGAATTTAAAGGATTTTGTGATTATTGGATGTGAGTAAGGCAGAGAGGAAGATAGAGGAAGGAAGCTTTCAAGGATGATCTTCAGATTTCCTGTGTGGCAAATGGGAGGATGGCTGCTGACTGACAAAGGCACAACCCTGGCTGTCCTGTGACTACTGGCCACTGCAAGACAGAAACACAGCAATAGCAGCTCAGTTCCAGCTGAGACAGCCAAAGATGACAGGACATGGTGCTCAGGTCTGGCTTGGATGGGAAACAGAAACCAAGGAGTTTAGGCAGGTGGACGGGATATTGCTGCCTTTCCCCCTATCCTCTGCTACAAGCAATACAAAGATTTGAAGATTACAATTATTGTAAGAGAGTAGAGCTGGACATGTTCATGTTGTACAGTGTTGTAGAAGTAAAGGACATGGTGTTTTCTGTAGGGGACTTGTGTAAATGGGAGCAAAATGGGGAGAGTTTGAGCCCAGCTAGAAATACCAAAGTCACCGGGAAAAACAGAACCTAAGTCCTGGGCACTACTCCTACCCCAAGGAATACTTTACTAGCCTTTCTATGCCAATAAAAGCTACCCTGTAGAGGAAGATTTCAAGAAAACCAACAGGCTAGCATGTCCTAACCAGGGAATTAAGAATTTTATAACCCCATTACTTTTAGCAATTGAAATCTCCTGAATTAAACCAACTCAGGTAGGAGGTGCCTGAGTGGCTCAGTCGGTAAGGGTCCAACTTCAGCTCAGGTCATGATCTCACGGTTCAGGAGTTTAAGCCCTGCATCAGGCTCTGTGCTGCCAGCTCAGAACCTGGAGCCTGCTTCGGATTCTGTGTCTCCCTCTCTCTCTGCTCCTCCCCCACTCACACTCTGTTTCTCTCTCTCAAAAATAAATAAACATTTAAAAAAAATTTTTTTAATAAAAAAAATCCTCAGGTAGGATTGTGGAAGTTTAATCATAATAGATTCTTCCAGGAAGAGCAAATAGAAAAATATTATCTCAGGTCCTAGAGAAATATTAATATTGAGGTTCCTGTGCATTAGCTGTTTGCTAAAGAATTGTTTCCTCTGGGTCATTTCACAGTTTGGGAACCATCCAAAATGCACCGATATCTTCATGGAAGAACATCTGATAGTCTCACCAATTCTGCAAGTTTCCCTTAAAATTATCTGATTTGTAATTCCTTTTTCTCAAGTAATTCTTAGTTATAATCCAGTTACAAATATCTTTATTTAATATCTAAATAATCTTCCCAAGGGTTTTGTCATTTTTAAAAGAAGTCATTCTAAGGCATTGTTTTAAAGTCTCTCCAACATTCCTGCTAAAGTCACTCACTGGACAGTTTCTTCCAGTATCACTTTAAATAACCTACAGACATTTTGTTTAACTTCTTCCTTTTAATAGCTTTGAGCAAGTACTATTATAATTGATTAAAATTGCAATTGCCTCTTCAGAGACAACTTGAGAGTTTTGTGTGTCCTTGACTTACAAAGATATGTCTCAGCTTTGGAAAATAAAATTAATATTTCAAAAGCAAATCACTCTATGGTATCTATGGTATTAAAATGTAGTTTGTCTAAGAATGGGTCATTCTCACAGAATTGTAAAACAGAGATCTCTGCCTGACTCAACATATGTAAGACTAAACTTACTATCCTTATTATTTCTCCCCAACCTAATTTCAACACTGTTTTTTCTTTCATATTTACTCTCTTGGAATTTGCAATACCAGCTACCCAACCAACGAACACAAGTCTTGGTATTATTGTATATTTCCCACATTTACCAATCACCAAATCCTATTTGTTCTATTCCCAAAACAGTTTTTTTCTCTACTGCCTCAAAGTTACTCATGCCACTTCCTATAGTTTGGTCATACAGAATTGCTGGATAGTACCTCCAAACCCAGTATACTTTATATCTCCATAGCTTTTCTCAGCTTGTTTTATTTTGTGGAATGTCCATTCCTTCTTTTTCCTTTATCCATTTTTCAGGACTCAGATAGTATCATCTGCCCAGTTAATCTTTTCTTAACCAAATACTGACTCCCCACACCCACCGAAACTTTATCCCCCTACTGAATCTCATATATGCTTTTAATAACGCACCTATAATAAACTATTTATGCTACTGTTCACATGGCCATATCCAAACTATTAAACCAGAAGCTCCTTCTAGAAAGAGACCATTTCTGAATTTGCTTTGTATCCCTAGGCCCTAGCACAATGCCTGGGTAGGTAAATGCCTGTTGAATGAATGAATGAATGAATTCAAACAATGCACAGTTCTTGTAATATGTTATACATTAGAGTAGACACTGAGATTATGGGCTTTAGAGTCATGCAAATATAGAATTAAGTCCTCAGTTTAACAGTGTCTTAGTTGTTTGTCCTTAGCAAGTTAGCCTCTTAAAACTCCAGTTTCCTCATTTAGAAAATAGGATAATACCACTACTTCATCCAGTTCTGGTGAGCATTGAATAGGGAAATGTATGAAAAGAACCCAGGAGTCAATTGGCATCTAGCAAGGACTTAACACATATCGGTCAGTATTTCCCTGATTCCTTCCCCACCATCCCTCTTGTTTTAGATGATATTCTTCTTTTTCACCTTTCTCAAAGCACCTTATATTGTCTCACTCACAGCATATATCATACACAGCAAGTGACTGTTTCCCCAAGTCTTGCACTAACCATGAGCTTCATAAGAACAGAGCTCTGCATTTTACCCTCAGAACCTACCAATATGCATACAGGTATTTTGCACCCAATAAATGACAGTTAAAAGAAGAAATACTATCTATTAAGGTGTCATGAACTCAGACATGCAAATATTTCTTGATGATTCAATAAGATCAAAAGGATGATTTGCTATGTCTGTAATGTTGCTTGGAATAGATTAAATTAATTCCATATTGAATTCAAATGATGCCACCTAGAACAGAAATAAATTAAGTGGTCAGGATGTTTCATTTTGGTCGATATGGATAAATTGGGTATTATAGCACATGGTATCAAGACCCTTTATGAACAAACTCTTGTTTATATTTGTAGTTCTACCTTACAGCTAATTTCAAAAACTAAGCTGGGAGAGCTAACTTAACCTGAAGTACAATAAAGCTTGATAGTAAACTCTTTTAGTCCCAAAAGCTATTTCTTGCCAGGCTTTCTTTTTTTTATCATTATTTTAAATGTTTACTGCTTTATTCTCCATTCCACTTAACACAAGCAAATTAAGATTATGAACCTTAGTCTTAATTTCCACACATCACTACAAGGAAACCTGCAGAAAATAGCAAATTTTGCTCATGTAATTTAAGGTTTGACTTGTATTTGATGAAGAAAATTTCATCCCTGAAAACAGCATGGAATCCTACGATAATGGCTTAAAATATTTATTTATAATTGGGAGGGCAGACAGACTCTCAATCATGCCATGACTTAATTATACCAGCATAAGCATAATTACCACTGTTGTAATATATTACTAATTTGTAAGATGAATTATCTTGCTTCAGTTTTCAAAATAGAAAGAATTCAACACATGATTGTATGACTACTTGTTTTAAATTATTTTTCTTCTGGATCTTGTCTGATGATAACTAAACATTAAATTTTTTATTCCTTTCTCTACACATTAATTTTAACATCTCAAAGTTGAAAAGAAGAATATCAACCTATTAGCCATTTTAATTTGTGCTATTCATTGGACATCAGCTTTCATTATATATTTACCTTTTTTTAAGCTTATTTCTTTTTTGATTACTGATTCAATTTCCTTAATGGTTACGTCTTTTCAAATTTTCTATTTCTTCCTGTTTCAGTTTTGGGAGTTTATATGTTTCTAGGAATTTATCCAGTGCTTCCAGATTGCCCAATTTGTTGACATATAATTGCTCATTATGTTCTCTTTTGTTTGTATTTCTGTAGTGTTGGTTATGATCTTTCTCTTTCATTCATGATTTTATTTATTTGGGTCCTTTCTCTTTTATTTTTGATAAATCTGGATGGGGGGGGTGTCAATTTTTTTTTAACTCTTTCAAAGAAACAGCTCCTAGTTTCATTGCTCTGTTCTACCGTTTTTTGTTTTGTTTTGTTTTTATTTATTTCAATATCATTGATTTCTGCTCTGATCTTTATTATTTCCCTTCTTCTGCTGGTTTGGGCTTTATTTGGTGTTCTTTATCCAGATCCTTTAGGTGTAAAGTTAGGTTGTGTATTTGAGACCTTTCTTCCTTCTTTAGGAAAGTTTGGAATGTTATATACTTCCCTCTTGTAAATGCCTTTGTTGCATCCCAAAGGTTTTGGACTGTCATGTTTCACTTCCATTGGCTTTCTATGTACTTTTTAACTTCCTCTTTAATTTCTTCATTAATTCATTCATTCTTTAGAGGGATGTTCTTGAATCTCCAATTATCCATGGTTTTTCCAAATTTTTTTCTTGTGGTTGATTTCAAGTTTCATACTGTTGTAGTCTGAAAATATGCATAGTATGATCTAGATCTTTTTATACTTGTTGAGGGCTGATTTGTGACCTAGTATGTGATCTATTTTGGAGAATTTTCCACGTGCATTTGAGAGGAATGTGTATTCTGTTGCTTAAGGATGAAATGTTCTAAATATATCTGTTAAGTCCATCCAGTCCATTGTGTCATTCAAAGCCATTGTTTCCTTGTTGATTTTCTGCTTAGATGACCTGTACGTTGCTCTAAGTGGGGTGTTAAAGTCCCCTACAATAATGGTATTATTACCAATACATTTGTTTATGTTTGTGATTAATTGATTTATATATTTGGGCATTTCCAAGTTGAGGGCATAAATATTTATGATTGTTAGATCTTGGTGAATAGGACTTTTAATAATGGTATAATGCCCTTCTTCCTTTCTTGGTACAGTCTTTATTTTAAAATCTAGTTTGTCTCATATAAGTATGGCTACTCTGGCTTTATTTTGATGGCCAGTAGGATGATAGATGGTTCTCCATCCCCAATTGGTACCCAGATTGGTACCTCCAATCTGCAGGTATCTTAAGGTCTAAAATGAATCTTGGAGTGCCCGGGTGTCTCAGTTGGTTGAGCATCTGACTTCAGCTCAGGTCATGATCTCATGTGGGTCCAAGGCCCTCATTGGGCTCTCTGCTGTCAGCATGGAACCCAATTTGGATCCTCTGTTCCCCTCTTTCTCTCTGTCCCTCCCCCACTTGTGTGCATCCTTTCTTTCAAAAATAATAATAAATATTTTTAAAACTATTTAAAATTACCTTCTTCTAGGCAGCATATAGATGGGTCTTGGTGGTTTTTTGTTTGTTTGTTTGTTTGTTTGTGTTTTAATCCATTCTGATATGCTATGTCTTTTTATTGGAGCATTTAGTCCATTTACATTTAGAGCTATTACTGAAAAATACGAGTTTAGTGCCATTGTGCTACCTGTAGAGTTGGTGTTTCTCTGGTCCCTTCTAGTCTTTGTTGCTTTTGGTCTTGTTTTGTTTTGTTTTGTTTTTTCTCCACTCAGAAAGTCCTACCGTTTCTTGTAGAACTGATTTAGTGGTCATTAACTCCTTTAGTTTTTGTTTGTCTGAGAAACTCTTTATCTCTCCTTCTATTTTGAATGACAGCCTTGCTGGATAAAGAATTCTTGGCTGCATATTATTCCAATTCAATATGTTGAATATATCCTGCCACTTCTTTCTGGCCTGCCAAGTTTCTGTGGACAGATCTCCTGTGAACCTGATCTGGCTTCCCTTGTAGATTAAGCAATTTTTTTTCTCTTGCTGCTCTCAGAATTCTTTCCTTGTCTGTATATTTTATAAATTTGACTATGATATGCCTTGGTGATGGATTTTGTTGAATCTAATGGAAGTTCTTTGTGTTTCTTGGATTTTGATGTGTGTTGATGTGTGTCCTTCCCCAGATTAGGAAAGTTTTCATCTAGAATATGTTTACATAAATCTTCTGCCCCTTTTTCTCTCTCTTCATCTTCTGGGACTCCTATGATATGAATGTTATTCCTCTTTAATAAGTCACTGAGTTCCCTAAGTCTCGTATCGTGATCTCTTGCCTTGTTTTTCTCTTTTTTTTCTGATTCATTATTTTCCATAATTTTTCTTCTGTATCACTGATTTGCTCCTCTGCTTCATTCATCCTTGCCATCACAACATTCATTCGAGATTGAATATCAGTTATAGAATTTTTAATTTCAGCCTGACTAGTTTTTAGTTATTTTATCTCTATAAAGGAATTCTATGGGGTCTTCTATGCTTTTTTCGACCCCAGCTAGTATTCTTATAATCGTGGTTTTAAAATCTAGTTCATACATCTTAATTATATCTGTTGATTAAATCCCTGGTGGTCACTTCTTCCTGTTCTTTCTTTTGGGATGAATTCCTCCAAACTGAATATTTGCAAATGACATATCAGATAAAGGGTTAGTATACAAAAACTATAAATAATTTATCAAACTCAACACCCACAAAACAAATAATCCAGTGAAGAAATCGGCAAAAGACATGAACACTTTTCCAAAGAAGATATCCAAATGGCTAATAGACAAATGAAAAGATGCTCAACACCACTCATCAGCAAGGAAATACAAATCAAAACCACAGTGAGATATCACCTCACACCTGTCACAATGGCTAAAATCAACAACTCAGGAAACAACAGATGTTGGCAAGCATGTGGAGAAAGGGGAACATTTTTGCACTGTTGGTGGTAATGTAAGCTGGTGCAGCCACTCTGGAAAACATTATGGAGGATGCTCAAAAAAAATAAAAGAGAGCTACCCTACAACCCAGCAATTGCACTACTAGGTATTTATTAAAAGGATACAAAATAATGATTCAAAGGGGCACATGCACTCCAATGTTTAGAGCAGCACTATCAACAATAGCCAAATTATGGAAAGAACCCAAATATCCATTGACTGATGAATGCATAAAGAAGAGGTGGTGTATGTAATTATAGATACATACATACACACATACGTACATACATAGATATAGATAATGGAATATTACTCAGCAATCAAAAAGAATGAAATCTTGCCATTTGCAATAAGTGGATCAAACCAGAAGGTATTATGCTAAGTGAAATAAGTCAGTCAAATAAAGACAAATATCATTCACTCATATGTGGAATTTAAGAAACTAAGCAGATGAACATAGGGTAAGAGAAGGAAAAATAAGATAAAAATAGATATGAAAGCAAACCATAAAAGACTCTTAAATACAGAGAATTGAGGGTTTTTGGAGACATGTTGTGTGGGAGGATGGGTGAAATGAGTGATGGGCATTAAGGAGGGCACTTATTGGAATGGGCACTGGGTGTTATATGTAAGTGATGTATGTAAATTCTACTCCTGAAACCATTATTGCACTATATATTAACTAACTTGGATTTAAATAATTTTTTTTTAATTTTTGAAAAACTATGTTGATAAAAAATATTAATAAAGTTTATTTATTTATTTTGAGAGAAAGAGAGTAGGGGAGGGGCAGAGAGAGAGGAAGACAAAGAATCTCAAGCAATGCAGGGCTTAAACCCACAAACTGTGAGATCATGACCTGAGCCAAAATCAAGAGTTGGACACTTAACTGACTGAGTCACCCAGGTGCCCTTCTATTTACCTGTTTGTTAATTTGTTTAAAATAGTTCTCTGGGGCGCCTGGGTGGCGCAGTCGGTTAAGCGTCCAACTTCAGCCAGGTCACGATCTCGCGGTCCGTGAGTTCGAGCCCCGCGTCAGGCTCTGGGCTGATGGCTCCGAGCCTGGAGCCTGTTTCCGATTCTGTGTCTCCCTCTCTCTCTGCCCCTCCCCCATTCATGCTCTGTCTCTCTCTGTCCCAAAAATAAAAAATAAAAAAAATAAAATAAAATAAAATAGTTCTCAACACTTGCTATCCTGCTCATTGATACATGAGTAAAATTCAGCATTAGTATTATGCCCAAGGTATGGTGAGGCATAGTGAGAAAGGCAGAAAAATGCCTTGGAAATTATACAAGTTAATGGCTGAAAAGTACTTCATAGTTAATTCTAATTCTTCAGAACAGTATCATTTGGTGTTTTTATAACAATGCTTTGCTTTTATTTTTCAACTTAATGTTTAAAACTCATTTTTAAAATGACATAATTTTAACCATAATTCTTAGAAAAGAGACATGAAAGCAACATATCACTAATTTTAATGTCACCTACTTCCAACTATCTTTTTTTCCCCTTTATTACTTTGCCATTCACTATAGAATGTATTCTGGTAATAAACTCTAGGCCTGACATACATTGCTGGAAAAAATTGGCCATTAAAAAAATTTTTTTTAACGTTTTATTTTCTTTTTTGAGAGACAGAGAGAGACAGATGGGAGCAGGGGAGGGGTAGAGAGAGAGGTAGACACAGAATCTGAAGCAGGATCCAGGCTCTGAGCTGTCAGCACAGAGCCCAATATGGGGCTCCAACCAATGAATGCAGGATCATGACCTGAGCCCAAGTCCAATGCTCAACCAACTGAGCCACCCAGGTGCTCCGAAAAAATGTCTATTTAAAATTTTTTTTCAAGATTATTTTTTGCCACAAATTCAAGGCATTCTTTTTTCCGTTAAAAAAAAAAGGGGGGTGGCGCCTGCCTGGGTGACTCAGTCATTTGAGCGTCTGGCTCAGTTTCAACAGGTCAGCTCAGCCCACATTGGGCTCTAAGCTGACAGCATGGAGCCTGCTTGGGTTTCTCTCTCCCTCTCTCTTTGCTCCTCCCCCGCTTGTGCTGTCTCTGTCTCTCTCAAAATAAGTAAATGAACTTTAAAAAATTCTTTAAAAAAACAGGTATTGGGAAAGAAGTGTGTGTCATTGTTGCATCAGAGACAAGAATGTCTCTACAAAACTAAGTAAAGAATTAGAACAAATTTCAGGATTATCTAAGTTCCAGTATGTCCAAGCAAAGTGGATTTAAGGAGCTTGAATTCTCCTGACACTTGACTCAATCCTTCAACTCACTTTCAAATTGTAGAGGATGATATATTGGAGGAGTTTATATAGTTAAGCCTTAAGAAATTCAACATATAATTTGGGGGTAATGAGGTCATTTTCTGAAAACACAGATGTGATCACCTTATTCTGGTGGGTTCTTTGTCCCCAGTCTGCCTTACTTCAGAACTGCTCTTCAGCTTCAGATCAGCTCTGCAAATTGGTGGGATATACAAGCTCATCACAGATGTCTCTCAGATAAGCATTAATGAGACATTTGCCTCTGCCAGGACTTCAAGAATCCAATCTCTGTGACTCAGCACTGAAATAATTTACTACCATGGGGAGCCCAAGAGAATCAAAGGAGAAAAAACTGATTAAGAAATTCCATCTGAAACTAATTACAGAAATTATAAAATTTAGAGATATTAACCCAATTAGATATTTTCTTTGATTTTTTTTCCCCAGGGTAATATACCATGGCCTTGCCTAATTCCTTTGCATATTTTTATGATAGAGTAATACCATTTACAGTAAAAAAAAATGTAATTGCATCTAGAGGTATAAATATTCAATTAAATATTTTCACTTGAATACAAATTGAAATGTGCAATGTTACTGGTCCTTCCTTTTATTTAATCTCCCCCTAGACAATTTGATGGGTTCTTCTTGACAGTACCACTCTCAGCATCAGTCATAACAATGAAACTCTAGCTTACATGTGTGAGGGAGAACATTACTTAAAGCTGACATAGTCATATCATTGACCTTGAGCTGCTTCTGAAGAAAATGAATTGGCTTACTGAGGCAGTTAAGTAGAAAGCAAAAACCATCATTTTCTAAAGGTTTTCAAGGTAGAAATCCTCAGGGACAATCTTTAGTCAGTGTCTAAAGGCTTGATTAACTGTCTTAATTCACTATGATTAATGATTTTTAAAACTCTGGGGCACCAAGTTTCTAACATGTTGTATTGTATAAACCTTATAAGTGGGATGTTCTTCAAATGAACATCATAACCTATACACAAACTACATCAACAACTGTAATAGATAATTATGCATTATGTCACATAATATAAAAGACATTTCCAGTTGAGAGTCCTTATTCATTTAAATAGTGATATCAATTTCTTACCCAAAATACGTATCTTATCACAGAGATAATTTTTCTTCCATCAACAATGACACTCGGTTCTTCCTGTTTCCACAAGTGACTGTGCCTCTTAGAAAACCCATTAATGACTCATTTTTGTCAAATTCAGATTTAAGTCATATGATTTAAAAATCTCTTTATTTCTTAACTGCTAATGACTAGAAAATATGAAATAGAAGAAATGAATATGAATGCATTTGGAATGTCAAAACTCTGCATATTTTTAAAGATAATAAAGTTCAAGTTCCAATATCCAGTGAAAATTATGTAAAATTTGGTGTGCTGCTGTTATCTAAAGTAGATAGGACACTGATTTCCATCTTTGGAATCAAAAGTAGGATCAATCACAATCGCTTGCCACAAAACTTATAAAACTGACACATAAGTTGTACTGATGTATCTCAGTTTCTGCAGGATAGAGAGAATGAGAACCAAAACCTTTCTTCAAACCCCTGTATGATCTTCAAACAGATGCCAATGATGGCACTGTGATGGACTACTCAGATTTCTTATCAGTCTTATTTACCCTCAAGCCAATTTATTTCAGGTCCACAAGCACTCAGAAAAGGAGGCATGCCTCATGCCCCCAGGTTCTCCATAAGTGTGTCAGCAATATACAATTCTAACCCTTGGACTTACTTATTTTCACCTTGCTTTAGGATAAAGTCACATCATCACAAGCAACCAAAACTAGTCAGGGACCAAAGCATTACCCTACTAATACTACTGCCTTAAAGGATTGCTCCAAAAACATACCCTAACTTTAGAGAGAAGGAAGTATGCCAAACTTAGGACAAAATTGGCATGATGTATATATCAGATGATCATATGAAACCTTCAGAAGTTATCAACATTGAAACACAAAGATAAAGGGAAACTTTACAAGGAAATAAAATCCTCACTCCACCAAACTCATCCCCTTAATAAACTTAAATAACTCTAGCTAGTGAATCACTTATAAATTATATATAATTTTGATGAGTCAAGTAATTTAAATACAAATTACCTCTTCTCTAAAGTCTGCGTATTTCATTATAGATACGGAATTCATCATTTGAATTATTTTTTCTTCTTGCAGAGAGAAATAATGAGTTTAATTTTACATAGTTGATATGTGTTTAAGATAGCTTTAAAAAGAATACCAAAGGAGGCCTTTATTCATAGAAAATACAATTGTCTCAGAGAATACATTGGCTGGCCATTAGATTTTTTTCCCCTTACATTTCTTTTCCATGTTAAGCTTAATTGATGAGGTAGTTCAGCTCTTAGTAATGTAAAAATTTTTGATGTCAATAAAAAAGACACAAATTAATTAACTAGGATAAGAAATGAATACACAGACACATGATCTTTAGGTGTTGATAGGTGGTCATTAATCATTCTAGGAAGGTTAAAACAGTACAGTACCCAGTAAAAATCTGCAACATGTTTTTTTAGCACAAGGTCTATGACAGTTGAAAAATCCATTCTATTTCTGCCCTTGTTAATAAAATGCACAACTTATACCTCTGAAACGTTTTATAGTTAAACCTCTAGGGACTGAATTTCTGTCCTGTACATAAAGGGAAAATGTACAGAAGTGGAGCCTTGTGAGTAGATGACCTTGAGAGGTTTATTCATTGGATTATCTCTCTTGTAAAGAAGTATCATTTTGAAGAAAATAACTAAATAAATGTCTCCCCTTTTGTGCAAAAACCTATATAACAAAATAGCTTATGTTAATAAAATAATTCCCATATAACACATGCTATAAGGGAAAGTTAATTTATATATTTTATTAGCTAGTAAAGGACATAAATGGACATTATCATGCTTGTATCAGTTAGCTATTTCTGCATAACAAACCACAACATAACTCAATGGCTTAAAACAAGTTATTTGTTATTATAGTTCACATGTCTGTGAGTCAGCTAGAGGTCAGCTTAATTCAACTGGGCTCATCCATGTACCTACTGTGCATTATTCGTGCCACTGGAAGTTGTCTAGGGACTCTGCTCTAGGTTGACTTCATCTAGAGCAGCTTAACTAGGGCACCTCCACTCCAAGTGTGTCTCATCCTCCTCCTAAAACTAGCAGGCTAGGCTGGACATGTTCCATGTCCTTCTTGTGCTGGTAGCAGAATTACTAGAGAACAGAAGAAATCACATAAGCACTTTTTCAAGTTTTGCTTATATCATGATTTCTAGTGTTCCATCAACAGAAGCAAGCAATATATCCAATCACAGATTCAATAGAAAGGAAACTATGGAAGGAGTGGTAAACTTACCTGGCAAATTGTGTGGTTAACAAAGAGAGGTAAAGAATGGGGGTTATTAAAGCACTCTACCACATAATTGAGAAGAGACATGGGCAATAAATAGGATTAATATGGAAACTACAAAGCAAACTAGCAAACTTTTAGAAAATGCTAGAAATTAGGAAAATTTCTTTTTTGCCTTATTCTTAACAGCTACACCAGCCTTATTTGTCTGTACATGTATATCCCCTGGTCGTACCACACTATAGATAGGGGTAAGTGCTATGATTACTCCTCCACAACCTGACTTCCAGGTAGTATGTTACAGTGAAAGTAAGCTTCAAAACAAATTCTGCTATATATAAAAACACTCATTAGCCATCATGACTCAAATAGTTATATAAGATTATTTCGTAAGCTTGGTAAAGTTCATACTCCCCTGTCCTGTAAGCCTGTAAGGCATCTTGATGACCTCAACACTTAAAAGGTTCAATTCCAAGTGGACACAATAAGGAGCGCCTGAGTGGCTCAGTCTGTTAAGTGTCCGACTTCAGCTCAGATCGACAGCTCAGAGTCTGGAGCCTGCTTCAGATTCTGTGTCTCCCTCTCTTTCTGCTCCTCCCCTGCTCGCTCGCTCGCTCTCTCTCTCTCTCTCTCTCTCTCTCTCTGTCAAAAATAAATAAACATGAAAAAAATTTTTTTAATTAAGTGGACACAATAATATCCTGAAGGCAACACCAGCCAACTCTGTAGAGTTCTTGGAGTTCTTGTAACTCCAGATCTAGGCCACTGCCAGCACTATTTTGTATAAGTGATTTTCTTCCCAAATTTTTACCCCTTGTTTTTCTCAAGAGATGCAATGAATGTACAGTTCTAGTCCTCAGCATTTCCTGAGCACCACTCATTTCAGCAGGGGATAATTATTTCTAAGATCGCTTTTGTTAACTAATGAACATTTTGGTACTTACTTAGATGGTGATATTTGAGTTGTTTGCTATAGCAACCTTTGGAGTGTATATTCCTCATTAAGTTACTTCAGAGAGTAACCAACAACCCCTGGAATGTAAATTCTGATTAGGGCCCCTCTAATGTTCACTAACAGCCCCTTAGCTATAAAAGAAAATTAACTTAAACACACCATGTACCTCACACTTGTTTGTACTGAAATATTTTAAAGCAAATTACAGGCAATATAATACCCATACAATACAAAATGTAAGGGACAATCTTCATAATAAAGTCTGGCAGTATAATTATATAGTATTCAACAAACGTCTTTTAACAGTTCTGTTTTTTTTTTTTTCATCTTCCAACACTCAGAGTCTCAATTTTTAAGACTGGCTCTGCTGCTTTTTCTAACTATGATTCTATTTATTTTGTTCATTTCACAAACTCTTCAAATTGTTGATTATAAATGCCATCTTCATTTCCTCAGTGTCCCTGAGTTCCTTAAAATCTTCCTTCTATAGTCTGAAACTGGCATCTAAGATCCATTTTTAACTCTCAAACAGAAATCTCTCTGCAGTATTTGCTATTGTTGGCCACCATCTCTTTTCTAACACTATCTTCCACAGACCTCTAACCTCCTCTAATGGTTCTTAAACTGGCTCTTCTAACTTCTCTTTCCCCTCACTTATATGCCTGTACACCGCACTCTCTACCCCACACCCATGCAGACCTCAGCACCTTTGCACCTCTTTGATGGAGAATTTCTCTCCAAATTCACTTCCATGGAGAGATCACCTGTCTCCTCATGGCTTAAACCATCACCATAATATTGAAGACTCCTACGTTGACTGTAACTAAGCTTCAAACCCATGTCACCAAAACATGTCTTCCTCTCTTTTTTTTTTTTCTTATTTTTTTTGTCTTCCTCTCTTAAATTCTTCCCACCAAATTAGCCAGCAGCCAGTCCTTTGCTGTCCTTTCCAACTGTGCCAATTCTCATTGGTCTTTACTGTTTTAAGAGTTTTTCTACTCTTTAATAGTTTTTCTCAAATTCATTGACAAATATTTGCTGAATACTCACCACCTGCCAGGCAGATCTGAGAGGCTAGGGATATGGCAGTCAACAAGATTAATAAAATCAATAAGATAGACACCTCATCAAGTTTGAAGCCCCCTTCACTGAGATCTTCCAGTTCCTACATTTCTTTCAAAGGACTTTACCATATCCATAAAGGTATCCCATTCTGGTTCTCCATCTCAGTTTTTCTTTTTTTAATTCATTCTCATTTTCTGATGTATATAACCTGTACCTTATCATCTAGTCCTTGAGTTGAATAATTTTTATAGCTAATATACACATATATAATCTATTTGTAACATATATGCACATTTAATGCTACATTATATAACATAAATAATATGTTTGAAGGCATATGGAAAACTTCTCAACTACTTTGTAAGTTCTTAAAGGATAACATATTTCTATTTAATGCCTGTAGCACACAGCAAGAACATACAACTATTTAAGAAATGTATCATAAAGAACACCATTGGAAAGGGAACATCTTTTGGGGCATAAATAGAACAGAGGAAAAACATCAACTTAATTCCTTATTGCAAAAATAATATGTAACTCTTATTAAATAGTTATATGTGCCAACCATCATTGTAAGATTTTTACACATATTTAATCCCTCAAAATAAAATCTTATGAAAGGTACTATTACTATCATCATTTTTTTAAGTTTATTTATTTTGAGAGAGACAGAGAGAGTGCAAGCAGGGAAGGGGCTGAGAGAGAGGGAGAATTCCAAGCTGACTCCATTCACGGTCCTCACAGAGCCCAATGAAGGGCTCAAACCCATGAAACCATGAAATCATGACCTGGCCTGATCAAAAATCAAGAGTCGGTCACTTAACTGACTGAGCCACCCAGGCACCCCACTATCCTCATTTTTTTAAATGTAAAGCTGAGGCAGAGAAAAGTTAAATAAGTTTTCAAAGCCAGTAAATTATACAGTCAGAATTCAAATCCAGGAAAATTTGATTCCAAATCTAATATTCCAGTCTATTCTGCTATACTGTTCTTTCATGATTCCGAATCTACAGATTTAGACTTCTGGCACTAACAAATTTTTTTATTCTAATAACCTTCATAAGTATCTGCATATTAATTTCATAGTGAAATCTCCAGCTGTCAATAGAAAAGAAAAATTCCTAATAAATTCATGAGTTAGACTTGTGTTAACATATCAGCTTTACAAAGCATAAGAGACTGTTAAAAACTGAGAACAAACTGAGGGTTGATGGGGGGTGGGAGGGAGGGGAGGGTGGGTGATGGGTATTGAGGAGGGCACCTTTTGGGATGAGCACTGGGTGTGGTATGGAAACCAATTTGACAATAAATTTCATATATTGAAAAAAAAACATATCAGCTTTATGTAAGGTGACTTTATAATTTTTCATCCGAATAAAAACACTTTTGGAAGTAGAGGGGGTACTCTATTTACTATATTTTGCTGCATAACAAATTATCCCCAAATTTAGCAGCATAACAAATACTCATTATCTCACCCACTTTCCCAGGGTCATAAATTCAAGAGAGGTCTAACTGGGTGGTTCTATGTCAGAGTTTCTTATGAAGTTGCAGTCAAGATATAGGCCCAGACTATAGTGATCTGAAGGCTTGACTGGGATGGATTAATTCTTCACATAAGCCTTTCCATGAAGGCTGTTCCCAGCAAGGTATCAGGCTTCTCCAAGGCCTTTCCATGAAGGCTCCTCCTGGCAATGTACCAGGCTTTCTGAATGACCAGAAAGAGAGAGAGAAAGAGAGAAAAGAGAGAGAGTTTGAATCACAGTGCCTTTTATAATGTAATCTCAGAAACAACATATAATCACTTTTGCTTTATTCTACTGGTCAAACAGACCAATCCTGGTGTAATGTGGTAGAGTGTGAACACTGGCAAGCAGGGATCATTGGTTACCATCGTGGAGGATCTTATTATAATTAAGCCACGACATCAGGCATAAGTGAGAACAGTCGCTGACAAATCAAGGTTTATCACTTATACTCTATGTCTTGATTTATATTTATCCCATCAGGCAGTAATTTCCTATCTATAAAATTATTTACGTCTATGACTAAGTGCCTGAAAATCCATAATATGAATAACTGCCATAACCTTGTCCTCCTCAGTCCCACAAAATCCCTCTCATGACATTGCTGTGGAAGCTACCAGCAGTCAAAAACCAGTGGCTTTTCAAACAGGTCTCTTCTCTGCTACTGAAAATACTGGATTGTTTCCCTGTGTCCCTCACAGTCTCACCTAGGTCCTCAAATATCCAAATATGTCTCTGCAGCAGTCTGGGACTTTCATAAATGATAAGAATGTCAGTAAGCTTGTAAAACACTAATAATATTGAAAATAAAGTACTCTACAATTATTTAAATTGGTTTTGATAAGCCTAACCCTGAAATTACAACCATGATATTTGCTATAACAGATCAGTTTACTGGAAGAAGAAAACACTGAATTCTGAACAGGATTTGCTAATAATTATTGGTACTTCCTATATTGGGTGTTTTCCTTCAATAGTTAACTTGACCACTATGCCATCTTAATAGTTCCTTGTGAATTTGGCTCTGGTGCTAAAGTCAACTCCAACTCACCTTCTTAGTCTTTAGAACAAGAACTAAAGCAGAAGCAACATGTCTAGATTATGGAGTTTGGTTATTAGTTTCATCAATTCTCCTTTTTTTCTGGGATATAATGCTAGATATCAAGCAGATCTATCTATGCCCTGAAATAGGACAAAAAATAAAAATTCATGAATGATACTGTATTATTATTCATTGGAACAGAGTTAAGTAATCCAATCAAGTCAGAAAAACAATATTCTCCTTCTAATAACTGTTAAAGGTAATAAAGAATTGTCAAGATTAGAGTTGTTTGGGAGGAACTCAAACTATTCTTTTTTTACCCTGTTAATATGATATAAGACCATCTTAGACATGAGCTCATTAAAGCTGCACAAAGTGTGGCTCTCTCAAATATAGCAATAAGCATCATCACATCATAGTCAGACTGGTAATTTAAGAATCAAGCTTAAAACCAGAGAGTCCATTCATGATTCATTGACACTGATATGTTGATATGCTGAAGGGAGAGAAAGAGATTGAGATTGAGAGAGAAAGAAGAAGCAGAAACTTTACCTCCTCCTTCCTCCTGTAATTATTTATCCAAATTCATGACTAGGGAAGTCAGGACCTACCTATCTAAAGAATGAAAACGACTCTAAACTCCCTAAAAAATCAAGCAAGAAACAATGAACCAAGAGAAACAGAAATAAGGTATTTCACCAATGTCTGTAATGATTCATTTTTACATTCATTCAATTTCCAGAACCATCTTGATAAGCCCTGTTAGTAAGGATAAAGCAAAGTAACTGCTTAACCAGAGTACATTATATTGCTTTCTTTCTTCCTCCTTTCAGTTGTGTTGCAGAAATAAGTTGGCTGCTATTTTCTAAATTTTCCCCTGTTGATAACATATCTTCCCATATCATTTGTAAGCCAAGACTTTTTTCTTATTTCACTTTTAAAACAAACCTCTTGCCAATTGAAATTGACTTCACCTTACCATAGGCTGGGTAATTCCTCTAGGCAGTAGAATATCTCATTATTCACTTAAATGTTGTTTTCCTTAGTGGAGTCCTGTCAACTATATTTTTTTCTTGTTCATCTATTCCATTCCAGTTAGAGATTTACCCTAAGTTAAGTCAGTTTGCTCTAAAATTTTTCTAGCTGTGATTTGGGAGTATTCATTCAGGTCCATATAACAACGGCCATGAATCACATTTTCCTATGTTTTTAATCTTAAACCTTTAAGCATCTGCTAGAGTTATTCTTACTTCTTTTTTGTTTTTGCAACACACAAACAAAACATTATTTATTGGAGAAGCTAAATTGTAAGCCTTCTCTCTGTTTAGAAGAAATCATAAAATATATATTTTCATGAAAAGAAAATGTTTTGTGTATTTATAAACTGCATAAAGGAAAAGATTATTCAATCCTATTTGAAAGAAACTGCAAACTAGCTTCATTCTTTAGATTGTGTTTTCTAATTAAACTGAGTTACTTTTCTAGTATGTTCCAAACTTCCCAGTTTTTCTGTCTAGGTTTCCTAGACTTTATAATAATACAGCTTGTGTTCTTAGAATGAATTTCTCATTATGTACACAAATCTAATAAAATTATCTGTTGAGCATCAAACAGTCCACATTGTTCTTCACTACTGGTTATCAAAAGCTACAGAGAATTGACACCCAGGTTTATCAAACAAAATATGATACCTTTTGTTTTTGCATTTCCTTCCCACTTGTACATTACAGTTACTGTGTTCATATAATAAATATATACGGAGTGCCTGGCATGTGCTAGATAGTAAAAAGATTAAGAGACAAAGTGCCTTATCTCCAAGGAAATACCATCAGGAATTTTGAATTTATTTTATTTTTAATCTTAACTCAGTGTTTTTCAAATATTTTTAGCCACATTTAATACATACAACTGATAAGAGCTGAAAATCTGGATTAGCAGAAAGCTCAGCGGAGGGCATTCACCTAGCAGCCCTGACATTCAGCCTCCAAAGTGGATAGTGAGGCACCTCTGAGAATCCTGGAACTCCACAGAATACTTTTAAATCCAGGAACATAGCCAACCTCCTTATTTTTCAGGTAAAAAAGCAAAAAACAAACAAACAAAAAAAAACAACTTTAAGTTACAGGTACTGTACAACTTGCCCAGAGTCATCAGCCAGCCAGAGGCACACCCAGAACTCTCCATGTCTCTTGACACTCAGGTTCTCAGTTCTTTCCAGGGATCTATAAACACTTCTTACTTAGAGTAATGTTGATACTTTGTCAGAATTATTTCTACTTGTAAATATTTACCTTTTAAGGCTTGATGAGTTCTTAAGATAGACTTGATTACATCCAAAAAGCTAAAAAGAAAAGAAAAATCTTCCAGAATTGCTCATCTCTGACGTTAGACCTTAAGTTGATTTTTAAAAGCCTTATATCTTCCATAAAGTAGATAGATGAGAAGAGGGTAGTTCATCAGCCCCATGCATATCAGAGTGCTAACCACTATAGCTCAGCAAAAAGAAAAGATTTATTCATCTTTGAATCACTGAAAGAAATTCCTATTACTAATACTTCTCCTAGCAAATAGCAATCCTGCATATGTCTGGGTAAATAAATAATGAAATGGTAAACATACGCCCTAGGCTGCTACCCTTCCCAGACTATTTCTCTTTTGTTGCTTTGCCTTTTTGTACCATTGCACCTAGATGCTTCTCACACCCTCCTTCAATACTTAGAGTGAAGTTGTTATGTCACAACCTTTGTCCCTCCCCTTGCCCGTGCCATGTGCCCTCCTGCTAATAATACCTTCCATTGTTAAGAATACAGCGGCAGCTGAGACACAGCAGCCAGAACAAGAATAATGCCTCCCATCATATTTTTGTTCATTATTGATCACAGCTATGCATATACCTGAACTATTCAAAAAACTAATTTGAGCTGGCTTCATCTCTAGCTCTTAATCACAATGAAGCACTCTCTCTCACCTCATCAATTAGTATATATTCATAGCCAAGAATATAGCACTTTTTTAAAAAGTTAATTCTTACCCTTTATTTAAAATAAAAACATTAACTGCTACCCCATGCTATGCTGGTAAAACATTAAACCCAGGCTCCTGAAGTACACTGCTTTTATACTGCAGATATTGAAATGTGACCCTTACCATTACAGACTAATTAAAAATGAAGTTTTATGGCATCCCAGCATGCAGTCTGCTTTTAAAGATTAAAAAAATGAAGAGTGAAGAATAATGAATTACAAAGGCAGTTGGAGCTATCAAAAAGTGCTTAATTTAAAAAGCATTTCCCATAGTTGTGGTACAAGATGTTAGTGCTCATAGCTAAATTAGTTTACAACTCACCTGCATTAAATTCCTTAATTATTCAATTATTACCATGTATATTGTTTAAAGAGGCCAAATGACCTTCAGGATAATTGCTTTCTTTTTGGTTGTTGTTGTTTTCAGTATACACTTAATTCCTTGAAACAGATCGTCAAGTATATCAACAGATTTCTTCAATAAACAGTTTAGCTTTATGTTACATAGCCAATATGTTTGGAAATTTTCCCAACAATATTCAGAAGTCATGTACCTTAACACCATATGATTTATTTTCCTCACTGAACAATTATCTGATGTAAGGAATAGCATGTTGTTTTTCATATTTGTATAAAATAAGTCATAATATCACTTAATCATATGTGTCCACTATATTAACAATTTTGTTTTATGACTGCACATTTAATTTTCATGATCTTGCTTACCTAATGATTTAACCTCCTATACATACAAATTAGGTCTCTCAAAATATTTCAGATAGAAAAAGAAGATACATAATGTTTAAAATAAAGTAATATTAAAATAGACCCAACCTATGTTGTGTAAAGTAGCCTTGGAATGAAGGAAAAAGAATATAGAGTTATCCAAATGGTTTGAAAATATAGGCTTTTGTTATACCCAAGGATGTGTCTGAGCCCTCATGAATCCCAAATTTGTGAATATACTAAAGCATATCATCTCCTTCATAAAAATCAATGAGGTACAACTGAGAAATTTAGGTGATTACTTCAGATGTTTAATGATTCCATAAATATGAGACTGGAGTCATTTGTAAAACTATTAAAATAAATTCTCCCTCTAAAATAAACTCACCACTACATTACATCATGTCATTACTGTAATAATGTGACACAAAATTAACTGAGTCTCTACATTCTTATAGCTTAAATTGGGCCCTGCCCAGGCATGTGTAGCCAAGTGCCTATGTGGGAGCTGAAGTCCACTTGCCAGGCTGAGTACAGAGCTGCATAAGGCCAGCATCAGCCTAGGAAAAAGGAGACTTTTTCTATTCTCACATAGGATCTATAAAATCTACTGATGACCCTGCTTCTTCTAACTCTGGACAAGCCAAAGTTGAGTAGTAAATCATGTAAGTAGAGCCCAGATTGTCTTTCTTAGTCCCCCTGTTGGCATTACTGCAAAGAAAGAAAGAAAGAAAGAAAGAAAGAAAGAAAGAAAGAAAGAAAGAAAGAAAGCAAGCAAGCAAGCACCAAGTACCTGGAATCCTGGCCCAGGGGAAGATGACTGCTGACTGGCTTACATCTGTGTAAAGATTCTGCATCTGGGCAGGTAAATGCTTGGATTGTTCAGCCTCTCCTTCCATCCTCCAATCCCCACTAGGGAGGATAAGTGGGTGAGTCACTCTCTGTGATACCAACCACAGCTCACTGACCAGCACTGAAGTGGATGGCAAAGGACTGGAACAGTGCTTGGCATATTCTCTGGGATGGAATTTCCCAAAAAGATGATGCTAAATACAGGCTTGTCTGTATCTGATCAATTTGAAAAATCATAGAGGTAAGCGGGGGGGGTGGTGGATGGAAGGGAGAATCTTCTCAGGTTCCCAAGGGAACTCACAGGGAAGAAGTTCAAATGAAGAAACTGGAAGAGTTTTCCTCAGGGCAAGGAAAGAAGAAAGGCCAGGCATCCAGGTATCCAAGGCACAAAGTTCCTTTTGCAAAGCTTGCCCATGGTGCTAGCAAAAAACATAGAGGCTTGCAAGACAGAGAATCAGTCCTTCTAAAGGTTCGGCCATGGTATGAGCCAGGATATCTGGAGAATTCGAATGAATGTAGGAAGCAATGAAGCCGGGACAGATAATCCCTGTGCATCTTGACCCACACCAATTTGACAGCAGGACTGAAAAAGCAACAACTACCTGCTGAAGGAGGAACTGTGCCAAACCCCAAGGAGACCAGGAAGGACAAAATGAAAAGGAGCTTCCCTTCCTCTTTCTGCTCATGAGAGAGGGTGACTAAGAACAGTACAGGCACTGGGATGATTGGAGCAGAGCTCCAGATGAGGTCCCCAGGGGCTTCCAAGTACACAGCTGGCCAGGGGCCCAGGGTTGTTTAATCACCATGCCAGGAAAAAGTGATGTCACTCCTGTGAGAAAGCAAGTCAGGAACTTAAGGCTGAATACTTGAAGGCTGATTCCCAAGTTCTGTGTCCAAGGAGGAATAGGAGAAGAGGGAGGCTAGTCATGGCAAGGGAAATTTCCTGATCTTCTTCAAAGTAACACTTCCCTCAGAGACAAGTGGGAGAAATCTCTGTAAGCGTTCAGAGATACAGAGACCCCAGAGGTGCACTGAATAAATGCCAAAAGTTTCGAATGGTGGAGGGAGCACAACTAAAGCTAAGCTATTTTACTGGCCTTTTCTGAAGAGGTGGCTAAGCATAAACAAAGTTTCCGAGTTAATGTTTTATCTATGAGTAACTCTATATTAAAATGAAGGCACTAAACCTTTCTCAAATCTCTGAGATCATACTGAAAACCAGTTGGTGTACACGTGTCCAGAGGTTCCAGAATTTGTTTCGTTGGGAATATATGTGTATATTTTATGTATATGTATAAATGTATATACATATATATAATATATATATATATGTATACATATATATATACATATATACATATATATATACATATATACATATATATACATATATATATAATATATATATATGTATACATATATATACATATATATAATGTATAAATGTTTTCATAAAATTAAAAACAAACTTTTGAAATTCTGCTTGGAATAGGTAGATGTGGTGTATACAGCCTGATCAAATGGATCAATTACATATTTGGTCTAGGTGTGAAGGACAGTGAAAGCCTCTACATTTAATCATTTCCAGGGTGGTCCACATTCCCTTGTATACTGAACTGCAATGGTCTTAAGAAAATTAAACTAAATATTTGGCATAAACATGTGTGTTTTAAATTACTAACATCTCTAATTCATGGAAAAATTTTTACTGGAGCCTGAATTATACCCAGTAGAAAGAGATAAGAGAGGGTATAATTTGACAGTAATATGCCTAGAAACAGTAGAAACGGGGGTATCAAAATGTTCTTCCCAGAAACTAAGGCTTTTGAACTATATGTTTTTATTCCGTTTTATCATTTTGGAACATTGGCATGAGGCCGTGACTTCTGAGTGCAACACCATCACCTCCATAGCCCTTCTCTAATACACAGTGATTTGTTGAAGAGGCTTACATAGGTTTTCCACTTGGAACATTTTAGCATTAAAAGCTTTTAATATAGGGGCACCTGGGTGGCTCAGTTGGTTAAGCATCCAACTCTTGGTTTCAGCTCAGGTCATGATCCCATGGTTTGTGCTTTCAAGCCCTGCCCTGGGCTCTGTGCTGACAGAGCAGAGCCTGCTTGAGATCCTTTCTCTCTCTCCTTCTCTCTCTGCCCTTCCCTCACTCGCTTTCTCTCTCAAAATAAATAAATAAACTTAAATTTTTTTTTAATATTTTAATATAAACTAAAAATAAAAGATGTCATAGAAATGATAAAGCAAACTTCTTTACTGCTAGAACTTTTTTGCCCTTTGCTCCAAACTTAAAATGGAATAAGAACATTGTTATACTTGACTCTTTTATGGAAATTAATCCTTTAATATTATTTTCTGCTTTTCCACTGATGACCATGCAATGACCACAGAATATAAAATATCCTCAATTTTATATTAGTTTAAAATTATGCATATATATAAGACACATATATTTTCTAAAGAAAATAAATTCAAATATGGAGTACAAATGGGAAAAAACTGGGAAAAGACATTAAACAAACTTGAAAGCCAATGTTTGTCTTCTTTTGCCTTTCATTGTTATCTTTATTCATTGTGTAGGAACTCAGCTCTGATGCAAACCACTGTCTGTGAGGCATCTACCTGGGCCTGCTATGTATAACCCTGTAGGACTTGGGGATTACCGGGAACTGAGGGGAACATGAAGCTCATGCTGACAGCTGTGCTGAGTAACAATGTCCTTTGTATCTAACTCAGAAATCCTGTGTCTTCTGCCAGCACTGGTGAAATCATGCAGGCTAACTTGTGAGTTTGTAGACAGGGTGAAATCCTAGAAAACTTCATAGTTCTTGATACCAGGCATATTGTATTTGGGGGTTCTCTTGTATTCCCCTGGAGATAAGTTGGAATTGTTATTGTTGTTATTATTTCAAGAAAATTTAGTATTGAATGATTGTGACAAGATGCTCTTGGAACCATCTCCAGGATGCTAGAATGAAATGTTTCAAAAATGAAGAAAGAAAAGGAAATGGAGACTTCAGGGCTTAAGGAGCAACATAGTAATTTAAACTTATGAGCTGGAGAGCTAAGAACTAATAGCATATATTGCAATTAGCTGACAAAGGAAAAAATCAGTAGCTCATAAAAGGAAAGAAATAAATAGTAAGACCTTGAACTTAGTAAAAGCTGAGATAAATTGGACCCACTAATCTCCAGACACACTTGTGACCTCTTCTCTTTGAACCTCACTCTTTGTCTAACCCATGGGCACTGGTTTCTTCCTTTGTGACATGACATTTCTTTTAGTCTTGCAATCTCACCTGGGGGCTGTCAACTGCCAGCAAGTGACTTTAAGATGTCCGCGGGTAAATAGACTTCCTTTGCCTATTTGATTAACATTTATTTCATTTGTTTTGATAAACTGCCTTGATTTCTGGGCTACCAAGAAAACTACAGAATGTGATGGCTGAAGACAGAGACAGAGAAATAGACACAGAGAGACAGAAATAGAATTCATCAAGTCTATGCCTCTTATTGTATGGATAAGAAACATCTAAAGAAATTAAAGTATAATTTGATATTGCTATACATTAAATTCATTATGACAATCTGGGAATCCATATCACAGGAATCTCTAAAACAGGGAAAAACAAGATATCACTTCAAATGTTTTCATTTAACAGTATCACTTAATTATTTTTGACAAATATTTCTCTTTTTAATATGGACTTCAGAGGAAAATTGCTTACATTTCAGCTATAGAAAATCTCAGTTTAAGATCTTTGAGACTTGAAATGTATGCTTTAAAGAGATTTTGCTTATGGCATTATTTATTCTAATAATGAACATTATAAAATGGTAAATTTCAAATAGATTTTTAAACTGTGCTCAAAGTTGTGAGCACATTTTTAAAAGTTGCCACTGGGTCGAGAAGGATCAGCCCTTCAACCCTAGAGAATTGTTTGAATCAGCCCCACATTAGCTCCAATGTTCCAATCTCTCTGAGGCTTGACAACTTTAGGTGTTTTCCAGGTCTCTTTCTAGGTTAATTTTCAGTATATCTCAGCGTCTACTAACTCTCTTCAAGGTAACCTTGTTTTTCCATTCACCATCCTGCCTGCGAGTTCACGAAAACAAACCTGTCACTGGTGCAGTTATTTACAAGACTGATACTATGCACCCATGATTGTCACCACTGCTGGGTCAAGTGTCTTTCCTAGCCTCTCTTCCTCTTACATTTTTTGTTGCTGTCTTTTGCTTGATGCTTCTGACTAAATCTATCAACTATCCAACCTTAGCTCAAAACCCAACCCATCTGACTGCTTCTACTGCAGTGGTACCTCCACTTTCACTTTCAAATCAGTCCTCCTGGCTCCATGTTATAACAGGCACTAGTGAATCAAGATACCAAGACAACAGGAGCAGTTCAGTTCTTTATCTCCTCAGAGGTTATTTTGGAGACTCTATTCACTTGAAGACAGTAGATGTCCTCTTAAAATCTCTTCACTTTTTATAGCCTTATATGCCTCCTTCAAATATTTGTTTTATCCTTATCAATTTTAAGATTTTTTTTTCCACAGAGAAGATAGAAGCAAAATTGTATTTGATTCATTTCTTCCTTTTTTCACCCAGTGGCTTTTCCATCAGTCCTAAGCTGAACATATACTTTTTTAACTTTCTTATACTCTAAATTTTTTTTAATTTTGTTAACTGCATCATACTTTTTATAAGACTCAACTTCTGATTCTATTCTTAAAAGTCTATGACAGTCTCACTTCATCCTCTGTCATGTGCTCTTCTTTCTATCTTTGGTCATGGCTTTTAACATCTGAGCTCGTTAGGAATCCTCAGTGTGCTCATGCTGATTTCTTTGGGTCCTTCTTCCTCTTCTCCCTCATTTGTAATCATGTGGCAAGAATGGCCTCTTTGATAATATTCTAAACCTTTAGCTCATTTCTCTTTCAGGGACTCATGCCATATAATTATGCCTATTTTTTTCTTCTCAACTTGGTAAAATCTGCCTTCCTAAAATCTAGGCTGTTTATTATGCCCAGTCTTCTTCTCCTCACTGGTTGTCATGGAGTATGCAGTCATGGAGTCACAGACAAGAGGCTTAGAGTCACAAAGCCTGGATTGTAATCCCATATTTTGTTCATTACTCAACCAGGGAGATGGCTTATATAACTTCTCTGAGCCCAAATTTCACCCTTTGAAAAATGAGGCTAATATTCTAATACTTACTTCATAATTTACTAAGTGAAAAAATATACTCTATAAAAAGTGACTGCCAGGTTGCCTGATAAATATGCTCCCTTTTCATAACCAGAACATTTCTCTTGCTGGTCAGAATTAAGTTCCAAGCAGCAGATCTTTTAACTAGTTAGATTAAATTATCAGTAAAACAAGTCAAGAACATGTCAAATGTTCTTAGTTTATTAGAGGTTTAGAATGTTCTAGATAGCTTAAAATGCCCATCTCCACCAAAGCTTGCCTTCATGGAAGTTCTTGTGATCTGATCATACAAACTTACAATGTGACCAGTAGTGAAATTCCACTATAATATTGTTTCTTTTCTCTTTCTTTTCTCTCCATGGGTTTTCTCATGGGCATATTTGTAATTGCTCACAGTAATATTCTTCCTCCACTTCTAACATGTCTATTCTGAATAACATACGCTGTTGCCTGACTACATTTCAGTCCTGAGCTTCAAACCACCAATGTTTCCTAAGCTCACTTTCTTGGTTACTTAGTATAACACTAAGGAGAAATTTGAGGGCATAAGCAGCATTACTGACCTCTTCCTAAGTGGTATATCATCTTATGAAGCACTCCTTCACTCTTTGCTCCAAGTCATATATGGTATCATCATTAGCCACTGTTCTCATTAGTTTATCTAAGTATTTTTCTTTCTCCTTTTATATGCAGCTCAGTACCTTCCTCCTCAAAGTAATTTGGCTCTATCCAAATATATCCTCTCATGTTTTTATGCAATGTATTAACCAAGAGTTCAATATACTAGAATTTTAATCCATAGGATGTGAAATACAAGTCCTATTCATGATAGGCATATGCAGCTGTTTACCTTCCAGGTCATCTTCTGTCTTCTTATGTATCAACCCTAAGTAGGAGTAAGTCAATAAATTAACAGCCGAGTTCCTAATTCCTTTTGCTTCCATAATGGTTAGGTATTTTGCAATGAGCATGGTTTACTTTTACAAATAGGAAAAAAAATCAAGATATTTAAATTTTAACTCTAAGGACTTTTGAGAAACACTCAAATTTATAAAAGCAAAAAATCTTCTAGAAAGCAAAGACAAAATCCTTCCTGGTTGCAAGTGCATGATTTATCTCTGTGCTGACACTCAAAATTCAGCAAAATAATGTTTTGAGGAATAGATACTGGTCCTCTTTTTTGTGATAATCCATAAAGAATAATACGGATGATCATTGGTAAGATATCTATTATAGGTCTCATTTTCTGATCCTCACTCAACCCCAAATGGTGGTATCATGCCCTCTATTTTCAGCTTAGGAAACTGAGGCTCAGGGACACGAAGGGACTTATTTCTGTGGTTCAGTCAGTAATGGATAGGGCCAGGATTTGAACAAAGTTTGTCTAATTCACACCCTCTCCAGAATGTCACCATGCCTCTCTGTATATTGAAATGTAATACAAGAGCGTCTCTGACTACTGCAGGCTCATCTTTTATGAGGCTCCCAAGAGAAGAAGTTTTATACAAAAAAAAAAATCAAGAATCAGATTAGAGTCAAATTTGTCAAGTGTCACACTGATGCTAAAGGTCGGTAACAAAATGCTTTCAAATTATTTCCTAAAACTTATTTATTATTTCCTAAAATTATTTGCTAGAATTCTATTAACAGCCAAACTATCAGTTAGATATGAAGGTAGAATACATTTTCAACCCTTTTTATTCATCTTCTTAAGAAGATGAAATTGGGGGCGCCTGGGTGGCGCAGTCGGTTAAGCGTCCGACTTCAGCCAGGTCACGATCTCGCGGTCCGTGAGTTCGAGCCCCGCATCAGGCTCTGGGCTGATGGCTCAGAGCCTGGAGCCTGTTTCCGATTCTGTGTCTCCCACTCTCTCTCTGCCCCTCCCCCGTTCATGCTCTGTCTCTCTCTGTCCTAAAAATAAATAAACGTTGAAAAAAAAAATTTTTAAAAAAGAAGATGAAATTGATGGACTACCTGATATGTTTGAGCATATTGAGAGGAGACAAATTAAAAAGTATGTAGAAAACAAAACAAAGCAAAAAATGAAAATTATAACCTCAAGGAAAGCAAAAAGTTGTATATACATGTCTACTGTATGGTTCAGCTTTTAACAGCATATACAAAGTAACAGCAATGTAAACACCAAACTTTTAACTAACCAAAATTGCAATATAGCTCTATTGACAGGATAAGGGACAAGAAGGGACACACTAGTATACATACATACTAGGGAATGTGTGTGCTTAAGGTGGGGTGTGAAAAAAAACCCCACTAAATCCTTCATTTAAAAAGCTATCATCTTGGGGAGCCTGGGTGGCTCAGTTGGCTAAGCAAACAAATCATGGTCATGATCTCATGGTCTGTGGGTTCAATCTATGCATCGGGCTCTGTGCTGACAGCTCAGAACCTGGAGCCTGCTTCAGATTCTATTCCTCCCTCTATCTCTCTGCTCATACTCTCTCTCTCAAAAATAAACATTAAAAAAAATCTTTAAGCTATCATCTTTTGGAGGAGGGATCAAGATGGCAGAGCAGCATGGAAGTGCTCTGCTTTTCTCATCCGTGAAATGCAGTTAGATCAGCACCAAACCATTTTGTGCACCTAGAAAATTGATCTGAGGATTAACACAACAATCTGCATGACTTGAGCTACAGACCTTGGCAGGTACACGGCACAGAGAGGTGAACTGAGAGAGAGACAGAAGCTGTGGAGGGTGGGGAGCTGTTTTTGTGGAGAGAGGGCAGAGGAATGGGGGAGAGTGCCAGAAAAGCACTCCCCCATAAGTAGCTGGAGAGAAAGAGAAAGAGTGGAAACACCAACAAGTGACTAAAAAAGAAAGGGACAAAGGAAAAAGGAGAGGGTTTCAATGCCTTTAGGACTTTATAAACAGGGGAAAGCAGAGTTGGAAATTCCACAGCTCGATACCTGGCAGTGCTCTGGTGGGAAGAGCAAATCCCCAGAAGCAGGAAGCAAAGTTTAAGGAGTCCATGGGCTACCCAGGGAGAAGTGGCTCCCCTGCTAGGAGGGCATTTGGTGGAGACATTATGGCCTCCACACAGGCAAAGGTCCCAGCGGACCCCAGATTACAGCCACATTTGCTGGCTTTGGAATAAAAATGCTAGGGTATGATGAAACCTGGTGCTGGTTGTGTGTTGTGATTTACCATAATCCCTGAACCACTGCTGCTACATGATCACACAAACTTTTTCTGTGGCAAGCAGGCACCCAGCCACAATCTCCAAGCCTCTGCAGCAGTGCAATTGCAGGAATGTTCCTGGGGGCAAGCCAGCACCCAGTCACTGCTCATCAAGACCCTCCCCCATAGGGTCAAAGTGGGTCTAAGCCACAGGGCCTCAAAAGTGAGATGGGCCTCAAAAAGCCCCATCTGAGATAAAATTCTGGATGGAGGTGCTGCCTGGCAGGCTGGCGGCTTGGTCGCAGACAGCGTAGAAGTGGGGAGTGGATGGATGCCAGAGACAAAAGAGGGGTGCTTGTTTGCTGCTCGGTGAGAGCACAGAGCTCTGGTGCTAGAGACTGGAAAGCTGGGTGATGCCATTTTCACCTCTCCTGCTCATCACATAAATGCATACACATGCCACAACAATCCATGCCATTAAGCTAAGCAATGCCACCTAGTGTAGAACAGGGCCATTACACTAAGCCCTGTCCAACTGTGCCAACCAAGTGCTAGAGGACAACCACAACTCTCCACCTACTTAGTGTATGGACTATAAAGTGCTTCATAGTTTGACTTCTAAGGGAAAATGGCTGTAATTTCATTCGGATTTAATTCTGTTCGCTGGTCCATCTAGTCATGTTTTTTCTTTTTCTTTTCTTATTCTTGGATATAGAAAGAGAAAAAATTTAATTTTATTTTCTGTTTTTATTTTAAAAGTTTAATTTTTTATTATATTTTTGTAAATCTTTTTTATTCTATTTTACTCTCTTCATTTCATCTTATTCTATTTTATTGTATACACTTTTTAATTTTTTAACGTTTTCTTACCTTTTTTTCTTTTTTCTTTTTTTTTTTCTTTCCCTTTTTCTCTGTTCTATCAAGCTTCTTTCAACATCCAGATGAAAACACAGTTAGGATCTAGTTTCCTTTATTTGATTTTTTGTGTTGTTTTTAATTTTTTAATTTTAACTTTTTATTTTATTAATATTTTTTCCTCCAAAATGATGAAATGAAGGAATTCACCCAAAAAGAAAGAATAGGAAGATATGACAGCCAGGGATTTAATCAACACATATATAAGCAAGATGTCTGAACTAGAATTTAGAATCATAATGATAAGAATACTAGCTTGTTTTGAAAATAGCATAGAACCCCTTTCTGTGGAGATAAAAGAAGTAAAATCTAGTCAGGGTGAAATTAAAAATGCTATAACTGAGATGCAATTTTTAATGGATGCCACAGTGGCAAGGATGGATGAAGCAGAGCAGCATGAGAAAAACTAAGGCAAAACAGCACAATATAAAAATTAGAGAACTCTGTGACTCATTAAAAAGGAATGACATCTGAATCATAGGAGTCCCAGAAGATGAAGAGAGAGAAAAAAGGGTAGAAGGTTTATGTGAGCAAATCAGGGTAGAAAACTTTCCTAACCTGGGGAAAGACACAGACATGAAAATCCAAGAATCACAGAGAACTCCCATCAGATTCAACAAAAACCGACCATCAACAAGGCATATCATAGTCAAATTCACAAAAAGACAGTGAAAGAATTATGAAAGCAGCAAGGGGAAAAAGTCCTTAACCTATAGGGGAAGACAGATCAGGTTCACAGCAGACCTATCCACAGAAACTTGGCAGGCCAGAAAGGAGAAGCAGAATATATTCAATGTGCTGAATCAGAAAAATATGCAGCCAAGAATTCTTTATCCAGCAATGCTGACATTCAGAATAGAAGGAGAGAGGTAAAGAGTTTCCCAGACAAACAAAAACTAAATGAGTTCATGACCACTAAACCAGCCCTGCAAAATATTTTAAGGGGGACTCTCTGAAGGGAGAAAGGATGAAAAAACAACAACAACAAAAAAGACCAAAAGCAACAAAGACTAGAAAGGACCAGAGACCACCAGAAACTCCAACTCTACAAGAAACACAATAACAGTAAATTCATATCTTTCAGTACTCACTAAATGTCAATGGACTAAATGCTCCAATCAAAAGACATAGGGTATCAGAATGGATAAGAAAACAAGATACATCTATATGCTGTTTACAAGAGACCCATTTTAGATCTAAAGTCACCTTCAAATTGAATGTAAGGGGATGGAGAACCATCTATCATGCTAATGGTCGCCAAAAGAAAGCTGGAGTAGCCATACTTATATAAGACAATCTAAATTTTAAAATAAAGACTGTAACAGAGAGATGAAGGGCATTATATCATAATTAAGGATAATAATTAGATATCATAATCTATCTACCAAGATGATCTAACAATTGTAAACATTTATGTCCCCAATGTGAAAGCACACAAATATATAAATCAATTAATCACAAACATAAAGAAACTCATTGATAATAATACCATAATAGTAGGGGACTTCATCATCCCACTTACAGCAATGGAAAGATCATGTGAGCAGAAAATCAACAAGGAAACAACGGCTTTGAATGACACACTGGACCAGATGGACTTAACAGATATATTCAGACCATTTAATCCTAAAGCAGCAGAATACACATCTTCTTGAGTGCACATGGAACATTCTCCAGAATAGATCACATACTGGGTCACAAATAAGCCCTTAGCAAGTACAAAAATATCTAGATCATACTATGCATATTTTCAGACTACAACACTATGAAACTTGAAATCAACCACAAGAAAAAATTTGGAAAAACCATGAATAATTGGAGATTAAAGAACATCCCTCTAAAGAATGAATGGGTTAACCAAGAAGTTAAAGAGGAAATTAAAAAGTACATGGAAGCCAATGAAAATGATAACACCGCAGCCCAAAATCTCTAGGAAGCAGCAAAGGCAGTCATAAGAGGGAAGTATATAGCAAGCCAGGCCTTCCCAAAGAAGAAAGAATGATCTCAGATACACAACTTAACCTTACACCTTAGAAGAGCTGGAAAAATAACAACAAATAAAACCCAAAACTAGCAGAAGACGTGAAATAATAAAGATTAGAGTAGAAATTAATGCTATTGAAACCAAGCACACACACACACACACACACACACACACACACACACACACACACTAGAACAGATCAATGAAACCAGGATCTGGTTCTTTGAAAGAATTAACAAAACTGATAAACCCCTAGCCATAATGATCAAAAAGAAAAAGGAAAGGACCCAAATATAAAATCAAGAATGGAAGAGGAGAGATAAGAACCAACACTGCAAAAATAAAAAGCTATCATTTTTCGTAGGAGGGAGTCAATAGATAATGCCTCAAACTAAAAAATTAAGAATAGTATATTGCTTATATGGCAATAAATGATCAAAAGACAATGTATAAATTGTTGAAAATGGTTGCCTATGAAAGTGGCTGGAAAGCAAGACAGGGGAGTCTGCTCCTTTTTGAAACAAGCCTTGGTTTACTTTTGACTTTTTAAGCCATGTGATCAAAAACAAGAAGAAAACTAATCTTTACAAAGAAAGAAAAGGCAGTTACTCTCAAGGTGTCCACAATTCAATGGAAGACATCAAATGGTAATTGGTTAAGTAGTATTAGAAGCATGTACAAATGTTTTGGGTGAAACTAAGGAGGTACATTCATTCTTCTTTGGGCAGAAGGAATAGGTAAGAAGCTACAGATTAGGTCTTCTTTGGTTAGAACCTAAAGTTTTTAAGTGGTTTTAAGTTGTTTTTAAGTTTTTAGTGGTTTTCCAGTCACAATAATAGGGAAAAGATATTCAAGTCTAGCCAGGGAAAATAGCGTTAGCAACAGCATGGGAGCATGGAAGTACTTTCAGGAACTCAGTGTCCTTACTATGGCTAGGCTGTACTGTAATCCAGATAAATGCCAAGTGATAGGGCTAGAGAGTTTATTTGGTTAAAGATGGCATAAAGCCTTATACATCAATCTATAGAAAAATATTCTCAAAGTCATAAATCCAAGCATATTTCCTGAATGACATCACCATCTATCCAGTAGCTTAGTCAATAACTCAGGAGTCATTGTTGACCTTTCCATGTCTCGTAATCCACATTTCTCATCTATCACCAACTGTCACTCCCTGTGAGTAGATAAAAATCTATGGGCAAGTGGAGCACAGAGCTTTTGTGCAGTGCATTTTCCATACAACTGTATGGGGCATCCCGCTCCACCTTAGAACAAATTCTTACCATCTCCTAACTAGGGATGACTCTTTCCCTTGCATTCTCTATTGTCAGCCACAGTGATCTCATAATGCATATCCTACTGTGTCAAACTTCCTACTTATAATATTGTAGTGACTTCCCATTTCTCTTAAGATAAAAACTGATTAGCATTAACATGGTCTTCAATCCTCTGCAGGGTCAGGTCTAGGCATCATCTCCATCATGCCCCCCACCCTCACCTTACATGGAGCCATTGCTGTCCTCCAACCACAACGGCCTTCTTCCAGTAATTTTAACTTTATATATGCTCTCCACCACTGGCCCTTTGCACATAATGCTCCTGCAGCTTTGAACACTCTTCCAGTACTTTCCACCACTTCTATCACCATTTTCACATTTGCCTAATTAATTTCTTTTCATCCTTCAGATGTGTGCCTTCAGGACATTAATGCATATACCTTTTGTGGCATCGATCATGATTGCAATTTTAAATTCATTTATAAGATTATTTGACTAAAGTCTATCTTCTATAAGTTCAATGTGAACAGGAACTATACATTAATATGTATTTGTTTAATTCATAAATAAATAGCATGCTTACTGAAATCTGCAAGAATTCTGTAAAGGCCTTAGAGAACAACAGTAATTTTTACTTACACAGCAACAATTCCAGAAAAATTGGCTCCCCAATGCCATGAACACAATCGATCATGATGGATCAATTGTTGATGGATAAGTTGTGCTGAAGTAATGTCAATATATACAACACAAGAAAACACACAAATAAAATAAGATATAATTGGAAGTGAGCTCTGAAATGGGACACTTAAGATTTTATGCCATCTAAGCAATGTGGCAGATTTTTACCATCTTTTAGGTGGCCTACCCTCTCTGATTCCTATTTTCAGCTTTTAAAAATGCTGAGAACAGACTATAAGGAGACTGATAAAAACACAAAACCTATTCAATAAGAGTTTCCTCTTCCATTTCCTTCTGAGTAAAAATAAGTATCATCTTCACCAAACTTCTAGCCATCAGCAGGCCAGATAATCCATCTGTTTTTTTAATTAAACAGACGGAACACGACTTCATTGGATTTGGACACTCTCCAATCTTTCTAAAGTTTTTCTATCCACAGAGCTGCTTATCTATTAAAAAATTCAGGAATTATACCTCATATTCACTCCTTAACTAAAAGTAGAGATCCTGATTTGCCAATATATTTTCTTCCTTAACCCATTTAAAACCAGATGCTCTCTCCAGAAAAACAATGATTAATGTGTTAATTTAACTATGGGTGTTTAAGTGCTTTTATGCCTTCTCTTTTTAGATGAACAGGAAGAACAAAGTTATGAAATTACTAGTAAATAGTTAGCAGAAAAATTCCTTTATTCCATTAACAATAACTCAATAAGTCATCCAACAGCTAATTGTCATGGTCACAAAGGAATTAACTGCCCATCTTCATTTATTCATTTGTACAACAAAGGTTTGTATTAAATACTTGTCAGGCACTCAACTTGGGGAAAAAGATGAAAATTATAGTCCCTGCCTTCAAGGAGCTCAGAGTCTAGGGAAGGAGAAAGAAAATTCATACAACTTGATAGGTGCCAAGACAGATTTCAGTCATGCCAGTTGAAAGAAAAGAAAGAGTGACCTTAAAAAAGGAGACAAGGAAAACTTAGGCTGAAAAAAAAAGCATAAATCTTTGAAAATTAAAGGGCTGAAGAAACTGAAAGGAGGAAAGTAAAGTTTGGAAAAGCAATTAGGACTTATTGTTAAAAAGAGAGAGAGAGAGAGACTTTGCATATTTCGCTCTGCAGAGTTTTCATTTTATCCTAAAATTGAAGGGAAAGGATCATAAGAAAATTTGTGACATCAAATTTCTCATTTAGAAAAATTACCATAGCAGTGATATGGAAGATTAACCTGAAAGGCTAAAAACTTTCCATAAAGCCTAAAAACAATAACTCCTAACATAGAAGACACTTTCATATTACCACAAAAATAAAAAGAAATATTACATCTAAGCTGACTATTTAAAAAGTTTAAAATACTCTTTCTTGCAATAGAAATAATTTGTTACACAAATCCAGCAAATCCTGCTCTGTAAAGATTAAAAAGTTAGTCTCAAAATTAGCAACAGTTAATATCTAATTTTATTCTTAGTGTGACCAAGACAGTCCTGACATTCCCTTCAGCTTGACTAAAACTTAGGTTTCTTCCTGAAGTTAGCCTGATCTAATCAGGCTAGCCCTGATCTCCCTTTTTCTTAGAGCATTTATTTTAGAAAATTTCAAATTATAATTCTTTCTCTGCCCCTCTTAGAGGGTAAATTATCTCCCAGCCTCTTGCTAGTCTTATAACCAAGGAATGTCTTTCTCAAGGATTTAAGAGCTATCCTTTTGAAATGTAATCATGGAGAAAGACAGTACCTCTAACTCCCAGTTTCTCTGTGAGGGTAGGAGCCTAACTTCTATTAAGTGCCAATTAGTAAAGGCAGATGGCCTAATCACACTGACCAACTCCTACCCCTATGTTCTCCAGTATTTTTCCACTACGTCACCTCAATACATTAAAAAAAACCTCCTGCCTTTTGTTTCAGTGGAGTTGAGTTCAATATCTCTCCACTATTGCTCTAGGAGCATTCATCTATATCCTCTTTGATTTACTAATTCCAATACATCCTTCACATCTCAGCTTGAATACCACTTCTTCTAGGTAGTCTTCTGAGCTACCAGGGCTCCAAATCTAGGTCTAGGAACCTCCTCTATTTTATCTTGCATAGCACTTATTATGGACTGAACACTTGTGCCCCCCCCCCCCCATATTGGAGCCCTACTCCCCAGTGTAATGATATTAGAAGTTGGGACCATTGGGAGGTAATTAGGATTAGGTGAGCTCATCAGAGTGGAGCCCTCATGAATGAGACTTATGCCCTTAAAAGGGTTATGAGGGTGCTTGCTTTCCCTCTCTTCTTTCCACCATGTGAGGATATAATGAGAAGTCAGCAGTCTGCAATCTGAAAAAGGATCCTCAACAGGACTGTATTTGTTACACTTTATCAATTGCCCATTTTCTTGTCTCTACCCCATACTAAATTCATAACTTCATCAGGATAATATTTGTTGTGTTCTTTATAGTACATATAATATTAATGAATAAATATTTGTTGAATGAAGTAATGAATGATTATGAAAGTGGCCCAGTCTTTAATGTTGAAACCAGGACACTGATTAGGCTCCTGAACTCTCAATATAGGATGTTATCTATGTCACCTTCTTATCTGTTTTCATGCTATGCAGTCGCTTTCAGTCTTAACAGGAAGTGCAAGCATTCAATGCCATTGTCAGAAACTACAACCTCAAATTGTCTGTTCTCCTCTTTCTGTAGAATCTTAGCCAAGAGAATTTAAGACAAATTGCCCTAGGAAAAAGCAATATGCCTTTTCCTTTACATGCTCTGAACTATCTTTAAAAAAAAGTCTAAGAAGAAAATAGCTTCACATTACTCTAAAAGTATAAAAAGAAGAATCAAGTTGAACCACCAAAAAGTCGACATATTTGGACATACCATTTTAGTCCCTCAAAGGTTCACCTGAAGCCACTACATCTGAAAACTCCAAGGACACTATGTACTTAGAATTCTGTGTGAAAAGCACACTCTTCCCCCAACTCCCCTTGCATATATTTTATAGTCTATTTGAATAGAGTTATATAAAGCAGTGGTCCTGGAATCACCTCCACTGAGTTGCTCTTCGTATTAAGCCTCTGGCTTTTATAAAAAGCTGGAAATAGACATAAGATATCACTCCTGCATTTTCAGTATACATATTGTTAATGATATTGTCTTCTTCAATAATCGGTGTACTCTATATGAAGTCCCACAGAGAAATGTATTTTTTTAATTTGATGTTTGCTCAGATCCAAAGCTAGTTTCTTCAAAGAAAAGTAGTAAAATACACAAAACACTATCAAGTTTAGAAAATTAAAGAGGCCCTACTCACTGCACCCCTAAGATGGAAGAAGCTTTCCATGGACTGGTCAAATTCCAAAATAATCTTTGGGTTACAGCATTGTCTTTTGGGAATGTCTAACTTCAGTGATGCTGGAGATATGAAGTGGGGCCCAGGTGTTTCACTTCCTTGGAAAGAAGTAATCTCCTCACCCATATCTCATTGCCTTCTACCCTCTTAAAAAGCCAACTGGGAAACCAGAATAAGCCTGAGGGAAAAGACATGTACTTTGGTCTGCCTATTCTAAGAAAAAGAAGTACTCAAGGGTGTCTGGGTGGTTCAGTGAGTTATTCATCTGACTCTTGATTTCAGCTCGGGTCAAGATTTTACAGTTTGTGAGATTGAGCCCATGTTGGGCTCTGTGCTGACAGCACAGAGCCTGCTTGGGATTCTCTCTTTCCCTATCAGAATAAGTGAATAAACTTAAAAATAAAAAAGGGAGGAATACCTGGTGGTGGAGGTGGCTCAGTAGGTTGAGTGTCTGACTCTTGATTTTGGCTCAGGTCATGATCTCATGGCTTGAGAGTTTGAGAGCCACATTAGGCTCTTCATTGGCAGTGGAGCCTGCTTGAGATTTCTCTCTGCCCCTCTCCCTCTCTCACTCTCTCTCCTTCAAAATAAATAAATAAACTTTAAAAGAAAAAGAAGTACTCAAAAATAACCTAACTCACCAGCACTAGGGATTCCACTAGGTTTTGAGTCAAAGCTCAGGCTAGAAAAAAATAATATTGCTTTTTCTGGTATTGTCCCTATGGATATATTTCTCCTGAGAGGTGGTAATGAAAAGATGGGTTGAATATTTGGTACACTGGTTTATTTCCACAGAAATATCCATTTTGACAGATCTAAGAATAGCTAAAGTTGTTCAAAAGGAAAAAATGAGGTATAGATACAAAAACATATTATAAAACCATAAATGTTAAAATGTGACATTTACAGACAGATAAACTGAACAAAATAGTTTTAAGCAGGGGAATAACAATCAGATTTGCATTTTGAAAGAGAATGTGGAAAGTGGATTAAAAGAGGGCAAGAGTGGACATGGGATAAAACTTTTTAAGCCTTTGTGGTAATCCAAAGAGGAAGTGACAGAGGACTAAATAATGGAAGTGGCAGAAGGAATGGAGATAAATGTACAAATCCAAGAAATATCTTAAAAATGAGAATCACCATAGCTTGCAAGTTGATGAAATGTTAGAGGTAAGAGAGAGGAAGGAAGTGAGAATGGTGCTGGGCTTCCTAAATTTGCCACCTAGTGGATACAGTGTCATTCACAGAGCTTGGAAACATAACAGGAGTAGAAAGTTTCGAAGTAAAATATTAAGTAGGGTTTTGAGATAGTTTTAGTGTAAGACAACTGTATGATACACAAGCAGAGATAAAGTGTCTGTTGGGTTTGAGTTCAGAGAGAATTGTGGTCTGGAAATGTAGATTCAGGGAGTCAGCAACACATAACTAATTCTTAAAGTCACGATAGTGCTGAATAGTACCCAAAAGAATGTATACAGTGAGAAAAGATGAATGACAATACTTTGAGGATTACCTAAAGAATGGTAAATATTGGTCAAAGGAGATAAGAAGCAAGACAGAGGGTGATGTATCAGAGCAACTAGAGAAGGAGAGATTTTTCAGAAAGGAGTTGAGTGTGACACCAGGTCAATGGTGTCAAATATTACTGATAGGTCAAGTAAAAATAAAAAGAGCTGAAAAATATCCATTGCACTCAGAACGATGAAGTCAGGACCTTGACAGAAGTAGTTTAGTGAAATGAAAGGAGTCTATATGGCAAAAGATTGAGAAATGAATGCAAGGGAGAGAACAGTAGCAAAGAATATAGACAACAGTTTCAAGAATTTCAAATGTAAAGAAAAGAAAAAAAGGAGAAAAATAAGGCAAGATTTAGAAGAGGTTGTACACTACAAAGAGATTATTTGGTGTAACTGTTTCTTTGGTTAGTTGTTTGGTTAGTTGTTTGCATTTGTTTGTTTTTAAGATGGGCGAACATTAAATATGTTTCAAAGTCTATGAGAAACTACGGCAGCCAGCCACAGAGACAACCTTAATAATCCCTGCCTCCTGGTATTCATGTAGCGTCCTGCCTACCCCCTACCACATTGAATAGTACAGATCTGTGCAAGTAATAGGAAAGTGTAGAAATAATGGCGTGTGATTCTTGAGGTAAATGATAAAAGACATTGTGACTTCTGCCTTGCTCTCTTGAATCACTAGCTCTGGAGGAAGCCAGCTGTCATCTTGTGAAGACACTCAAGCAGCCCTATGGAGAGGTCCATGTGGCACAGAACATTCATTCCGCTCACAGCTAGCAAGAAACTGAGGCTCCCTGCCAATAGCCATGTAAGTGAGCCATCTTGAAACAGATTTTCCAACCCCAATCAAGCATTCAGATGACTGTCCCCTGAGGCTGACATCTTGACTGCAACCTCATGAGAGACTCTGAGCCAAAATCTCCCACATTCCTGATCTACAAAAATTGTGAGATAATAAACATGTGTTGTTTTAAGATGGTAAACTGTTATGCAGCAATAGATAACTAATACAAAAGGTTATAGTGTTAAAAGGGAGAAGTTAAAAGTACAAAAGAAGGAAATAATTGATACGCAAGGTGTCTGGACAGGTAGAAAAAGAATGTTCTCTAAGTGAGATGATCAACTTCAGATCAAAAAAGAGTGTGTCATTCATTTCACAGGAGGAAAATAAAAGGATGATGGTTTGAGGTCAAAGCTGTTGGTCAGTGGCAGGGAGTAACGAAGTTTGCATTTGATAGTCTTGCTTTCTCTGTCAGTAGAAAGTGGGGTCATCTGTTATGAGTGATGAAAGAGGTGGGAGAAGTTTCACGTCTGAAGGGGGGAACAGTGGCTCATTCAGCTGAGCATCTGACTTTGGCTCAGGTCATGATCTCATGGTTTGTGAGTTTGAGCCACGTATCAGTCTCACTGCTGTCAGCGTGGAACCCGCTTGGGATCTCCTGTTCCTCTCTCTCTCTCTCTCTCTCTCTCTCTCTCTCTCTCTCTGCCCCTCCCCTGCTTATGCTCTCTCTCTCTCTCTCTCTCCCTCCCTCCCTCCCTCCCTCCCGAAAATAAATAAACGTTTTTAAAAAATGAATAGGATGGAGATTAAGGAGGGCACTTGTGATGAGCATCGGGTGTTGTATGGAAATGTTGAATCACTATATTGTACATCTAAAACTAACATCACATTGCATGTTAACTAACTAGAATTTCAATAAAATCTTCAAAAACATAAAAACGATATATTTTTAAAATGTTAAAAAGAAATTTTACATAACTACTATGGAGTATAGGAAAGAGGTGACCAGGAAAATACAGAAGGATATTTCGGTAGCACTGAGAGCCCAGTTGATGTCAGAGATCATGAATTTTTTATGTAACCAATCTGTGAATTTTCTACAAAGTAGAGGTGAGCTACAGGAGTACCTGTTGGCAAAGTCTCACAAAGCAGACTTTGGATCATACTTCAAATTAAGACAAAGTTGCCTGTACTGTGGTCTAATCACAGCTTGAGGATTAAAGATGGCAAGTCCTACTGAAGAGAAGCACAGTGCTTTACGTTACAAAAAGATGGAAAACCGTATGGCCAAGGAAATTCAAACTAATCCTCCACCCACTGTAGAGCCTTAGCTAGGTAGCTAGCTGTTTTAAAAATTCAATCAATCTAATAGTATAGGAAATTATTAGAAATATTTTCTGGGCATTATTAATGATTTATTATTTCTTGCTTTTCCATCTAAATACCTTTCCCTTCTCTTCTAGTCTCTCTTATTCCTTTAATAGGCAATTATCAATGGAGTCTAATAGAACTGTCTCAAAAATAAAAATTACCTCCCTCCATGCTTCTGTGTAATAAACTGCATTCTTCAGAATTGGTCCATCACATTTGCTGTTTTGTATGTAAGTGATGAAGCATTAGATTCTACACCTGAAACTAATATTACACTGTATGTCAATTAAATGAATTTAAATAAAAACCTGAGGTGGGGAGAATAATTTACCTATCAGGTATGTTTTACACTTTGAACACAACATATACATAAACTTAATCTAATAAATAATTGTGGAAATAATTGCTATGATCTAATCTACAAAGCAAACTTTCCCCTCTAAAATAAATACTTACCATTGGATTCCAAAGAGCAGAGCTGTAGTATACATACCAACTTCAATCAACTAGTTCTAGTTTGCCTCTTTAGATACTTTTTTTTAAATTCCAAAATAAACCAGGCGTAGAAAGATTTATATGATCCCACCATGCATTAACTGAACAATAAGCAATGATATCCTAAATATGAATGCAGCTCCTTGTATTAATCATATTCATTAAGGGATAAAATATTTCATACAAATAAAAGTTTTTAGGCCCCAAGGTATGAAATGCAGTATTTCTTAGCCATGACTATTTTTAAAGAGGTGTATTTCTGAAAATACCTTGGGCTTTATTTCAGCAAACAATAACACATACTAATGCAAACAGATACACTGCCAAGTCATTATTCCCATCCTTATTAAGGCAAATAGTCAGACAAACCTGAAGCACTATAAATAATGAGAGTGTTAAACTGAATGCAATGAATAATTCATGGAACCTAATTCTTCCAGCTTCTTTGGCAGTTCTCTCACAGCCAGCTGAAACAATGCAGAATGATTACAAAGATGTATCATCTGTACTGTTGGGGGGTATGCCTTATCTATTAAACTAGCTCATTTATTTAAAAAATAATCATCATCTCATGGCTACTTTGCATTCTAAATGTTTGTTTTTGTAGGATAATGTGATGCAAATGTACCTTTTTGGAGTTTAAAAATGAAGTAGTGTCCAAGGAGTATCTACCTTACAATCAAGACTTGATTTAGAGGTGAAGTAGAGATCCAAGAGTAAAATGGAACAGTCTGTGACTCTCAGAGGCATTGTGTTACATCCGTGGTCCAACACTTCACCAGCATGAAAAAAATATAGTTTCACCAAAAAGGATCCTGGGTGTTAAGTGAGCTGAGACATTAGTTCTATTCCTAGATCTGCCATTGACTTGATTTGGCCCCAGCCATATAATTAAACTTGTCTAGACTTTTGTCTCTTACTCTATCACATTAAAGTATGGACCCAAATAACTATGAGGTTCCTTCCATTCTTTGTGTTCAGCAATCTATATCACCAGCAAACCCATCTCCTATCTTCCAACCATACTCTACTAGATTATAAGAATCATGAAGGAAGAGAGAAGTCTGTTTTGTTCACCAGCATATCCTCAGCACCTAGCATAGTGCCTGGCCCATTAAAGTATTTAAATAAATGTGCATTGAATAAACAAATGAACCCATTCCAATTGAGAAACACAGTATCAGTCCCAAGTCTGTTTCTTCTTTCACACAATAACTGATATAGCAAAATTTTGAAACAGCCAAAGCCCTAAGTTACTGACAGAAGCTAAAGATAAGAGAAATTATAACATTCAGCAACAAATATCTTAGCATTTGGTTTTCTTGTCAAATTATTAGAATATGCTTTTCTATTACTCAGTGTAGATGGGCTTAGGACTGGCATTCTGAATAAGCAACTGGCTATCCTTTTGTATAGAAATCCTATGGTAAAGGAACAGATTCTCTCTGTCTCCCAATACACATGTATGAACACATGCACACTTAAGCCTATATCTCTCCTCAAAACACAGACTCAAGACTATACACAATAAAAAGAGGTTTATAGTAGATACCATGGAAGATTCTGGAAGAGAATAATCTGTAGTTGCTTCCAGCTTCATGCTTACCACATTTTATTTTGTATTTTATCCCTATTGCTTGATTCAACCTCTGTTCTATTGAATTTTGGCACTATATTCAAGAATCGAGGATTAGTCCTCTGTTCCCTCCCTCAGGAATCCTTTCTGACTTAGGAGAGCAGTGTGGGAGAGAAGCATTTTAACTTTTGGATTCCAATATATGAAATTTATTCAAGCAGGCTATTGTAACTATTCAAAACATGAAAGAAAGACATTTTATATCTAATAAAACTCTCTGTAGCAGATGCTTTGTACTATATTGTGCTTTGTATAATAATAATACAATATGAAAGATTATAATGTAAGTCATAAAGTATAGGGAATAACCCAGAACCAGTTAATAAAGTCATTGTGGTGATGCTTATAACAGATACACGATAGTTACTCTCCCATTCTTCCACTGAGTAATATAAAATTGTGGCTTAGAAATTTATTTAAGTGCAAATTTGCCAGTGATTGGTTCAGGAATGAGTATGTGGCACAATTATTATCAATTAGACATGAGAAGAGAAATGAGAGAAGCTTTTAGAAGTATTATGCTTTCCTTCTAAGGCAGTGGCAAAAACAAACAAACAAACAAAAAACTGGTGTCTTTCTATAGCTGGAAACGAATAAGAAAACATGCAACCATGTAGACAAGACGGCAGCCAGTTAAAAATCACAAGGCAACTAGCCTTGGTTTGAAACCCAGTACTACTGACAGCATAATGGGGGGGGGGGGGGGGGAAGAGCCTAGGTCCCAATGCCATTAGTGTATCACTAACGCAGTTACATTTATCGCCTACTCAACTTTTGAATTTCCTTTTATTTGAGACAATAAATGACCCTACTGTTTAGGTTAAGTTAAGGCTTCTGTTACTTGCAGCCCAAAGAACCCTATTTGATACATTTAATTATCTATTTGTGGAGGCCATCTACTATGTAATTTTAAATAAGCATACAGTTACATTGATTTAAGATGATTTAAAAAAACAGAATTGAAAAAAGAATAGCAAACAAGTGAAGAGTTCAGCCATATATACTATTAAAAAATTACATACAATAGTCTACTCTGAGCACACAGTATACGCAGCATTTCCTATTTGATTTATCAAGTTTTTTATTTGACTATTCACAAGTGATTTTTTTGAAATGTTAAACACAAAAGGCATCCTAGAAATAAAACTTTACATGGCAGTCTGTCCCTGTGGAAAGAATTTTATGAAAGTAAAAGATGGAAGAGGTCTGTCTGATTTGTCCCTTTGTCAAGGCATGAGTTTCTTACGATATATTTTCTTGTTAAAATTATACAAAGGGTCTCAATCCTGAGGATTTAATGAATAAGCTGACTTCTAGCTGGGATTGAAATGAGATTTTTTCCCCCAAGGAATAGCACTACACGTGTGATCAAGAGAATTACTGAGGGATTTCACCCTACTCTATAAGAATCCTGGTCTGTTTCAGGGTGATAATTTCTAAATACAGAGAATGAGGAAAGGGCAAATGTATATCTTTGAGTAAACTGAAAACTCAAAAGAGAAATTAAATTCAACAGAAGGAGTTGCTCTCAGTTTCCACCACAGCTACAGAAAGATATGAAAAACATGTGCAAGTAAATTTTCTAAAAGATCATTCCAGTTATAAGGGCCATAAAAACAACCTCAATAATCTAACTTGGCCTCACTTCCTAACAGGCATCAATCACACTAAAGTAGTCGGGCTTTGCAGTTTCTTACAATATATTTATTCTTCCATGTTTTTGCTTGTGAAGTTTCCTTTGTCTACGATGGACTTCCCGTTCCTCCCATCCCTCCCACACTTGTCTCCACTCCTGCCTCTACTCTGTTCTTTTCTCACTTCTTCCCTACTGTCTCCTCCTCTTTTCCTCCCAATTCCCATTCATCATTTCAGGTCTAATTCAAGTCCAACCTTCAGAAAGTCCTCCCTGCACATTCCTTCCTCTGAATTCCTATAAAGAAAAGTCTATGCCACAAGATTCCAACATGTCCTGATTTAATTAATCAAAATGGTATAATGAAAAGTATAGTCCTTAAGAGGAAATAAGAATTCATCTCTGACACTCTAGCAGACCCTCAATGAATACTACTGGTCATTATCATTATTAATAGCAATAACAATTAGCAGTTATTAAAAGTTGATTTTGCTATGCAGTAATTTTATGATCCCAAGCAAGATGTTTAGCCTATCAAAACTTCAGTTTTTCTATCTGTAAAAATTAATAACATCTGTCCACTAACCTCATAAGATTATGAGAATTGAAATGAGATGATGTGTGTGATAGTGCTTAAAATGATTATTATACAAATATTTACATGATAGATTCTAAGAGAGCTATTAAAGATATTCATTAAAAGATTATTAATAACATGAGAGAATGCTTATGTTGTAATGTCAAATGAACAGAGAAAAATACACAGTTGTTCAACAATGTGATTAAAAACTACATAAAAAGTGCATTTTGTGAAAAGACTAATGAGACATTAGTAGTAGTTTTCAGGGCAGGGACTAGGGTAAAGCAAGTGAGGTGCCCAGGCACAACATTTAAGAAGGCACTCTCTTATCGACTGCAAGAGCAAGGCTAGCCTCCTTAAATTTTGTGCCCAAGATAATATTCTCGATACCCTGATAAAGTTGCAATGCTGGGGCAATAGAGCGTCAATTGCAACTGAAATACAATGGCTATGGGGCGCCTGGGTGGCTCAGTTGGTAAGCATCCGACTTTAGCTCAGGTCATGATCTCAAGGTTGGTGGGTTCAAGCCCTGCATCGGGCTCTGTGCTGACAGCTCAGAGCCTGGAACCTGCTTCAGATTCTGTGTCTCTCTCTCTCTCTCTCTCTCTCTCTCTGCTCCTCCCCCACTCACACTCTGTCTCTCTCTCAAAAATAAACATTAAAAAAAAAAAACCAATGACTAAATAATTAGTACATCAATTAATTAAAACTTTCACTAGGGGGAGCCTGGGTGGCTTAGTCATTAAGTGTCTGACTTAGGCTCAGGTCATGATTTCACTGTTGGTGAGTTTGAGTCCCACATTGGGTAAGCTCAAGCTCCACTTAGAGTGAGCACCAGCCCTGTGAGCACCAGCCCTGCTTCTGGTGAACCCCGCTTCTCTCTCTCTCTCTCTCTCTCTCTCTCTCTCTGTGTGTGTGTGTGTGTGTGTGTGTGTGTGTGTGTGTGTGTCTTTCTCTCTCTCTCTCTCTCTCTCTCTCTCTCTCTCTCTCTGTGTGTGTGTGTGTGTGTGTGTGTGTGTCTTTCTCTCTCTCTCTCTCTCTCTCTCTCTCTGTCTCTGCCCCTCCTGGGATTCTCTTCTCTCTCTGCCCCTAGATCACTTGCGCCCTCTCTCTCTCAATAAATATAACAAATAAAATTTTTTTTAATTAAAAAACAAAACTTTCACTAGGAAGACTATGTCTTAATTGCTTTCCTTATAATCAAATTGTTTCTAAAGATAAATTCTGGCAAAGTTCACAAAGTCCCAACTCCCAGTTAGAAGAAGGCATAGAGCAAAAGCAGAGCCTACCATAGATTTTAATGTAGTGAAATGGCTTGCCTTGAGTTGAAAGCAGAGCCTGCCTGGTATTTTTTTAGTCAATATATGACTACATGGGCCTAGAATAATCAATTTTCCAAAGAAATAACTCAGAAAGGATATAGGCAGCATAATGTTGTGGTTGGCAGCATGAGTGCTGAAAACAGATCACCCAGTTTCAACTCCCAGCTCCACCATTTATAGGCCTACTTATTTCAGGAAATTCCTAACGTCTTTGGGATTTAGTTTCCTGATCTATAAGGCAAATATAATAATAGCACCTACCTGATAGTGCTACTGTAAAAATTAAATGAATTAATCTACATGCAGCGGTGAGTAGTGCATGAAACATAGTAAATCCTTAATAAATCTTAGCTACTATTCCTGCCAGATAACTAAAATTCTTCCCTTAGTTTAAAAAAGCATAAATGCCTCTGGGGATAACTCTGTAACTTAGGACTGGTTGTTTATACTAAAGTCTAAATAAAAGATCTGAGGGAAGATTTGAGGGAAAAAAAAAAAACACGAGGAATCAGGAGTGGAGATTTGGGAGAACATGAAGTAGTAGGTTTGTAAAAGATAAAAAGAAGAAATAATATACTGTAAGGTCCACAATATTTTGCTCACAGTCATAGAGCAAAGATAAGAGCCTAGTTTAAAAGTGGAACAGCAGTGCCTAGGACTCCTTCTTTCCCTTTGACTAAATGAACTAATAAGAAGCATTTGGGCAGTATAGTTCCTACCTAGAGCTATGCAAAGGATATAAATAAATAAGCAAATAAATAAATAATAAATAAATAGTGTTATCAAGAAATTCACTAGAAGAAACACAATTCATAATCATGAAATAATTAGAGACTGTATCAAACAGCATATAGCAAAAAACTAAAGTATCTTAAATAAAAGTAAGGCCATAGAAGTTTAGAGATAGAAGGGACAAATCATCTACTTTACTGAGGCTACAGGAACCATCTCTTGCTCCACACAACACTTCCCAGTATCAATAACTCCAAAGGTCCTGGGGTAACATAATTAAATCATAGATAATTTGATTGGCAGAATGTAAGATTTTATTGGCAACTACAAAGATCAAAGATATGGTCTCAGCCTGACACAGAAGATTTCATGAAAACTTTCTAAGTCCCCACATTACAGTAACCTTTTTAGCTTCACAATGCTCCCTTCTGTCATCATATTGCCTACATCCATGTAACATGGAGAGGGGAAGAGAAGGAGGAGGAGCAGGTGTCATGTCAGGAAAGAAAGCTTGCTTTTTCCTAAGAGGTTTCTAAACCTATCTGGTTCAATGGCTTTACTTACTTTTTGATCTTTCAAATAGGTCATGATGAGACTCCTTTATCCCTCAAGACCAGCCTCACAGATCTTAAATGTATAAGGGAATAAATGAAGGAAATCAGTCTTTACCATTCCCACCTTAGCCTTGTTTTCAGAGGGAGCCATAACTGATCATTAGAAAATTAGCCTCCATACTTCAGCTAACTGGTTTTCAATTAATGAAGCTTTCAAACTATGCTTTGCAACTATTTCCAAAAAAAAAAAAAAAAAAAAAGATCACGAAATCCATTTTTCAAAATTATGTTATATATTTTATTTAGGTTCACATGTACTGGCTCATGATATAAAATGCTTTCTTAGTCAGGGTCACAAGTCAAAATAGTTGTGAAACACTGCCCTAATCTATTAACAGGGAAATGAGTCGAACCAGGAAATACACCATATTGACACCTAGCTATACAATGCTATATTGACATAATTTTCAGCAGATGAGGGGAGAGTACAGGTCACCTGATCTGCCAGGTCTCCTTATAATATCAGAACAGTGTCAATTATTAATATGGTAGTTCAACTTGCCTCCTCTCATAGAAGGATCTGGAGAGGACTCCAAACTTACATGTTGAGTTCATTCTCCCCCAGTATTTAGTATATAATGGTTGTCATTTCCCCAGGTCTATAAATAAAGGTATATATGCCTATGGGTGCTGAAGAGTTTACGTGTCTATGTACAAAATATGTAAGTGTAAAATGGTATTTCTTGTTAAAATGGGAAATATTTTATATGGACCTGTCCATAATAAAGTTTGTTTAAGAGACTTCATCTGAAAGAACATATGTAGCATGGGCAATTACCTCAGAGGGTGTGGAGGAGAATGCCCTAAAGAATTGAGCTGCAAGTCATGATAAACTGTCTGTAAGCATTGAGTAGATGTCTGCAGTCAGGTGGCCAATAGGACAGCTGACAAGAAACATTGAACATTCCATGTGTGAAATGGCTTCCTTGTTCCTTCCTATCCTGCTGTTTGCTGCCTATGTATCCCTGGAAAGCTCAGCCCCACTGATGCCAAAACTGCCCTGAATATGAATCCAGACATAGGTGGAGCAGTTGCCTTCATCACCATTATTGCTCATTATTTTTATCATCTCTCTTTATCTTCTTTTTTTAGATGATGTGCATTATGTGCTATATGCTATATGTGTTAACTGACAAATTCATAAAATTGGTTGTTTGCTACACTGCCGGGCTGTGTATAAAAAGCTGTTCGAACAATATGTTCATAAAGAAAATCATTTTCTCATCCACACATTTTTCATCTGCACAAACTCTAAATCTAAAAGAAATGGAAAGTCTAAAGGAAGCATACAGAACTTCCCACAGAGCAGAATAAATCAATTTCACTCTAGTCTCACCTCTTTATCCCCAAATATGGTCATTACACTACCTGGAACTGACATAAATAGGAGAAAGAAATGCATGAGGGAGTAGAGGCTGGGTGGGAGTACTATTAAATGCCATTTTCATAGCTCTTAGCAATTTTACAAAAGCACTTACATATACACTATAACACTTAATCCAGACTACATTTAGATGCTGTAGACAATATTATTCATCTTCATTTTTCAAATAAGTCATGGAGGCTCAGAAGGGTAAAAACAAAGTCAAGATTCAAACAGAGTCCATCATCTGATCCTTCCATCTATCACACTGCTTCAATATTGACTCAAGATGCGTGAGGCTTATTCAAAAGGGATGAGTTAAAAACCTTAAAAAAATTTTTTTCTTTAATTTGTAGGGTGGTATATCATCTCAATCCATATACAATATTGAAAAGGACTCTTTTTGCTCTGGTCATCAGTCTCTAACTGCTACTAATTATCATGTTCCATAGTCATCCAAAGCATCAGTGATAACTGTCTAGAACAAAGCAAACACTCTACTTGTCCCCATTCTCTCAGAGCAAACTTAATTTCTGTATCTGAATCAAACATATTATACTAAAATTTAGGGTCAAAATCAGGAAATTTTGTCATGCTTATTATACATATAAAACACAAATACAGGGGGGGGCGCCTGGGTGGCTCAGTCGGTTAAGCGTCCGACCTCGGCCCAGGTCATGATCTCACAGTTTGTGAGTTCAAACCCCGTGTCGGGCTCTGTGCTGATGGCTTGGAGCCTGGAGCCCTCTTCGGATTCTGTGTCTCCCTCTCTCTCTGCTCCTCCCCAGCTCATGCTCTCATTCTGTCTCTGTCAAAAATAAATAAACTTAAAAAAATTTTTTAACATAAATACAGGGTAACCAAAGAACAAAAGTTAAGGTCATCCCAGGACGTTCACCCACTTACATGGGTGTGTTTGCTAGGAAAATTAGTGTAAATCTGAAAAGAAACAGCTTCTCCAGCAACTCAGTCTTTCTCAGTCTCATGTCCAAGAAGTGATGGAAAAGATATTAAGCTATTCATCAAGGGAAGTATGAGTGTTGAATCACTATATTGTACACCTGAAACTAATATTACACTGTTGTTAACTAACTGGAATTTAAGTAAAAACTTTTTTAAAAGAAGAGATATTAAGCTATTGAAAGTAAAAAATCATTTTCATAGATATAGCATTGTATCTATAAAAAGAGTTTAGTAAACATCTCTAACATGCGAGCCTGTACCTGCCACAACTACCACAAAATTAGTAATAGTGGTAGAGCTTTAGAGACCTTGTGGTTCAGGCCCCTGGAAAATGGACAATAATTTTTATTTGATATCTTGTCTTAACGGTCTCCTTATCCTTCCCTCTCTTTCTTTCTTCCACAAAGCAATAAGCTACAAATATGACTCAGAACTAAAAGTTCCTAATCAGGACCACTCATATCCACATAGTGTTGCAGAAAGAACAACTCTGAATCACCTCTTGCCCTGACTTAATAGGTAATATCAACAAAGGGTTCAGTTGTTTCATTTTGGGAAAGGTTTTTTGCTTGTTTGCTTGCTTTGATTTTTGTTTGCTTGCTTGCTTTTGTGGTTGTTATTTAGTTTTTTTAGAACTAGATCTCTGAACTATAGAGTTTAGTAACACACACACACACACACACACACACACACACACACACCCTAATCCACATCCAAATTCAAAATAATCAAATCCAAAAGGGGACATCAGATAGAAAACTACCAGAGACCTCAGATAGGTTCATTGTAATTAAGAGGCCTCATATTTTATTCCTTACCATATTTCTTTCTTAGAATATTTTTACCATATTCCTGATTATTCATCCTGTAATGCTATTTAGTTTTTAACAGACAGAAGTACTGCTATTGTTTGAAAAGCTTTTATTGTGCATTCAAAATGAATCTTCTATTTTAATCATTTCACATGAATTAGAAACACAACGCTTAATCTGTGGTAAACCTTTTTGTTAAAGTGAATATTTGTAGCAATGCATAAAGTTGAAATTTCATACATTGGGTTTCATGTTGACTGTGCTCCTAACTGGGGTAGGTTGTTTTGAAGTTCCATATTCACAACCAAATGTAATACTACAAATAGGGCTGACTGTATGTCCATCAACATTTCATTTTAAAATGGCTGAAAACACCACATAACTGTCTTGATCTATCTCATTATTGTTCACTCCAAGGGATTCAGTAAATGCATTACAGATGCAACAAGGACTTCAACAACTGTAGTGTCTGGTTCTTATAGATAGTATTCCTCATAAGAAAATAAAAACTGACAACCTAAGTTGGTATGAAAAGGTACAACCTAATGGTCTGAGATACCACTCTTTCTTTCTGACCTCAATCTATCATTCAATAACACAATGTTACCATAAGTGAACTGAGACTGAGATTTACACATACTGAAAATTGCTTAGCTTTTCTAGAACAGCACATGGCATAATGATGTGCATGCTAGGTTCTCTGATTTAGAAGGCTCAGCTGAGAAAGTTACTCTCATCAGGCTTAGGTAAAATAAGATTCTAACCTATCCATACCTTATTAAAAGTCTCAAAAAAAAACGGAAAAGAAAACAGCCACTCATTTTCTTTCCTGGTTCGTTCCAGAGAGAAAATGAAAAACAATAGAAGGAAAGGGGAATTGCTTATCAGTTTCTCCCTTAGGGAAGGTCCTCAGTGGTCTAGAGAGAGGCTGATTTTTATGCTTTGTATTCTGCTTTCCCAGTGGCTTAGGGGAAAATTAGAGAAAGAAGCTATACATCAAAGCAAGAGGGGGCATTTCATGAGAAGATGGGAAAATTCAAAATTCCTTAAGAGGCCTCCTACCTCTTAAGGTCAAGGTCAAACTAATATAAATTCATCCTAATTTAGGAACAGAAGAGAGAAAAGGAAGCCCTAATTCCAAAGGAGAATACTCCAATTGTCCAGCTCTTCTCAAGGCTGTGTCACATGCAAAGCCTACTTGGCCAGCAATGAAGCAACAACCTGGAGCCCATCTGCATGGGGAGCCTGAGCCCTGCCTGACTTGTGCCTGACTGACTCAGTGCCACAGCCATTTGTCTTCCTACCTGAGCTGAGCTGGGCTGATGTTTTACTAAGCATCCGTCCCACTTCTTCAAATAAGGAAAGTCCGGCATGGCGTGGCATACACTACAAAAATTTCTTAAGAGCCTTTCAAGCTCTCCTTTCAGTAAGACACAATCATAAATTTAACAAACAGTTCTAGTCAAATAGATTAGACTTTCAAAAATTTTGTTCAAATAAGGAATCCAACAGCTTTCATCTTTTTCCCTCTTGGCATATGAAAAATAAAAGAAGTAACAATAATTCCCTTCTGACCTAACGTTTTTAAGCTTTTCAACTTTTGAATATTTTTACCTTTCAGAACACAGAAATGTTGCTTTAAATATTATTTTCAGAACAACAAATTATCATGTAAGATGAGCAACAGCATGGTAGAGTTTTTAGGGGTTACAGGTTCCTTTCCCAGAACATAGCAACGATGTATAAAATCCAAGCATCTTACAAGACCCTTTGCTAGAAATAAAATTTGCAAGGATGTTTTTATGACAAAAAATAAAATTGTGTGTGTGTGTTTCTGCAAATATAAAGGAAGAGGGAATACTTTATCCTTCTTATCTTGCTGAGATTTTCATCAGCAGTTAGAAGTCCCCACAGTTTTATTGCTAGTACCAGAATTTCATTAATTAGCATCAAGAGAAAAATAAAGCCTAGGCTGAAAAGCTCAAAACTCACAAAGTGGAAAAGGGAAAGGGCCAAATAAGATTATTAATAAGTGAAAATTGGAGCATGTAATGTTTTGCATCCTCATCTGACAACTCAATGACATTACAATTAGAAATAATAATTATTGCTCATATAAAGGGAGCTCCATTACATGGGAGAATTATGATAATTTGTGTGCATAGCTTAAGCTTCAAAAGTCTGACTTACACACAAAATTTTTAGTTAATATATTAATTCTAGATATTTCCTTTATAAAAAAGTTGGTAAATATATAATGTCCTCGTCTGAAATATAAATGAATTTTTAATTCCTTAAAGGGATTCTGCATTATACAAAAGAAATTTGAGAATTAGTATGCAATTCTGAGGATCAAGGCCCTTTCTAGAAGCATAAAATATTCAATTAACTCTCCTGTAGAATTTTTAATTGTGACATTGAAATGCTAAGCAGAGCATTAACATCTATTATTCTTTATGAATTAATATTTTCCAGGCCTGCATACACTGCCAGTTCTATAATAGCACTTCAGGGCACTATTTAAGGTTTTGGTTTCATTTCTCAACCCATGTTAAAGGGTCATGTTTAATTCTGACTAAGCCACCTTTCATAACCAATGAAGCATCACTTCAAAACAAGGAAACATACTTGTTTAATTTAAAAGGGGTGGGGTATTTTTTAATATACCAGGACAATGTCTTCCATAATTTCAAAATCAAGATGTTCCAAATTCCTAACGCTGTGCTATATGAAATGACTCCCATAATGTGCTTTCTGGCTCATTTCTTTCCTTCACAAAAAGAGCAACAAGTTCTCCACCCCACTTCCAGAAAACAAGCCAGCTCTGTATAGAAGTGTAATCAGCACAGTATGCAGGCAGCCTAAAACAGTATTGTTACACACCACCAAAACTTAAATGAAAAGAACTGATACCAAATAATGGTTAAGAGTCTGAGCTGTGAAGTCAGAAAGTCAGAGGGAGCAGATCTAAATATTGGCCACCAACTTATTAGTTCTATGACTGGGAGCAAATTACTTAATCCCTTTAAGTCTCAGTTTTCTCATCTGTAAAATGGAAATAATGATAATACCACCATCATTGGGCTCCTGTGAGAATTAGGAGATAATGCAGGTGTAACACTGAACCCAGTGCTTGGTCCCTAGAGAATGATCAGTAGATATTTTACTTTTATTACATTAAGACTCTGATTAATCATCTGGACATTTCTAAACTCAGTATAACTCCAGAATAATAAACAGATTTTGAACTTATCTATAGCTGCAATCAATTGGCAGCAGTTGCTTGGAGCATTGTGTTAAGAATAGTCAATGAAGCATCGCTTCAAACCAAGCAAAGATTATATTTGCTTAATAAAAGAGGGGAGAATTTTTAATATATTTGTTATAACAACTTCTTACATAATTTCACAATCAATCTGAGTTTGGACTCAGCAGAAAAGAATTATCAGTTATTGCTCTCTACTATGAGCCCAGAATGGGGAAATAGCCATGTTTCTATCCCTAGTATAGCCAGTATTTGTTGTCATATAAGTCATTTTCCTGCTGATGAAATTTTTTTGCTTTTCACTTAGTTTGCCTTCATGTGAATAAGAAAATCCATTCACATGTGTGAAAGAAAGACTGTGAACAGATCTAGAGAAAATTACTAAAATAGCTTTGGTCCAGAATATCCCAATTCAAACTGCCAGTGCAGCACTGCCAAGAAGGTTCAACTGACTGACATTATTTAAAATAATGTTTATTTTTTACATAAATACATATGTATAAACATTAGGTCAAATATTTTTACATATTAAAAAAATATGTTTATTCCTTTTTGAAAAGTGTGAAGAAAGCTGGAGATCACTTGCATTAAAGTAGTTTTTTAATAGTGGTGATTTTTTTCAAGAAACAAACATTCAAAAAAGATCCTACCACCCTGCTGCCAACTTCCTTAGTTTAAAAATAGGTATGATTTTAATTGTTTCCTGTCTCACATTTAGATCTTTCATCCATTTTGAATTTATTTTTGTGTATGGTGTAAGAAAGTGGTCCAGTTTCATTCTTTTGCATGCTGCTGTCCAGTTTTCCCAACACCATTTGTTGCAAAGACTTTTTTCCATGGATATTCTTTCCCGCTTTGTCAAAGACTAATTGACCATACATTTGTGGGTTCATTTCCAGGTTTTCTATTCTGTTCCATTGATCTATGTGTCTATTTTTGTGCCAGTACCATACTGCCTTGATGTTAGAAAAGCAAGCAATGCAGAAGAGAATATAATTTTTAAAACAACTTTAAAAACAGAGCTCATCTGCTAAACTCATATAAGTTCATTAGGTTTACAAAAGATGTGTTTCAACAGTTCCCATTGAATCCTATTCAATATTTATCTTCTGCTGCAGATAATGTATCAAAATACAGATTTTGTTGCCATGAAAGTAGTATAGTTAATTATAGCATCCAGCAAGACATGAAAGATTAAGCCATCTTCCCCAAATATCTACATAACCAAACACTGACACAGCATGTTTAACTTACCAACTGAAAGTTACTGCTAATTCTACTTGCATAATCAGTTGAAATAAAGGGGTTTTATTAAAATACAATGCTATCACTCATAGTTTGACTAATGAGCATTTTGTTTTTAATTTTTTATGTTGTAATACATCTTTTTTTTGGTAATAAGCAGAACATTTCTACTATCACCTGCAAATTTATATTTTCTTCATAAATGGTCCTATGAACTACTTAGTATAAACTGAGTGCTCTAAGAAAATTTGCATGTAATGCTTTTCACTAGATTATTATTTTGAAGAAAAGAAAACCCTTGTATATTAAAACTAGAATAGATTGTGTCTAAGAATCATGGAATCTTAAAGTTGGAAGACTGTTGAAAGCAGTAATTGCCAATGATTTTACCAGGAAAAAAAATCCTTTTAAATGCTATCTAATATAATTCATGTTTTAAAAATTCTCTATATCAAAAAAAAATGCATTTAGAGAAGCGATTATTTTTCCTACCCCTAATGAATATATGGAGCTATGCCCACTTTCCAATGGGCTTTAGGAATAGCTCATGCACCAGTGTGAGCACATCATGCTGGTAAAGGGTGTGATATCCAGAACCAGATGCCTAGGTTCAATCCTAGATCCACCACTTACTATTTGCATGATATTTGCTTGTTTCTTTAGTAACTACTCATAGGAGTAAATACTAACATGTGTAAAACCATGCCTGGCAGATAGTAATTGCTCATTAACTATTAATTATGGGGGCACCTCAGTGGCTCAGTCAGTTGAAGGACCAACTCTTGGTATCAGCTTAGGTCATGATCCCAAGGTCGTGGGATTGAGCCCCACACCAGGCTCTATGCTGTGCATGGAGCCTGCTTGGGATTCTCTCTCTCTGTGTCCCTATCTCTCTGCCCCTCTCCTGCTTGCACATGTGTGCATGCACTCTCTCTCTCAAATAAGAAAATTTTTTAATTAAAAAAATTATTATGTTAATATTACCATTGTATTCCATAAGAAGGAAACCATCTTTGAACTCTTCTAGTCTAAGTATTCACCCAAGTAATTTTTTCTATAACAGTCTTGACTGATAGCCAATCATCTCCTTCTTGAACATGACTAACCAACAGAGAATGTGTCAACTACCTATTGGCACAATAATACTGCATACCAAACCACCTAAAAACACAGTGACTTAAAACTATAACCATTTTTTTCAATTTATAATAAACAAATGGATCAGCAATTTAAAGTGGGCTTGCCTGGGCAGTTCTGGACTTAGTTGTATTCAACTTGTATATCTGGGGGCCAGCTGGCCTTCAGCTGATTTATAAACGCCTCAACTGGAAAGACCAAGATGACTCATGTGCATCTCATTCTCCAAAAATCTAGGCCAAGCATGTTCCTATGGTCCCCACAAAGACATAGGAGAAAACAAACCCCAATGTGCAAGCCTACATCAATCCTCCGCTTGTATCACATCTGCTAACATCCCATTGACCAAACAAGTCACATGGTTCAGCCCAGCGTTAAGGGGTAGGACAGCTCAAACTGCCCATAGTGGGAGGCTCTGCTAAGTTACATGACAAAAGACATGGATACAGAGAGTGGTGATAAGTTAGATCATCACTGCCATTATACACAGGGAGTTTATTACATCAAAAGTCAGTACCTGCAATTGTCAGGTACTGGGGCTGAGCCAAAACTTCCCTCCCTTTAACTTCTCTGATTTGTTCTTAGTTAATTCTCTGGAGCTATAACTGCGTAACTCTAATCATTATTCCAAATGACATTAAGTAGCATTAAAATATTTGATTGGACTCGTCATAAATCATTTTTTGCCAGCTTAAAAAAAAAAACTCAGTTCCTTCTTTTGACTTCATATCTGGAAAATGATCTGGCTTACACTGTTAACATTCCCTTTAAATCATGATACTTTAGGGGCACCTGGGTGGCTCAGTCAGTTAAGCTTCTGACTCTTGGTTTCAGTTCAGGTCATGATCTCATTGTTGGTGGGTTCCAACCCCACATCGAGCCCCACATTGAGCTCTGCACCCAGCCTGCTTGGGATTCTCTCTCCCTCTCTCAAGCCCCTCCCCCACTTGCTCATGCTCTCTCTCCCAAAATAAATAAATAAATTTTTTAAAAATTTTAAATAATGGTACTTTATCAGAAACACTCTTATGTTACTTAAATTATTCTCATTATTCTGCATACTATATATTCATTATTATATTTTAAAAAATAGCATAGGCTTTTTTGGTTACTGAACTCACAATTGAGCTTGGCAGCAAATAAAATCCCCAGGTGTTTTTCATAGAATATTGTTAAGGAAGCTCCTCTTAGGATGTATTTCCCATAGATTGACCCAAGAACAGACTTTCCTGAGTACATACTTTAGCTGACAATAAATTGGTATGGCATAATCATGGTTTTCTTGTTGCCAATTTGAGTTATCTGAATTGCTTGTTACATGTTTGTAAACTCACTGACCACATGTCAATCCCTAGTGAACTGCCTGTCATTTACTGCCAAAGCACTTACCACGTTGTGTTGTGAATTATTTGTCTATATATCTATCTCTTCTGTCAAAATATGAGCTCCAATGGGCAGGAATTATTCTCTCCTCCATTGTATACATTCCCTCAACTATACCTTATATGATGTGGCTTCAGCTCACTCTTCTCTGGATACACTCTAGTTGGTCAAAGTCATTTTCAAAATATGACACCCAGAACTAAACACAATCTACCAAATGTATTTTACAGGGAAGGGAAGGTGTTATTTCCCTGTGATAGGACCAATGACTGGATTACTGCTTTTTTCTTTTTCCCTGGCAACTATATTACACTGTCAACTTATTTTAACTTTACAGTCGACGATATCCTTAAGATGTTTTCACATGTACTAAAGTTTGCACGGGGTTTTTGGTTGTCTTTTTCCCCCCACCTAAGTGAAGCACTTTGTATTCAGTTTTAGGAAATTTCATTTTCTTAGATTTAACTTTTGATCTCCCATTCCAGCTAATTAGGATCACTTATATTTTAATTCAATCATTTGACATATAAGCTATGTCTCCCAGCTTCATCATTTCCCAGGTTAATGAGTATGTCATTTTAATAAAATGATTTTTAAATGTTGGCCCCAACATTTCGAAAGACCCATTACTAGAGATCTATTTTAGGCACTATTTGAGCACAGCCTTCAAACAAGTTAAAAATCCCATTTCTGTGTTTTTCGTGTACTATGCCTTACAAGCATGTTTATATTTTATTATGAAACCTTTAAAAGACCAAAACCTGCAAGGCCAATAGAAATTAATTTCTAACCATGAAACTTAAGAGTTGTGGGAGAAAAAGTTCTGCCAGGAGAGTTCTATTGTAGTTGTCTGTCTATTCATAAGCCTACACTAGCTAATAGCATCCTTGCCTAGGTTTTTAATTCCTTCTCTTCACAATAGTAGTTGAATTGTGCTGAGAATTTATTAAAAGTATTGCCTTGAGTGAGACTGATCTGAGGGAGATATGATCAGCTGATTTCTTTTAAACATAAACTCTAATGCATATTATCTCTCATACTAATATCTGTGGTGAGCAGCTCCACATAAAGAATCTCTAAGGGTTCCAGGTAATCATGAGGGCTGTAACAATACAATATTAAAATGATTTCCTTATGTAAAATCTGAAGGAAGTCAGAACATCCAGATATTAGGCTTGATTTTTGGCATACATAAGTTACTATGATCATCTTCTAAATTCATTTTGGATTCAGCAATTTTACTTCCATTTTTATAACTCTCTTATGTCACTGAATCTTCCCTAGAATCTACAGCCCTGACTCAGTGAAAACGAGGTGAATCACAAGCTATACTTGTTTTATTTTTAGTGTGCAGCACAATCCTGAGGGAGTTGCAGATGTTCAGAAACAAAAAAAAAAAAAAAGCAAAAACCTTGTAAGGCCAACATAACACTCCTTTGCGCCATAAAGGGAGTGTTTCCTGTTGTCTGAATCTTAATACATGTCAAGAGAGAGGGGGCTGTGTGACACTTTTAGGAGAAACTATTTTCTCTCTGCCCTTTTCTGATACCTTTTTCAGTGTGACAAAAGGCACAAATGGCAAAGGAAAAATACCACATTTATGAGCCAGGTGAGTAGTCTACCACACAATTTCATTTCTATTACTCACAGGCTGTGTGTGAGATGCATGGAGGAAAAGAAAACCAGGAGTGACTCCTTTCCAGCCAAAACAAACCCTTTTACCAGAGATAAGAAAACTGTGCTAACATTATGCTAAATTAAAGCATGTCAGAAAACAGGTTCCAAACACAACTCTAAAGCTATTTTTAAACGGTCATAGCTACTCCCTTGAGTAATAAAATGTTTGCCAATAATTAATTCTAATTTTTCTCCCTTCTTTTGCTTTAGAAATTTTTATAGTTAATGCACACTGCTATAAGAAATGAATACAAATTAAATCTGAGCTTAAAATATTACTACACAATTCAAGTGATTTTTTCTTCTAAATGAGCTTATATCAATGAAATCACATACTATCAGGCTTTATTTTTACAATACACTGAGTTTTATCTATACCCTGAGATGACTATTGCTCAATAAAAATAGTGCTTTTTCTTTACCTTGGAAAAGTATGTTACTACATAGGCTTAATTGCTAATGAGGTCTAACCTCCAAAAAGAAAGCCCCAGCTGTCAAAGTGACATCACCTCAAGACGTTGTGAGATAAAAAACATGATTTATTCAGTAGAATTAACTTTACATATAAAGCAAACAAGTACTCAGAAGGAAATGGTCCATTTTTTATTTAAATGGCATTCTCTATCCGTAGCATTTCCTGAACTTCCCAAAGGATTCATGGCCCATCTACAAGATATGGTCAAATAGAAAATTTTCCAGTTATAAATATTTATTACACAATTACAGGAATCAGATATATGGGTATTTTTACTTGTACCCTAGTCCCTTCTGACTCAAAGTGTGGTTTATAGATCAGTAACATTGGCCTCAGCTATGAGCTTTTTAAAAATGCAGAATCTCTGGCCCCACCTCTTACTTCCAAGTTATAATCTTCACTTTAAAGAGATCCCCAGGTGATTCCTATGCACGCTGAAATTTGAGAAATGTAGACTTTAAAACTCTCTTCTAGCTTTGATCTTCCACAGTCAGGACCCTGTACTCCCATTTAAATAACTAAAGCACGTGAATAATACATGTATTGTTGAGTCCCGCATTCCTTTTAAATTAACTGGAATAAAAATTTGTATGAACTTGTCAAATAATGAATAAATAACTGATTGTGGTGGCAAGAATGAAAGTTACAGGAAAATTGTACTTAAGCAGGGAAAACAAATCTGATGGATATAACACATTCAGTATGCTTACTGCTTGTAAAGGTGCAAAGGATGCTACTAAGTAAGATCAAATGAAGTAGCTATACTGAAATGAAAAGAACATCAAAGACAAAGGCAAGAAGAAAATTATAATACCAAATGTAAGGTTGTATTTGAAATACGAAATTGAATTTTTGTGCAGATTGTTGTGAGAATGACAGTTACAGAGAGTCATGATGTAGATCTTATTAAATCCTCCCCTTTGTCTCTCTGCCCCACCCTGCCCCACGGAGGTGTTGTGGAGAGAACCCTGTGTCCTCATCTCTGGGCAAAACTGCTCCTAAACAACTTCAAGCAAGTGATCACTCCAGGATTTTTAAACAAACATCTTTAATCCTTCCCTATATTTTTACCACTGATTTTTTAATGCAAACAAAAAATTATTTTCCAGATTGAATCCTTCAGTGGTCCAACCCCCTTAACAAATACACAGATCCTTTCATGAGCTGCTTATGACTTTCCAGGCTCACATCCTGCTACTTCCACATGCCCCACCATACAGCCATCTCACACTGCAAACTCAAGCATTCAAGTCTTTGACTTTTGTTCCTTCTTCCTAAAATGGTCCTCTCTGGTGCTTTCCCCTTATCTCCTGGGTACATATCCTTCAAGTCTCAGGTTTCAGTAGAATTAGTCTTCCCTCTGTTCTACCAATGTAGTAGCACTTAATATGCTCTATTCAAATTTATTGACATCTCAGGGTACCTGGGTGGTTCAGTCAGTTATGCAGTCAACTCTTGATTCTGCCTCAGGTCATCTTTCAGTTCATGAGTTCAATTCCTACATCAGGCTCTGTGCTGATAGCATGAAGCCTGCTTGGGATTTTTTTTTCTCTCTCTCTCTCTTTCTCAAAATAAATAAATAAAACACACAAAAAATTTATTGACATCTCTTTCTCTTCCACTAAGCTAAGTTCCTTAAGAACAGAAATTCCTTACTCATCTTTTTTTAATTTTTTTTAATGTTTTATTTATTTTTGAGAGAGAGAGAGAGAGTATGAGCTGGGCAGGGGCAGAGAGAGAGGGAGACAGAATCCACAAAGCAGACTCCAGGCTCTGAGCTGTCAGCACAGAACCAGATGCGGGGCTTGAACCCATGAACCACAAGATCATGACCTGAGCTGCAGTCGGACGCCCAACCGCCTAAGCCACCCAGGCACCCCTCCTTACTCATCTTTTAACCCCAGTACCTAGTACACTAGAGAGCACTAGATGTGTGTCTCCATTCCTGGATTCTCTATTTTTTATTAATTTCTTGATTAGCTGGACTCCATTTGATGAGACCTGGTGCTGATTTCTTTCTTTTTCTTTTTAAGATCTTCAATATTCATTCTCTGAATCCTTCATATTTGAGTGATAACATGTGTGGACATAATATTTTGAATATTTAGACAAATATTCCTTTGTCAAAGAATGTGGTAGGCATATCTGTATCTTTCAGCATTAAGTGTTTCTGCAACAGTCTGACACCAGCTTGAATTTTCCCCTTTGTAAGTAACTTGCTCTTACTGCTTGATATCTAAAGAACTCTTTCCTGGGGCTTCTGCATGGCTCAGTTGCTTTAAGTGTCTGACTCTTGATCTCAGCTCAGGTCATGATCTCATGGTTCGTGAGTTGAAGCCCCGCATTGAGTTCTGTGCTGACAGCACGGAATCTGCTTGGGATTCTCTCTCTCCATCTCTCTCTCTCTCTCTCTCTCTCTCTCTCTCTCTGCCCCTCCCTCACCCTCGCTCTCTCTCAAAATAAATCTGTAAACTTTAAAAACAATGAAAAAAAAGAATTCTTTCTTTTTTTTAGTCCTTGAGGCTCAATAACAACCAGGACATGTCTCAATGTTGATATTCAATATCAGATTTTCCTGTTAGATGTGTACACTTCCTGATTAAAGAAATTTTCTATTACTGTATCTCTGAATACTTTTTTCACCATCTGTTGTCTACTTCAGAGATACCAGTTATCTTTGTCATTCATCCATGTCTGTCTTCCTCTTCTTAATTGCTTTCATCTCCACCTGCTTTGCATTCACTGTAATCTTATGCCTTTCTTGTTACATTATAATGAATTTTATCATTTCTGTTCCTTACTCTTTTAACACATTTATTAGATTTAAAATGTTATCTCAGTGAGTTTCCCTATGCACTTTCCTTTTTATTTCATTCTGTTGTTTTATATTCTTCTGTTTAAACTTTCATTTTATTGAATTTGTATTCATATAAAATTCTTCTACAGCAAAAAGCATTCATAAGGAAACAGTTTCTGTTAATGAAGTTATGATTTATTTCAGACAATTTCCTCATCTGATATAGATAGATAGATAGATAGATAGATAGATAGATATAGATATATCTCTGTCTTTCTCAATGGTAAATTTATACAGTTTTATGACATTTCTTTTCATCTTGTACATACTTAAATAGTTAACATTGTCCAGACATTATTTGCTCTAGTATAGTGTTTTGCAATCATTCTTAATTCTTTACACAGTCTTTCACAAAGGTTATGCTAGAATGTCTACAAGAGAGAAGAAAATAATAACTAATATTTTAAAGCAACTATGTGTCAAACACTGTGCTAAATACTTTAATTTACTATGTTTTTGAAAAAACACTTAAAAAGTAGTGGTTAGGAGAATAGGCTGTGGATCAAACTATCTAGGCTTGAACCTAGACAGTTTATCTTCAGCTAGTATATTATTTAATCTCTCTAAGCTTCCATTTCCCAATCTCTAAAGTAAGACTAATAGATCCTGGAAACTTGGATCCTAGGCAGTTTTGCAGAACCCTGACATCTATGGACTCTAACATGGGCCTCATTTAAAGAAACCCACAGACCATTAATGGAAAAAAATGAATCAATTTGTATTGTGGCATTCAAATCCTAGCACTTTGGGAAAGCATTGTTCACAATAGCCAAGATGTGGAAACAACCTACATGTCCGTCAGTGGATTAATGGATAAAGAAAATGTGTGTATGTATACTACTGGAATATTATTGAGTCATAAAAAAGGGAAACCATGTTATTTGTGACAACATGAATGAACCTGGAGGATATTATGTTAAGTAATATAGTTATTGGAATTATTTACAAAAAATATTTTTTCAGAATTTGTAAATAAGAACAAAGTAAGCTTCCTGATTTATTAAAATCACATATGTAGAAGCCTTTACATTTTCTGAAGCATGGGAAAATGTTTCTTTTAATATTAAGTTTACAAAGCTGGAAAAAAGGCACAATCTTAGCTAATTAATAAACATGCAAGAAAAAGACTGAAAGATAATGTACAAAAACATTAACAATGGTTATTATAACAGGACTATTTTTTATATTTTCTTTTAATTTTAAAAAATAGAAAAAGATTATCATTTTAAAAAGGGTCCTCACCAACCTCTTTGGGAAACTATCTGGCAATATCTATTGAAGCTGAACATGTACCTCGTGTGACCCAGAAGCTAGTAACATTTACTGAATGAACACCTATGTGCCAGGCCTTGTCCTGAGCACTTCATATACATGTTGAATTGACGTGGTGCAAGTGGACATCCTTGCCATTTTTCCAATCTTAGGGGAAAAGAATTTCATGTTTCATCATTACTATGATATTGCTGTAAGTTTTATATAGATCTATTTTATCAGTTTAAAGATGTGGTCTTCTATTCCTAGTTTTATGAGAATTTTTATTGCAAAGGAGTGTTGAATTTCATCAAATGCTTTTGCTGCGTCTATTAAGATGATTGTACCATTAGTCTCTTTTATTCTCTTAATGTTCTGTATTATATTGTTTGAGTTTGCTGACATTAAACCAACTTGGCTCTTAGATAAAATGCCATTTCAATCCCCAAAAATGGACTAATTAAAGCATCTGATATCATTGTTGGGAGGGGAATAAGTGAAACAAAGTATGAAAAACACATAAGAGGTACACAGTGTTTGTCACATGAATGAATGAATATATATTCTCTGGATAAAACTTTTGAACACCATAATATATTTTCAGTTTCAGTTTGAATAACTTGACTCTAAATCTGACTAAGCCTGAGAATCAGGCCATTATCATTTTTTGATACAAGTGCAGCTGTCTCATGAAAACATGTAAGTTTGAAATAGCTACAATTTTTTAGCTTGATGCCATGGAGAAATTGAAAGAGGATGCGTGCCATCTAGTGGAAACCTGTTAAATTCCAGCACTGCTTCTGCATTTTGGCAAGTTTTTAGAATCAAGTGAATTATTCATTTTGTAATATCTTTTGTGAGAAACTTCCTTCACACAATTTTTCGTACACATTTATAGGGAGAAAAAGCTCTGCAGTAGAGCAAAATCATCATCATCATCCTCAGCAGCAGCAGCCTTGAATTAACCTCTGATCAAACAGGATCTGTTTTACCAGATAATATATGTGTAACAGTATTTTCATTTTTGTTTTGTTTTGTTTTTTAATATGAAATTTATTGTCAAATTGGTTTCCATACAACACCCAGTGCTCATCCCAAAAGATGCCCTCCTCAATATCCATCACCCACCCTCCCCGTCCTCCCACCCCCCATCAACCCTCAGTTTGTTCTCAGTTTTTAAGAGTCTCTTATGCTTTGTAACAGTACTTTCAAATGAAGCTTGAAAGAAAATTCCAGAGAATAATCAACAGTACAAAAGACACACACTCATTCAAGGAAATTTCAGAATTTCTTCCACAGTGCCCATGCAGAACGGCCACAACTATAAGTAGGTTCATGCTCTCAGTTTTCTATCTGATTTTAATGTCCAGTTTCTCTATAATTACTCTCCTTTCTTTTTCTCTGCATTTTTTTTGGGGGATCAAAGTCTGATCACAAAATTCCAACCTATTCTGTCTTTCAAGAAACCATTTCCTTTTACTATTAAAAAACTACCTAAACACATTTTCTTTTCCCTTAATAGATTACCATGTTTTATAAGCACTTCTTGATTTGAGTTTAATTTTACTCCTGTAATCACCATAGAGATAAAACCCTAAAGTAGCTAAGTCTTAAGAAACTAACTCATATTTCAAGAAACAAATTACACTGGTAGGGCCATGAGTTTTGGCATTGATGTACAGTTCTTGGGTCAAAGGGTAACCAATCTGCATGTTGAATAAGGTTCCTTTTCTTTGAAAATGAGGGAACCTGACAAAGTTATGGGTGATAATTCTTAAAAGAGGCAAGTAAGTAGATTCCATAAAATTATTTGAAAGGTTAATGGCTTTAAAATATAATGACACAGGAACTATCAGTAACAGGAAAAAAATGTGCCAGTAAGATAGGATAAAAGCATGTGTGCAAAGGATATAGTAGACAATGATTTCCAGGACCTTCTGTCTTTTAAGGCTACCATTGAGTAGGGCTATTTTTGACTTTCATCTACATACTAAGCTGACTCATCCATAAATTAAGGTTGAGTTTTCTTTTTACCCTTCAGATAGTCCATACAGAATACCCTACATAATCAGAGGCATGAGCTAAGGGAAGGGCACTGATATAACTCTGCCATGAGGGTCTGTGATATTTGCTCATGAAGCTTGTTTGTACCATCTGGTAATGCTTGTACTTACTCCCAAATGTACCACTTCCATCTTGCAATGTACTGTTGCTGATCCTATCTGACCTTATTATTTGGGGAGTCTGACAGGATTCAGCCCATCATAGAAATTTCTAAATAGATGGCCACTAGATGCTCCATGGCCAGGCATTGTGTCTCCACCAGGAAATAGAGGCACATGAAAAGGCATATAATTCTCCACTGAAAATCATGGCCTTGCTTCAGAACTCAAGGGGCTTCCATTAGGCTTTTCCCACTGGGGCTTGTGACAATCTCCATGTAACATGTTTTCTCACAAACACCTTTAACATAATAGGTTCTCCCAAACTGTATGGCCCAAATGGCAAAGCCACCTACACCACAGCTTGAACCTGTCACTGAGCTCTTTTCTACTCGAGATCCCATTTAAAATTGGCAGCCTTTTACTTATGACCCAGGGAAGTATCCCTAGGAATGGAATTATGCTGCCTTCAGAACTCAAGGGCTCACCAGGTATTGTGCTTCCTTTTTAATAAGAGATACATGATGCAATAATTTGTATTTTACTTTGAAGGATATATCCAGGCATATCACTGATCAATAGGCCTCTATAATATTTATGGATGTGGGAGGCACTTGAATCTTCGTAGGATTTGTCTCCTACACTCTAGAGTACATATCTTACCAATGCCTCCACTGTGCTAGCTATCTCTTGCAAATCCAACTCAATCAATATAATGTCATTAAAGTAATATAGTGCAGAATGACAAGATGGTCCATATCTACTCAGATTATATTTTGACAGAAGGTAGGAGACCTAAAACAGCCCTGGGACAAGCCTATAAATACATATCATTATCCATTTCATATGACTATTAACTGTTTCTTATTCTCTTTTCTACCTGAAATAAAAAAGAAAGCATTTTCCAACTCAGTGGCCACTCACCACATACCTAAGGCCAAATGAATCCACAGTGATTAGATGAGGCTGTGTTAATCTACAGTCATTCTTTAAGATATGCTGGATTCTGCAGATGCCAGGTAAATTAAATGGAAATGTGATAGGTACTACCACTCCAGCATCCAACTGGGAGCTGACAAACTTTCTCTGTAAAAGGCAAAGTTGTAAATAATTCTGTGTATGAGTCTGTGGGTCATACTATCTCTGCGGCTACTATTCAACTCTGCCATTGTAGTGCAAAAGTAGCCATAGACAAAATATAAATAAATCAGCATAGCTGTATTACAATTAAATTCTATTTACAAAAACAGGTCTCAGGTCACGTACTTAGTAACAGCCATCCAATTTTGTTATCTGTATATATGCATATATGGAATTTTCCTCCATAAATCTCCAATACCTAATATATTCACCCATTAGTATATTCCCATATACCAGTTTACCCTCCCAGTTCGCTAAAGGTAAAAGCTTAACAATGAACCACCACTTTTGTCAGGAACTATTTAGGTTCTTCATTGGCTGCCAGGAAGTGAGTAATCCAACTCTAAAATCCCACCTTATCAATGTTTTCTTTTTAGCCTACTCCCAGTCCAACAGCCAGCAATTGAAGTTCTCTACAAGCAGATGGATCAGAGTTTGAGGTACAAGATGTTGATTAATGATCAACACCAATGAAAGGAAAGAGGAGAAAACAGGACTGAGGAAAGACAGAAATTTAACTATAACAAACATCCAATAAAGCCTCAATCAATTTGGCATGGAGCCCTGAAGCTAGTATTGCCTATCAAACTATCCTGGGCTGGGCCAAAATGGCCAGGCATTTAAATTGCTGTTTCACTCAGTCACCCGATGCAAGCTGAGCAGACAGGATGTGACTTCAGGGAAAGTGTTTCTCTGCAGACACTAGAAAGAGACTTAACAGCTGTGGTGGGCTGAATAATGGTTCCAAATGTATCCATGTTCTAATGGAACCTGTGAATGTTACCCTATACGGTAAAAGGGACTTTGCATATGTGATTAAGTTAAGGGTCTTGAGAACAGAGAATATCTTAGACTATTGGGAGGAGGAAGAGGGGAGCCGCTGAAGAGGTGGTGTAATCATGATGGTTCTTTGAAAACAGATGCAGGAGGAGTCAGAGTTAAAGGAGAAGGCAACATAATGATGGAAGCAAAAATTATAGTTATACACTTTGAAGATGGGGGAGGGGCCACAAGCCAAGGAATACAAATGACCACTAGAAACTGAATAAGGCAGGGCAACAGATTCTCCCTTCAGAGCTCAGAGCTCCCAGAATGAACTGCCTCTGCCTATAGCTTGCCTTTAGTCCAGTGACACTGATTTTGGACTTCTGACCTTCAGAACTGTGTTAAAAAAAAAAAAACCGTGTGGCTTTAAATCAATAATTTGTTACAGCAGCCATAGAAAACTAATACTGCCACAAATGTGGTTGGTGTATGTCCCTGCCTACCACACTAGTAAAGTCATTAAATCTCAGTCTATGGGTCTTACAGGAGGTATATAAGCTTCACTACAACACCTGCACCCTAGAAACCACTTTACTGTAACAAAGAAAAGGAAGCAGGCAGAAAATATGATTTCATGAGATTAAATACACTCTGTAAGTCATGATGGATCAAAATCACAGTCTACCATTCATGGGTAGGGAGCACTACGAATCATTTAGAGATAGAAGATAATGTTGGTCTCAGAAGCCTCAAGACTTAAACATCAGGAACTCCAAATGATGCAGGCTTAGACACTAGATTCTAAGATACTACATCGTAGAACACAAAGATGGGTTGATATCCAGAAATATCACCCATTCATTAGATAATCTAAAGGTTCTTGGTTTTATGCCTCATGGAACACCAAACCAGGAAACAGCTCCCAATGACTTCTGTAATCATGGGAATGGCATATTCTACAAGACTGCAATAATACAAATACATGGATGGAGTTCCTCCAGGTTCCTATTCTACCATGCCCTATATATTTAGGGTATATTGGTCCAAAAAGTAAAACTCAACTAAGAATCATAGATATTGGATCATGTTTAATGAGACACTGTTTTGTTGAGATGAACTAATGCATAATGCTCAATTCCAGACAAAGTTGCTCCTCTCCCTCCCTCCTCCATGAACCCCTTCAGACTCTCTTTGATTCCTCTTCCTCTGGTAACCTTCCATGTCTCCTCCCCTACCCATACTCCCACCAGGCTCAGTTAGGTAACAGTGGGCAAAAGTAAAACTAGAAGAGAGCCAAAAACTACTGCCCCCAAGTTAGCAAATGCTTATGTTCTTGGCATTTGTTCCTTTGGATGTGGCATATGAAAGGACATGGCTTACTGTGCTAGTTCCCATCCTTCCCATCCTTAGGAGAATCAGAAGAGTAAGTTTAGCTCTGGAGAAGTCATCTTAATAGAATAGATGCAAGGTTCACTACAGTAACCTCAGACTGTGATAAGAGTTTTGAGCTTTTTATTGCTCATCACCTAATTGAGGACTGGGCCAGAGAGAGAGAGGGTGGTGATTTTCAGGACTATTTCATGAGGAACAGAGGGGTTATCTTTTATTGCATATTTTCTCCTAAGACAGAGGCAGAAATATGAGAGAAAACTTCTATTGGTTCCACTACCAGTTTAATACATCAGTACATCATCTCTGGATTATGTAGATATGAATGAAATTATCTTTATATTTATAATACACTCGGAACCAAAGCATACTCACTATTTGAACCTTGGACATTAGGATGGCCTTGGCTTCTATTTTCCAAAGGAATAAAAAAACATCTGCAGAAGAAAATCCTCAGAATCCAGCTGAAATAAATTTTACATTTGTTCTATGTTCACCCCCCAAGTTTAGATAATCATAAAACCTAAGAAAATACCTCTATAAGACTTTTTTTTAACTGACTCAGATTTGCAAAAAGGAGTGGGGAGAAGACGCTTTAAAAACTGAAACAGCAAAAGACATTTTTGTATATTTTTAAACTGCACAATAGCTCTGAAATGGCTGAGTGGCACTGTTGAAAAACTATTTGGGTACGCAAAGTATGATAGTTATTGATATTCTAATCTCATCTATTAAACAGACATAAACTGTTCCAAAGAGAAGATTCCTCTTATTTTGTAAAGACTTCCAAAGAAAAAAACTTGGATACTTCACATCATCTGTCAGGAATCTTTTTTGGGTTTTTTTTTAAGTTTATTTATTTTGAGATAGTAAGAGAGTGCACATGAGTAGGGAAGGGGCAGAGAAAGAGAGGGAGAGAGAGAATCCCAAGTAGGCTCTGCACTGTCAGCACAGAGCCCAGTGCAGGGCTTGAACTCATGAACCATGAGACCATGACCTGAGCCTAAATCAAGAGGGATGCTTAACTGACTGAGCACCCAGGTGCCCAAGGAATCTTCTTTTATAATGCAGGTGATTATTTCTGTCACTACAAAAGGGTATACTAACCTGCCTTAGTCAGCTCCCAAAGTATATGTCTCAGTAGGAAACAGAAGACACTCAGCTGAGGTTTGCAGATATTTTAATAAAGAGACTATCCACAGATGTATGAAAAGAGTTAAGATATGCAACAGGGATGTTGAGCACTATGGGACTGTTACCACTTCTAGGCCTAAAGGACAAGCTGGAGCTGGAGTGACCAAGGAGTTAGGAAAATGGAAGCCTATAGTGTGTAGTGCTTCAACCACAGCCAGAACACAGCTATAAGGCAGGAACAGAGAGAAGGAAGAAACACCTTCATCTGTTCTCTCTCTCTACTCACACCCTACAACCTCTTGCTGGTGGCTCCCACTGCCTATAAACTCTTGCTGTTACTTTATTGGAAGCCAGAGGACAAGAGAGTCTACATAATGCAGTTTATCAGGATCCACCTCGAGGGGCAAAAAGTAGGGCAGAGAAGGGTGGAAAATAAATCTGGGGAAGAGGAGTGGAGGAAACAGAAAATAACCAGCACTCAGTTACTTTACCTACTGATGACTAATAGCAAGTATAAAACAACCCATGTCCTGTTCCTCTAAGAGTCTTCTAGGGTCATCCCTAAGGAGTGTCATCCCTGAGAGTCCATGAAGCACATGTCTCAAGATTGAGTAGCCACCTCTCATCGGAACAGAAATAAGCTAAGTCTCTAACGGAGCATTCTAATATCTTTATATCATTTTAGTTAACTATCAGAATTTCCCTACCTACTCTGCTTCATTCAAGGAACACGGCGCCAAAACTTATCTCTGAATTCCTTCAATTACTTTGAATATTAGGTTTTAACTAGATACTTTGTTGTGAGCCATAATACTTTATGACAAAGTAGTTATAACAGTTTTTGGAAAGACGAATTAAATATTTTAGGATGCTAACGAAATCCACCTCACATGGGACATATATTAACCAGATAGATATATGTAAGTGCTACAAAAATAATAGTATGAATTTAAAATAAAATCAGTTCTCTTTAAAAAAAAAACAATCATTTGCTAAAAATCATTTTGCCCACATACAAACATGTCAACTGAAACAAAAGAACAAAGGAAAAGTAAAATCGCTATTTGATAGAAAAATAAGTCAAACATAATTAAGGATATATACATTATATAAAATAATGGGCATTTTCTTTCATATACAAAAAAAGGCACAAAAATGTAAAGTCATTGCCATTTAAGCTACATCACACATGTGAATTGTTTTACTCATCATATCACAGAAATTGTATATTCTGTACCATGCTTTTGTTGACATATTAGCAACTCAAATTATCACTAATTTTCCATGTATGAAGTATCTGTTGGATTTAGGTCTTAGGACAAGTGCATTATACTGTTACTTGCTCTCAGAAGGCTCCCTATAAGATCCCTGTTTGCAGAAAGTATAGCATGAGCCCTGGAGATGGATGACCAGCTCTGCCAGCTGTGTGTCCTCAGGCAAGTTTATTTAACTTCTCTGTGCATTGATTTCTTCATCTATAAAATGGGTGAGTAACTGCCTCATGGGAGGTTGTGAAGATTAAAGGAGTCAATTCATGTGCAGTGCTTTCAACAGTGTCTTGAATAAATAAATACACAATACATACTAGCTCTTGTTATGGTAGTTATCCTCTTCCTCATGCCTAAGATTACTCCTTAAAAGCACATTAAGCAATTACGAGGAAACAGGATCTCTTTGTGCTACACTCTCATTCTTTTACTCTACAAATTATCCTACTCTCAATATAACCATTGGTTTCAAAGGAGAGCACAAGTATGACTAAGAAATATTTATCGTATCAGGAACTGCAGTTGGGCTGCAATAAATAGTCATTTAAAAAAAAGCGTAAAGCAAAAAAAAAATCTTGTTCTCTTTCTAAGAATACAGAGGTGATAGGGTGGCTCCACGAAAAGCATCAAGGACCCTGAATCATTCTATCTCCTCCATCTTCTGTGAATAGTTTTCATTTTCAAAGTTGCCTCATGAACCAGGATGACTGCTGAGCTCTAGCTAACACATTCACATTCCAAAATAGCAGAAAAGGCAAATTAATCCTCTTCCAACCAAACCCACTCCCAGTAAGAACCTTCCCAGAAGTCCCACACAACACTACCATTGAACTCAGTCAGTGGGTCACATCTACCTGAAAATAAGATTGGAAAATATAATCCTTTAGTTGGGTGTATTGCTGCTCTGAAAAAAATCTGGAGTTCTAATTCCCTGATTCAAGGATTCATACTGTGAAATCCAGCTTCTCTAATTAGAAAGACTGGTAGACCACAAAAAATAGCTCTCAAGAATATATTGATGATGACTTTATGAAGAGTTGACTAAAAGTTTGCTTATTTAGTATTTATTGTTTTAAGTTTGCTTTATTTTGTTTTGTTTTGTTTTGTTTTATTGGAAATGAATGACTTTATTTAGGTAGATATTGAGACTGCATATGTACTTATTAACTCTGAAGAGAAGATACCTTAGTTTAACTAATAACTGGCTAGATCTAGAAAATGTCACAGTCTAATCTAAAATCCCCATTCTTTTTTTTCTTTATTCAAATGTTTATTTAAATTCCAGTTAACATACAGTGTAATATTAGCTTCACATGTAGAATTTAGTGATTCATCACTTATATACACCACCCAGTGCCCTCCTCAATACCCATCACCTATTTAATCCATCCCCCCACCCAGCTCCGCTCCATTAACCCTCAGTTTGTTCTCTGTAGTTAAGAGTCTGTTTCCTGGTTTATCTTTCTTTATTCCCCAATATGTTCATTTGTTTTGTTTATTAAATTCCACATAAGTAAAAACACTTGGTTTTTGTCTTTCTCTGACTGACTCATTTTGCTTTCCATAATGCTTTCTAGTTCCATCAACATTGCTGCAAATGGCAAGATTTCATTATTTTTCATGGCTGAGCATATATATAATATACCACCTCTGACAGCACAGAACCTGCTTGGGATTCTATCTTTCTCTCTCTCTCTCTCCCTCTCTCTCTCTCTCTCTCTCTCTCTCTCTCTCTCTCTCTGCACCTTACCCACTTGCAAGCACATGCACTCTCTCTCCTCTCAAAATAAATAAATAAACAAAAAAAAATAAAGTCCCCTACTATTATTGTATTATTATCAATGAGTTCCTTTATGTTTGTTATTAATTGTTTCATATATTTGGGTGTTTTCATGTTTGGGGACATAAATATTAACCAATGTTAGATCTTCTTGTTGGATAGACTCCTTTATGATGATATAATGTCTTTTTCCAATACCTTATTACAATCTTTGATTTAAAATTGAGTTTGTCTGATATAAGTATTGCTACTCTGGCTTCCTTTTGACTTCCATTTGCCCAGTAAATGATTCTCCATCCCCTTACTTTCAATCTGAAGGTGACTTTAGATCTAAAATTAGTATTTTGTAGGCAGCATATAGAGGAGTCTTGGTTTTTTTATGCATTCTGACACTCTATGTCTTTTGATTGGAGCATTTAGTCCATTTACATTCAGAGTAGTCATTGATAGATATGTGTTTAGTGCCATTTTATTACTTGTTTTGTCATTGTTTATGAAGATTTTTTCTGTTCCTTTCTAGTCTGTCACTTTCTTGTTCCTTTCTGGTCTTTCTTTCCCACTCAAAGAGTCCCCTTTAATATTTCTTGCAGGACTGGTTTAATGGTCACAAACTCCCTTAGTTTTTGTTTGTCTGGGAAATTCTTTTTCTTTCTTTCTATTCTGAATGATAACCTTGCTGGATAGAGTATTCTTGGCTGCAGATTTTTCCCATTTAGCACGTTGAATATATCATGCCACTCCCTCCTGGCCTGCCAAGTTTCTGTGGTGAGATCTGTAGCTATCCTTATGGGTCTTCCCTTGTAAATTAGGGACTTCTCTTGTATTACTGCTTTTAGGATTTTTCTTTATCACTATATTTTGCAAACTTAACTACAATATGTCTTGGCGTTGGCTTGCTTTATTGATTTTGATAGGAGTTTTCTGTGTGTCCTGGATTTGGATGTCTGTTTCCTTTCCCAGATTAGGGAATTTTTCAGCTTTTATATCCTCATATAAACCTTCTTCCCTTTTTTCTCTCTCATCTTCTGGTACTCCCTATGATGTGAATGTTATCACATTTGATGGCGTCTCTGAGTTCCCTAAGTCTATTCTTGTGACCCCATAATTCTTTCTCTCTTCTGTTCAGCTTCATTATTTTTCATTATTCTATCTTCTATATCATTTACTCATTACTCTGGTTCTTTCATCCTTAAGGTCATTACATCCAGTCTGTTTCAAATCTCAGTTATTATATTCTTCAGTTCTGACTGGTTGTTTTTAACTCTTATTTCTGCAGTAAGGTTCTCCCTGATGTCTTCCATCCTTTTCTTAAGTCCAGCAAGTATCCTTACGATTATTAATTTAAATTCTCCATCAGACCTATTACTTATGTCTATTTCAATTAGATCTCTGGCTGTGACCTTTTCTTGTTCTTTCTTTTGGGATGAATTCCTCTGTCTTGGCATTTTACCTAAATCTCTGTCTTTTTCCATGTGTTAGAAAAGCCTGTTGTTTCCTGCTCCTGAGAGTAATGGCTTTATGAAGGAAAGGTCATAACAGTGTCCATGGTATGGCGTTTCAGGAAGTGTCTCTGGTGTGTGTTGTATGCACTCTGCTGCTGTGTTTTGACTGATTCATCCTTCAGGTCAGTTATCTGTAGAAGCTCTCCTTGCCTGCAATGGGTAGTGTTTGAACCTTGACCAGAGTGTGATGAGTTTTAATTAGGTGTGCTCTGGTCTGCTTGTTAAATGAGACCTGATGCTACTTCCACTGGAACTGAAGCCTTACAGAACTCTCTGGTCAGTAAATGTTGTGTGTGCAGGGGGTTCTGCTGGTCTTCTGGGGAAGGGGCCCACTGAGCTGGTCCTTAGGCACACTTACCCAAGAAAACCAGTACCAGCAGAACACAGGAGGGTGGGACTTGGTGAAGCAGGTTAAGCAGCCAGTGTTTGCACTGTGCTGTTTACTGAAGTTGGTTTATGCTGAGGGGCAGGGGAGGGAAATGGCACTAGCCAGTTCCTTTGTCCCCAGAGAGGGGTGTCCGTGCTTGCCGCTCTCAGAAGCACTCCCAAAAGAGCAGATAATTTCCTCTTGTGCATCCCAGACATTTTCAGATCACTGTTTTCATGCTGTCTGTCTCAAGGTTGTTTGCCTGCCTGGAGCAGCACAGTGCACTTTGGCTTCTATTCCAGCCAAGCCTGCTGATTTTTAAAACTCCAAACTTTAGGGGCGCCTGGGTGGCTCAGTCGGTTAAGCGGCCGACTTCGGCTCAGGTCATGATCTCGTGGTCCGTGAGTTCGAGCCCCACGTCGGTCTCTGTGCTGACAGCTCAGAGCCTGGAGCCTGTTTCAGATTCTGTGTCTCCCTCTCTCTGACCCTCCCCTGTTCATGCTCTGTCTCTCCCTGTCTCAAAAATAAATAAAACATTAAAAAAATTTTTTTTACAAAAACTCCAAACTTTAGGGACCTGGTATGGTGGAGACCTGTTCTGGTCTTCTGCAGGAGAGTCTCACTGCACTGAGACAGATGCAGGTTTGACCAAGGGCAGTCACAGCAGAGTACAGGGGTGTGGGATTTGGAGCAAGCAGGCTAAACAGATGGTGTCCAGGTTAGCCATCCTCAGCAGATGTCTCTGTACCTATGCCGAGGGGTGGGGGGGTGGGAAATGGAACCCAGTGGCTCATTTGTCCCTGGAGAAGCATCTCTGTGAATACCATCTCTCACAGATGTGCTCCAAGAAGAGCCAACAGTCTCTACTCCTGTGCCTTAGGTGATCCTCAGGTCACGCATTCTATGCCGGGTTGCTTGTGTGCCTTCTCTTTAGGAGTAGGGCAGCACCCTCAGGGCTCTATCACAGCCAAACCCACGAACATCTAAAACTCCAGTGTTCGAGCCCTACTGGTTACAAAAACTCACAAAATCAGCCACTCTTGTTTTTCCAGCCAATGGCTTTGGGAGAGTATTCTCCTTGCACATATCTCTGTGCACTCTGCTCTCTCTCACCTTTCTCTGAGACCAGGGTTTCCTCCCCTCTGCTGCACCCAAAATCCATTTCTCCCCCAAACCATGTCTCCATGCCTCCTACCTTCCTCAATGTGGCCTCTTCTCTCCCTGTGGTTGCGCAGTTTGTTCTATCAGTCCTCGCATCTATTTCTTGGATATTCATTAGGATTTGATAGTTACCTAGTTGTATTCAAGGGACAAGACAAACCTAGGGTCCTCCTACTATGCCATCTTCTAAAATCTCCTCCTTACTTGGTGCTTAGACATGTAAAAAGGAAGAGTAAAATACTAAGTTTAAAACAAGAATGTTTTTCTCTTAATTTCATGTATATTTTAGGTGAAGGAGATTTTATGGCCCAAAAACGTCAAAACTATGTTTATCGGGTAAAAACAGATTTACCCTTGAGAAAAGGAACTCAAGTTTACTTGGTTCACATACACTTCTAATAATTTATCTCCATGGTATTACCTTTTCCAAGTGATCATCTAGCCTATATTTGAACCTATGTTAGAACTTAGTATTTCTTGAAGCAATGCACTCCATTCTTAGAAAATTCTAACTTTGAAAATTCTTATGTGTAGCCAACATCTCTTCATGGCCTCCATCCCCTCTTTCTATTTCTAACTCATAGGGCCATGCATCATAGCCTTGGGACTTACAAATACTTTTTTACAAGGTAGCCAATAAATATTTAAACAGAACTATCATGTTCCCCTGAGTCTTCCTTTCAATACTATAGTTGAAACTAGAGTTCAATACTAAGTTCTTATCATTTATCTTTTTGTTTCAAAATTGGAATAACTTTTACTCCATATGAAAGAAATATATTCTCACTATAAACAATTTTTAATATATGTGTATATAAAATGTAATGTAAAAGCCTCACTCCTAATCCCACCTCTTCAAAACAACCACAGTTAATATTTTAATGTATAAAATAGACACAGCTGGGATGGCTTTTCCAGTTCACAGCTATACCTCAGGGGCCATATTCGTGCTTATGGAAGCAGTCCTCAACCATGACAACAAGCTGGCAAATTGTAGACTCTAACCCTCATTGTAACACTAATTGGTCAAAAATGTGGGCATATAATACAAGGCTAATCAAAATCCTGCCCCGAGATTTTCATACTGGGAAGCTAAAAGAGAGAAATCTTTTCTCCTATTCTTGTTTTAGAATTATACAATGCGTATCTGTATCTGTACCATAACCAGTAAGGAGCCCTGCATCAGGCTTGATCCACAACAAAGAGATCATGGCCTGAGCTGAAATCAAGAGTCAGTCACTTAACTAACTGAGCCACCCAGGTGCCACGTAATTTCTTTTAGTGTGAACTACCTCAGTCCCTTCAACAAATCTCCTTTTCTGTATAAATTAATTTGAGTTGAATTTGGAACCCTAGGAGTTACTGGCTAATTCAAAGAATATCTTTTCAAATTTTTTAAATGCATCAAAAATGTGTTCAAATAAGTGAGATTATAGTGTAATGACTATTATTTAACTTGTTTTGCATCTTAACTTAAAAATAATCATGGTGGGGTGCCTGGGTGGCTCAGTCAGTTAAACACCTGACTCTTGATTTCAGCTCAGGTCATGATCTCAGTTCCTGAAATCTAGCCCCACATCAGGTTCCATGCTGAGCATGGAGCCTTCTTAGGATTCTCTCTCTCCCTCTCTCTAGCCTCCCCTGCTCACACTTGTGCACGTGCTCTCTCTCTCTCTCTCCCTCTCAAAATAAATAAATATATATATTTTTTAATCATGGCAGGGGGACCTGGCTGGCTCAGTTGGTGAAGCATGCAACTCTTGATCTCAGGGTTGTAAGTTCAGGCCCCAATTCAAGTGTAGAGATTACTCTAAAAATTTTTTAAATATTTTTTAAAAAATCATGGCATTTCTATGGCAAAACCTATACATCTCTCATCAGTTTTAAAGGCTCTCTCATAAGTTTTAAGCATTAATTTGTATAAGGTACCATTTCTTTTTTTTTAATATACGAAATTTATTGTCAAATTGGTTTCCATACAACACCTAGTGCTCATCCCAAAAGATGCCCTCTTCAATACCCATCACCCACGCTCCCCTCCCTCCCACCCCCCATGAGCCCTCAGTTAAGGTACCATTTCTTATTTAACCAATTACCTATGGAAAATATTTAGATAATTTTTCATTTCATTCGTATAAATAATACTTCACTTATCCTTGTACATATATTATCAGATACTTATGCAGTTAATTATTTTGAATAAATTTCTAAAAGCAAAATTGTTGGCTCAAAGGATACATACATTTAAAACTTTGATAGCTATTATCAAATTTCCATCTAGAAAGTTGTAAACATTTCTATTTCTAGCAACTGTGTGGGCAAGTGCCCTCACCAGCACTGAGTATAAACACAGTTTAATCTTTACCAATATAGTTGTCAAATGTGCTGTCTCATTGCTATTTTTATTTTTGGTTATCTAACTAGAAGAAAGATTGAGCATCTTTTCACTTTGGCCATTCATAATTATACTTCTTTCTCTTCTCCTTTTTTTCCTCCTCCTCTTCTTCCTCCACCTCTTTCTTTGAGAATGACATCCTGTAACAAACATAACACTCCAGGACTGATATATTGGGTCCAGAACAGGGCAGGAATATCAATCACTGCATTTATTCCAAATACTTATGGTAATGCTGTCATATATTACATACATTTTTTGAGTTACATATGAGTTAAGACAAGTGACAAAAGTCGATTCAAACTGGCTTAAGGAATAAAGGGAAAATTCGTTCATGTAATTAAGAAGCCAAGGGCTATTGCTGGGTTGAAATGCACCTTGATCCACAGCCTAGCTCTGATCTCTCCATATCTTGGCTCTGCTTGTTCTGTATTTATTCTTTTCTCAGGCAAAACTCTTCACATATGGTGTCAAGATAACCACAGAAACTGCTCACATCGTCTCTGATTTAAGTCCATGAGAAACAAGAAATTGTACTTTCCTGAGGCCACCTTGATCTTCATAACTAGCATGGTGATCTTAAATAGGTGTCTTTAAGTTCATATGATTGATTTACTAACCTTTCTTGTATGTCTATAAATCTTACATTCCTTTCTAGAAGATGAATAGAAAGCCCTCACACATCACAGAACAGAAATTAGACCTCTTCCACAATCTTCAAGCACTGAAAACTGTAAATAGGCACCACTAAATCTACACAGAATCAGGAAATGGTATAGGCCACTGCACTCTCTCACTGATTAATGACCCCCAGTCCTTTTAAAATCTTCTTGGCTAGACAGAAACTGCAGAGTCGGCTTTTGAACAAAAGTACATCTTTTCCTCAGGTGGTTGGTTGGCCTCCTGAATAAAGCTCATATTCCTTTCCAATCAACACTCACCTCTTGAGTCTTGTCTTTTCAATCAACAGGCAGCCAAACTTGGGATTCAGTAACATTCCTGGTAACAAATCTCCTAAGATTTACTATGAGTGACCTAGATCATTTGTCCGCCCTGACCCAAACACTGATCAGGCAGTACAATATACTGATTGATTAAAGCCTTGGTCATCTATTCTATCACTAGGGCCAAAGGTGAAGTACCATTTAGAACTATATAGTATTGAGAGTGGGAAAAGACTAAATTCTAGAAATAAGACTAGATTCTAGATATTGTTACCAAAAGAAGGGTGAAAGGAAGCTAGAGAGGCAATCAACAAATAACTCCTACAGATAGTCACATTTATTATTAACTAAATGAACTGCCAACCAAAACCCTGATATCTTTTTCACAAATAAATTAAGTCCATGATCGCTGATTCTTTCCGGAAAGAAGACTATATCTTCTACCTTCTCTTCAGGTTACTTTTGGTAGGAGTAGAGAACACATATATAATGAGGAGCAGGCCTAATTAGGAATTAAGAATTAAAGAGGTGGGGCTTCTGGGAAGATGGCGGCATAGGAGGATGCTGAGCTCACTGCCTCCTGCGGATCAGTTAGATTCCACCCACACCTGCCTAAATAACCCAGAAAATCACCAGAAGACTAGCAGAACGGATTCTTGGAGGCAAGCATAGATGAGAGGTTCACGGAAGAGGGTAGGAAGGGCGGAGAGGCAGTGCGCGCTACACGGACTGGCAGGAGGGAGCCAGGGCGGAGGGACAGCCCGCCGGCCAAGAGGAGGTCCCGAGTCTGGCTGGCAAAAGCGGAGGGGCTGGACGGAGTGTGTTCTGACAGCAAGTGGGACTTAACATCTGGAAGGTTATAAATTAACAGCTCCACTCAGAGAACGGGAGGGCTGGAGGACAACGGGAGGGAGAGTTGCTGAGCCCCGGACGACAGAGCTCAGCTTGGCGGGGAACAAAGGCGCTCGCCAGCACCATCTCCCTCACCCATCCCCCAGCCAAAATGCCAAAGGGAACCAGTTCCTGCCAGGGAACATGCTTGCACTGCGCAAACACTGAACGCTGTGCTTCTGCGGATCCATCCCTCTGGCGGGTCTGACTCCCTCCCAGTGCTGCAGGGCCCCTTCTGAAGCGGATCTCTGAAGGAAAAGCGAGCTGAACCTGCCCCTCCCGCCCCTGTGCACCTTGCCGATCCACCCCAGCTAATATGCCAGATCCCCAGCACCACAAGCCTGGCAGTGTGCAAGCAGCCCAGACGGCCACGCCACCGCACAGTGAATCCCGCCCCTAGGAGAGGGGAAGAGAAGGCACACACCAGTCTGACTGTGGCCCCAAGGGTGGGCTGGGGGCAGACATCAGGTCTGACTGTGGCCCCACCAACCAATGCAAGTTATTCAAGACAGCACAGGGGAAGTGCCCCCACAGTTCCACACCACTCCAGGGACTATCCAAAATGATGAAATGGAAGAATTCCCCTCAACTGATCAAAAACGATTTAAACAATACAACAAAGTGAATTTAGAATAATAGTCATAAAATTAATCACTGGGCTTGAAAACAGTATAAAGGACAGCAGAGAACCTATTGCTACAGAGATCAAGGGACTAAGGAACAGCCAGGAGGAGCTAAAAAATGCTATTAATGATCTGCAAAATAAAATGGAGACAACTACGGCTCGGATTGAAGAGGCAGAGGAGAGAATAGGTGAACTAGAAGATAAAGTTATGGAAAAAGAAGAAGCTGAGAAAAAGAGAGATAAAAAAAAATCCAGGAAGGGGGCGCCTGGGTGGCGCAGTCGGTTAAGCGTTCGACTTCAGCCAGGTCACGATCTCGTGGTCCATGAGTTCGAGCCCCGCGTCAGGTTCTGGGCTGATGGCTCAGAGCCTGGAGCCTGTTTCTGATTCTGTGTCTCCCTCTCTCTCTGCCCCTCCCCCATTCATGCTCTGTCTCTCTCTGTCCCAAAAATAAATAAATAAACGTTGAAAAAAAAATTAAAAAAAAATCCAGGAGTATGAGGGGAAAATTAGAGAACTAAGTGATGAACTAAAGAGAAATAATCTACGCATAATTGGTATTCCAGAGGAGGAAGAGAGAGGGAAAGGTGCTGAAGGTGTACTTGAAGAAATAATAGCTGAGAACTTCCCTGATCTGGGGAAGGAAAAAGGCATTGAAATCCAAGAGGCACAGAGAACTCCCTTCAGACGTAACTTGAATCGATCTTCTGCACGACATATCATAGTGAAACTGGCAAAATACAAGAATAAAGAGAAAATTCTGAAAGCAGCTAGGGATAAACGTGCTCTAACATATAAAGGGAGACCTATAAGACTCGTGACTGATCTCTCTATTGAAACTTGGCAGGCCAGAAAGGAATGGCAGGAGATCTTCAATGTGATGAACAGACAAAAATATGCAGCCGAGAATCCTTTATCCAGGAAGTCTGTCATTTAGAATAGAAGGAGAGATAAAGGTCTTCCCAAACAAGAAAAAACTGAAGGAATTTGTCACCACTAAACCAGCCCTACAAGAGATCCTAAGGGGGATCCTGTGAGACAAAGTACCAGAGACATCGCTACAAGCATGAAACCTATGGACATCACAAAGACTCTAAACCAATACTTTCTATAATAACACTGAATGTAAATGGACTAAATGCACCAACCAAAAGACATAGGGTATCAGAATGGATAAAAAAACAAGACCCATCTACAAGAGACTGTCTACAAGAGACTCATTTTAGACCTGAGGACACCTTTAGATTGAGAGTGAGGGGATGGAGAACTATTTATCATGCCACTGGAAGTCAAAAGAAAGCTGGAGTAGCCATACTTATGTCAGAAAAAACTAGACTTTAAATTAAAGGCTCTAACAAGAGATGAAGAAGGGCATTATATAATAATCACAGGGTCTATCCATCAGGAAGAGCTAACAATTATAAATGTCTATGCACCGAATACAGGAGCCCCCAAATATATAAAACAATTACTCATAAACATAAGCAACCTTATTGATAAGAATGTGGTAATTGCAGGGGACTTTAACACTCCACTTACAGAAATGGATAGATCATCTAGACACACGGTCAATAAAGAAAGAAGGGCCATGAATGAGACATTGGATCAGATGGACTTGACAGATATATTTAGAACTCTGCATCCCAAAGCAACAAAATATACTTTCTTCTCGAGTGCACATGGAACATTCTCCAAGATAGATCACATACTGGGTCACAAATCAGCCCTTCATAAGTACACAAGAACTGAAATCCTACCATGCATACTTTCAGACCACAATGCTATGAAGCTTGAAATCAACCACAAGAAAAAGTCTGGAAAACCTCCAAAAGCATGGAGGTTAAAGAACACCCTACTAAAGAATGAATGGGTCAACCAAGCAATTAGAGAAGAAATTTAAAAATATATGGAAACGAATGAAATTGAAAATACAACAATCCAAATGTTTTGGGATGCAGTGAAGGCAGTCCTAAGAGGAAAATACATTGCAATACAGGCTTATCTCAAGAAACAAGAAAAATCTGAAATACAAAATCTAACCGCACACCTAAAGGAAATAGAAGCAGAACAGCAAAGACAGCCTAAATCCAGCAGAAGAAGAGAAATGGTAAAGATCAGAGCAGAAATAAACAATATAGAATCTAAAAAAAACTGTAGAGCAGATCAACCAAACCAAGAGTTGGTTTTTTGAAAAAATAAACAAAATTGACAAACCTCTAGCCAGGCTTCTCAAAAAGAAAAGGGAGAGGACCCAAAAAGATAAAATCATGAATGAAAATGGAATTATTAACACCAATCCCTCAGAGATACAAGCAATTATCAGGGGATACTATGAAAAATTATATGCCAACAAACTGGACAACCTGGAAGAAATGGACAAATTCCTAAACACCCACACACTTCCAAAACTCAATCAGGAGGAAATAGAAAGCTTGAACAGAACCATAACCAGCGAAGAAATTGAATCAGTCACCAAAAATCTCCCAACAAATAAGAGTCCAGGACCAGATGGCTTCCCAGGGGAGTTCTACCAGACGTTTAAAGCAGAGATAATACCTATCCTTCTCAAGCTATTCCAAGAAATAGAAAGGGAAGGAAAACTTCCAGACTCATTCTATGAAGCCAGTATTACTTTGATTCCTAAACCAGACAGAGACCCACTAAAAAAAGAGAACTACAGGCCAATATCCCTGATGAATATGGATGCAAAAATTCTCAATAAGATACTAGCAAATCGAATTCAACGGCATATAAAAAGAATGATTCACCATGATCAAGTGGGATTCATTCCTGGGATGCAGGGCTGGTTCAACATTCGCAAATCAATCAACATGATACATCACATTAATAAAAGAAAAGATAAGAACCATATGATCCTGTCAATCGATGCAGAAAAGGCCTTTGACAAAATCCAGCACCCTTTCTTAATAAAAACCCTTGAGAAAGTCGGGATAGAAGGAACATACTTAAAGATCATAAAAGCCATTTATGAAAAGGCCACAGCTAACATCATCCTCAATGGGGGAAAACTGAGAGCTTTTTCCCTGAGATCAGGAACACGACAGGGATGCCCACTCTCACCGCTGTTGTTTAACATAGTGTTGGAAGTTCTAGCATCAGCAGTCAGACAACAAAAGGAAATCAAAGGTATCAAAATTGGCAAAGATGAAGTTAAGCTTTCACTTTTTGCAGATGACATGATATTATACATGGAAAATCCGATAGACTCCACCAAAAGTCTGCTAGAACTCATACATGAATTTAGCAAAGTTGCAGATACAAAATCAATGTACAGAAATCAGTTGCATTCTTATACACTAATAATGAAGCAACAGAAAGACAAAGAAACTGATCCCATTCACAATTGCACCAAGAAGCATAAAATACCTAGGAATAAATCTAACCAAAGATGTAGAAGATCTGTATGCTGAAAACTATAGAAAGCTTATGAAGGAAATTGAAGAAGATATAAAGAAATGGAAAACATTCCGTGCTCATGGATTGGAAGAATAAATATTGTCAAAATGTCAATACTGCCCAAAGCTATCTACACATTCAATGAAATCCCAATCAAAATTGCACCAGCATTCTTCTCAAAGCTTGAACAAGCAATCCTAAAATTCATATGGAACCACAAAAGGCCCCAAATAGCCCAAGTAATTTTGAAGAAGAAGACCAAAGCAGGAGGCATCACCATCCCAGACTTTAGCCTCTACTACAAAGCTGTAATCATCAAGACAGCATGGTATTGGCACAAAAACAGACACATAGACCAATGGAATAGAATAGAAACCCCAGAACTAGACCCACAAATGTATGGCCAACTCATCTTTGACAAAGCAGGAAAGAACATCCAATGGAAAAAAGACAGTCTCTTTAACAAATGGTGCTGGGAGAACTGGACAGCAACATGCAGAAGGTTGAAACTAGACCACTTTCTCACACCATTCACAAAAATAAACTCAAAATGGATAAAGGACTTGAATGTGAGACAGGAAACCATCAAAACCCTAGAGGAGAAAGCAGGAAAAGACCTCTCTGACCTCAGCCGTAGCAATCTCTTACTCGACACATCCCCAAAGGCAAGGGAATTAAAAGCAAAAGTGAATTACTGGGACCTTATGAAGATAAAAAGCTTCTGCACTGCAAAGGAAACAACCAACAAAACTAAAAGGCAACCAACGGAATGGGAAAAGATATTCGCAAATGACATATCGGACAAAGGGCTAGTATCCAAAATCTATAAAGAGCTCACCAAACTCCACACCCGAAAAACAAATAACCCAGTGAAGAAATGGGCAGAAAACATGAATAGACACTTCTCTAAAGAAGACATCCGGATGGCCAACAGGCACATGAAAAGATGTTCAGCGTCGCTCCTTATCAGGGAAATACAAATCAAAACCACACTCAGATATCACCTCACGCCAGTCAGAGTGGCTAAAATGAACAAATCAGGAGACTATAGATGCTGGCAAGGATGTGGAGAAACGGGAACCTTCTTGCACTGTTGGTGGGAATGCAAATTGGTGCAGCCGCTCTGGAAAGCAGTGTGGAGGTTCCTCAGAAATTTAAAAATAGACCTACCCTATGACCCAGCAATAGCACTGCTAGGAATTTACCCAAGGGATACAGGAGTACTGATGCATAGGGGCACGTGTACCCCAATGTTTATAGCAGCACTCTCAACAATAGCCAAATTATGGAAAGAGCCTAAATGTCCATCAACTGATAAATGGATAAAGAAATTGTGGTTTATATACACAATGGAGTACTACATGGCAATGAGAAAGAACGAAATATGGCCTTTTGTAGCAATATGGATGGAACTGGAGAGTGTGATGCTAAGTGAAATAAGCCATACAGAGAAAGACAGATACCATATGGTTTCACTCTTAGGTGGATCCTGAGAAACTTAACAGAACCCCATGGGGGAGGGCAAGGAAAAAAAAAAGGAGGTTAGAGTGGGAGAGAGCCAAAACATAAGAGACTCTTAAAAACTGAGAACAAACTGAGGGTTGATGGGGGGTGGGAGGGAGAGGAGGGTGGGTGATGGGTATTGAGGAGGGCACCTTTTGGGATGAGCACTGGATGTTGTATGGAAACCAATTTGACAATAAATTTCATATATTGAAAAAAAAGAATTAAGAATTAAAGAGGATCTAAATAAGTAGGTATGCATGATGTTCATCTACTGGAAGCAATATTGTTAACATGCAATTCTCCCCAAGTTGGTATACAGATTGAATGGAATCAAAATAATAAACATATATCCATCACCCCCACATTTTTTGCACACGCCTTTATAATGTTTCGCCTCTTCCTCTTCTCTCCCGATCCTTAGTCTGCTCAGGCTGCCATAACAAAATATCACAGACTGGGTAGCTTAAATGACAGAATTTTCTCACAATTCTGGAGGCTAGATGTCCTAGATCAACGTGCTGGCCAATTTGGTTTCTGGGGAGAGCTGTGTTCCTGGCTTACAGATGGCCTCCTTCTTGTTGCATCCTTACATGGTTGTTCCTCTACGGTGCATGGAGAGAAAAGACTGGTGTTTTTTCCCTTTCTCACATGGACACAAGTTCTTTTGGATTAGTGCCCCATTCTAATGACCTCATCTAACCTTAATTATTTCCTTAACGGTCCTATCTCCAAATATATCTCATTGGAAGTCTGGTGAGGCTTATGGATCCCTTATCAAAATAATGTTTTAAAATTCATCAAATGAAATGCTTGGATTCCCAAAACAATTATATTGGGATACATTTCTATCTCTATATCCAAGGAAAAGCTCTGCACACAGTGACCACTTCCAACATGGCAAAGGGACAGTGCAGTAGCAACTTCAGGCAGCTGTGGATGGATAAGATGGAGGCAGCAACCCTGGTTCCCTATGTGTAGTCCTTTTATGCACTAGACACACATATGCCTCCAGTGAAGAGATATGCAAGTCTGAGATCCTTGGGAGAAAAGAGAGGCCATGGTGTGGGGATACTTCAAGACACCTTAAAGTATGTAAGACCATGCACTCCAGCAGCATACATTAGCACCCTGAAAGGCAGATAGAATGAATCTTATCTCAGTAGTCACCAGTCCAATGAGCAAAACTAACCAGCTACTCCACATCAGAGACCAGAAAGAATGTAGAGAACATGGTATCTCAGTCAGGATTTTTTATCCCTTCCCTCTCCTGAAAGTGAGAAAGAGATAAAAAGAAACAGAAAAGACTGAGAATTCACTAGGAAAAAAAAAATGAGTGAAAAGTAGTAGTTAAGACCATGAAGATGGTCTCTCCAAGAGACACTGAGAGAACATAAACTCCACAACCACCATTTCCCTGCCATGCCTAAATCCTTGGATTTCCCAAAGTTACACAAGAAAGAGTATGGACTTATTGTACTTGACTGTTAAAAGAAAGGGCAACCCCATAAAGCTATAAATTTTCATAATATTTAGGATGCAAATGTTACTTCCTTGCCACTTCTCTACATTACATTTCTGCAGTTGGTTATGGTTTTGAGGAACCCACTTATTTCCACCCCAATAAGACCTTTTTCACTCCCCAATTAAATTCTATTGAGTTTATTTAGCCCATCAAGCCTTTTGAAGACATTTTGTATCCTGATTTTACCATATATTTGCTCTCTACCCTAGAGTTATAATGGTGACACATTTGATTTGCCTTTCTTTACCATCCTCATCAAAATCCTTAATTAAAATGTTGGCCAACTATGACAAGGGAACCAAGAATACTCAAAGGAGAAAAGACAATCTCTTCAATAAATTGTGCTAGTTTCACTGGATATTTGGACATAAAAGAATGAAGCTGGACATCTATCTTACACCACTCACAAAAATTAACTCCAAATGGATTAAAAACTTAAATGGAATACCTTAAGTCATAAAATTCCTAGAAAAAACAAAGAAGTAAAGCCTTGACATGGGTCTTGGTAATTATTTTTTGGATAAATATTTTGGATAAATTTTTTGGTAATTATTTTGGGGATATGAGACCTAAATCACAAGCAATCAAATCAAAATAAACATGTGGGACTACCTCAAACTAAAAAGCTTCTTTCTGTACAGCAAAAGAAACCATCAACAAAGTGAAAAGACCACCTACAGAACAGGAAAAAATATTTGCAATGATACATCTGATAAGGGGTTAATATGCAAAATATATTTTAAGAAAAACTCATACAACTTAATAGAAAAAACACAAATAACCCAATTAAAAATGGGCAAAGGACCTAAATAGATACTTTCCAAAAAACGTATATGAAAGGCTAACAGGTACATGAAAAGATGTTCAACATCACTAGTCATTATGGAAGTGTAAATTTAAACCATAATGAGATATCACCTCGTGTCTGTAAGTACAGCCATCACCAAAAAGACAAGAGATAACAAATGCTGGCATGGATGTGGACAAAAGGGAACACTTGTGTACTGTTACAAGGATTGTAAATTGGTACAGCCAGTATATAAAACAGTATGAAAAGTCCTCAAAAAATTAAAAATAGAACTACTACATGATCCAGTAATTCCACTGTTGGGACTACATCCAAAAGAAATGAAAACACTAACTTGGAAAGATATCTGCACCCCCCATGTTCATAGCAGCATTATTTACAAGAGCCAAGACATGGGGAAACTTAAGTGTCAGTTGAATAATGAATGGATAATGAAGTTGGGATATATATATATATATATACATATATATATGTATATATATATATATATGTGTATATATATATATATATATATATATATATATATATATATTTCAGTCATAAAAATGAGGAAATCCTACCATTGGCAACAATATGGATGAACCTTGAAGGTATTACGCTAAGTGAAATAAGTCAGACAGAGAAAGACAAAACTGTACAATCTTACTTATAAGTGGAATATAAAACAGAGAAACACTTAAACTCATAAAAAAGAGATCAGATTTGTGGTTACTACAGGTGGAGTTGGGGGAAGACGGAATTGGAGGAAGATGGTCAAAAGGTACAAACTTCCAGTTATAAAATGAGTACGTTGGGACACCTGGGTGGCTCAGTCAGTTACATATCTGACTTTGGCTTAGGTCATGATCTTGCGGTTCATGGGTTCAAGACCCACATCAGGCTCTGTGTTGACAGCTCAGAGCCTGGATCCTGCTTCAGATTCTGTGTCTTCCTCTCTCTCTGCCCCTCCCTCACATGCTCTGTCACTCTCTCTCTCTTCTCTCTCTCTCTCCAAAATAAATAAACATTAAAAAAATTTTTTAATAAATAACTAAAATAAGTAAGTATCAGGAATGTAATGAACAACATAGTGACTATATTTACATTGCTGTATGATATGTTGAAAAATTGCTGAGAGTTAATTCTAAGAGTTCTCATCACAAGGAAAAATTTTTTGTCTTCTTCTTGTTTTCTTTTTATTGTATCTATATGAGATGATAGATGTTAGCTGAACCTATTGTGTAATCATTTTTACAACACATGTAAATCAAATCATCATGCTGTACACATTAAATTTATACAGTGATGTTATGCCAATTATTTCTCAATAAAATTGGGGAAATTTTTTTTAATGTTAAGTCTCACAGTTGGGGCAGATAGAGCCATCAAAGCAACCACTAGTGGGCATCGTTCAGCCAGTCATTTCAGAAATACATATATCATCCCAAGTTCTAAAATTTAAGAAGTCCTTATCAAATGTCCTTGTGAAGCCTATTGATATTTCTCTAGTATTTTCCTGATCTTTCTGAAATAGTAAATACCAGAAATAGTAAAGCTAACGTCTTTAGTGAAATGTTTCAGTGAAAACTGACCTAGTGGACAAGATATATCAGAGACCTAACCTGCAGGGGTAAGGAAACCAGCAAGAAACAAGCTGATTTATATCACAAATGCCAGAAAATTTCAGGAATTGTAATTATGCTCCAGGTATATCTGAAGGCAGAGTGTGGAACTGAGGTGAAAATAGGAGAAGTGGTTGAGAGTCTACATTAAAAAGAAAAAAAAGTTTCCATGACCTTTTTCTTCAGCCTAGATTTGGGGACACCTGTTTAAAGCTGAGGGTTAAGTTGCCATCTGAAAACAGACTAATTGAAAGTCTTCATATTGAAAGGTGACATCCCAGCCCTCTCCCCATGTTCCTCTCATGGAACACTAGCAGACAAGTTTATGTTCTGTGCCGACTGTTCTTTGTTTAGCTCTCCACCATTCTCTGCCCTACTCTGGGAGGATACCTCCATGGACTACATCACCCAGGATTCCTTTGCCTTTGCTATCATTTGAAATCAGCCAGTGAGACACCAGCAGAATAACAAAGGGTAGAAGGAGAGGGGGGTTGGACTCTGTATCCTACCTCAGCCCCCAACAACCACCACACACTTTTGACAGTAGCTATGTTCCTTTGCTTTCAAACACAGTAACTGTTCAGTGTACTCCCATATACAGTTACAGATCTTTCCAGGTTCCAGTAACACAGTCCTTTCCCCTTGCATCTTCAGGCCTACGAGAGATAAAGGCTTCCAACTGTTTTTAGTCTTTAGGTATTTTACCATCCTTGAAGGACCCTGTTTGTAAATATTCCCCTCATTAAATTCTCCTCTAGGTGCCCTTCCATTATGCTCTTCAATGTGATTCAACTGCTTCCTTCAGGCCCAAACAGATACATCCTTGTGGAAGTTTTGCAGCATGCCTCTAGTGAACCTGAACAAGCTGGAGAGAAAGATCTACAGGTGTTTGTTCCTAAACAAAAGGGAACAGCTCCCTGTATTCCAGGAACAATAAGTGTTACTAGATGTGTGAGGTGAAGAGTGGAGAGGAGGCTCAGAAGTAGACAAACGCCAACTCAAAGAGTACTTGTCATAACTTGGACAGTAGCAGAAGAACGGAGGAAAGAGACTGAAAATGAGATGTCATTTGGAATTTTGAGGCAGAATAAAGGAATGAAGAGGAGAAAAGAAAAAGAATCAGAATTGCTCTTAAGCCTCTAATTTTTAGGAGTGGATGAACTGTCTTTCACTGAGATAAAGAGCAGAGGAGAAGAGAGTTTCAGAGTGGCATTCACTGAAGGGAAGGGAGTGAGGGCAAGGAGGGGGTGTATAAGGGAGACAGTAGGCAGCATAATGCAAAGTTCTATTCTGAAGATGTTGATTTGGAATACCTATGGGAAATCAAGGTGAAATCTTCCTTGAGGCACAGGGAAAGAGTTTTCCTTCAACTCACTGAACTCATCTAGTCAGTGTAAACCAGATCTAGAGCCACAGAAAAAAAGCTAAGCTAAATTGCTTTTAACCAATTTAAGAGAGCAGTAGGCAGTAGGCAAGACTGGAATAAAAGGTTCCCAGTGCAGTCACCTATTTAACCACAAGATGGAGTCAGAGTTAAACTACAGGAGAGGCTTAGTCAGAACCTCCTCCAATGCAGCGAAGCCATCACTTATGCCATCTGTAGATTTTGTTTTTTAGCAAAGAAGAGCTACTTGCTGGCAAATATGGCTGAAAACAGCCATTGAGAACATTCTAAAACAAATTATATAGGTTCCAGTATGGTTTAGGAGCCAAGAAGATCGTGTGTGATGAGCAGACAACTGAAGGGACTCAAGAGTCAGATGTCTGTTTACATTGGACCTTAGGGGCTATGAGATAGTGGGTCTGAGCCTTGAAGATGAACTACAAGTTTTAAAAGCTGATCAAGAAGTTAGGTCAATTGGCATAACAGTCAGAAACAAGAATGAAGACACTAACCAGTCTATGCATCACCAAGCAGGACTCCAGGCTTCACTCCAGTTGATCTTTGAAGAGTCTCAGGTACCCCCCAGGCTAAATATTACATCTGGGCATCATGCCATCTTGGCCCTTAATAAATGTCACTGCAAACACTGCAGTGCGGTCACTCACTGTGGATTCAGATGAGTTAGCAAAAAAGAAACCAAATCTGTCTTAGCATCTCATTTCTTCATTCCCAATTTAGTTCCTAGGAATCATCTCAGCACAGGGAGGAGATGGAGGCAGCAGAACTACAGTGAAATTTTAGGCATTCCCGCCTCCTGGAGGGGAAGGAGATGGAATATTGTGCTTTTCTTTGAGTGACAGGGATCTTCAGGTGGCAGAATTAGGTCAAGATATTTTCAGGGTGGAAACTATTTAGAGAAACAGGTATTTGACAGACCACAATTGGAAACAGAGATTTGGAAAATCAAACCATTTCCTGTTTATTTCCTAATAATTTGAGACTCTTTTGTAAACTGGTCCATCTCAAATCTTTGACTTCAGGTTGGTTTCAGTGCAGCTTCTAGGTAGCTTTATGTAGCTTCTTTTATTCTCATAAAATTTATCAGAAACAAAAATTGCCAGTCCTACAAATTGGTGCTACAGCAAATCTTGATTCCAGCTTTAGCCTGATGTTCAATATGCTCCATCATTTTGTTTCTCTCTCAAGTCAGCCTTCATGTCTTCTATTAATGCTATTCCAAAATGTAATCACTCTTCTCACAGAGGAATTATAGTGAAGATTAAATATTTCAATACTCCTAGCTCACCCTTAACACATGATCTCTCTTCTTATATCATAGCCAAAAATATAAACCATGAGAAGATTTCAACTTCAAGGCTATTCCTTACCTAAAAATCCTCATGCATCTCTACCAACCACTCCTTCCTTCCTTACAGCTACTTATTCTAAAAGAAATGTCCCTCCATTTGTATCAGCTTAATAATTCATCAGCATTTGCCCTAAGAAAAAAAATCCTACTTAAGTCAAAGTCAAGTCTTTCCAACCTTGGGGGGAAAATATTTCTTTAGCCCTAGAAGTTCTTCTTGCTCTCTCTTTCCTTTCTTTAGACATTTCTTGAGTGCAGAAGAGGGAAGGAGTCTCCATGCATTTCCACCCAAATGTTCCCTAACCTACTGTAACTGAGTTTCTGCCCTACTGAAGACGTGTGGTCCCCCAAGGCCTCGTTGTTGCTAAATCCAAAGACTGTACTATAGCTAGCCCTTATCACATTTGTCTTTGGGGCAGCATTTGACAATAGAGAGAACATTATTCAAATTGTGAATCTATAATAATAATAGCAACTACCATTTACTGAGTACTTAATATATGGCAGCCCGTCTGTTTTATACATATTACCCTATTTAATTGTCACAATAATTATGTCTCATAAATGAGAAAATGGAGGTAAAGTAACTTGCCAGAGGATGAATATAGAGTAAAAGAAAGAACTGGGATTGCTATCAAGGTTTCTCTGAATCCGAAATCCATTCTCTTAATGAGTATGCTATTTTCAGATGTATACAACGAGCTGCCTACTGGCCAATCCCACATGGATGCTACACAGGAACTTCAAAATCACTATGTCCAAAACCAAACATATCTTTTTAGCCCGAGACCAATACTTTTTCTGATACTATTTACTTCTATAAATGGTGCCATTATCCATCAAATTGCCAAACCAGAAATAAGAAAGTTTTGTTTTAAAATTTTCCATCTCCTTGGGTGCCTGGGTGGCTCAGTCAGTTAAGCGTCTGACTTCAGCTCAGGTCATGAGTTTGAGCCCTGCATAGGGCACTGTGCTGACAGCTCAGAGCCTGGAGCCCGCTTTGGATTCTGTATCTCCCTGTCTCTCCGCCCCTCCCCTGCTTATGCTCTGTCTCTCAAAAAAAAAATAAAATAAATAAAATAAAATAAATAAATAAAATAAAATAAAATAAAATAAAATAGGGGGCACCTGGGTGGCGCAGTCGGTTAGGCATCCGACTTCAGCCAGGTCACGATCTCGTGGTCCGTGAGTTCAAGCCCCGCGTCAGGCTCTGGGCTGATGGCTCAGAGCCTGGAGCCTGTTTCCGATTCTGTGTGTCCCTCTCTCTCTGCCCCTCCCCCGTTCATGCTCTGTCTCTCTCTGTCCCAAAAAATAAATAAACGTTGAAAAAAAATTAAAAAAAATAATAAATAAATAAAATAAAATAAAATAAAATAAAACTTTACATCTCCCAGGTCCCACATAAAACTGGCCATTTAATTGTCAACTGCACTCCTTTAATCTCTCTTCTATCTGTCCATCCTCACTTTCAAAGTTTGGGTTTAGGCTCTTATCATGTCTTACCTTGACTGCTACAAAATCTTCTGAAATGGTTTTTCCCTTCTACAATGTCATACCATTCTAATCAGTTCTCCATATAGAGCCAAAGTGTCATTCTAAAATCCAAATGCTAGTAAGAATGTTTAGAAACTCAATCACTCATACATTGCTGGTGGAACTGTAAAATGCTACAGCCACTCTGGAAAATAATTTGCAATTTCTTAAAAAAACAAAACATACACTCACACTTACCATATGATCTAGATATTACACTCATGGGGATTTGTCCCAGAAAAATGAAAATAAATCCCTCAAAATCTGTAAATGATTGTTTATAACAGTTTCTTTGTAATACCAAAAAACTGGAAATAACTAAAATCTCCATAAATATATGAATAGGTAAACAAACTGTAGATATATATATATATATATATATATATATATATATATATATATGAACAAACTATTGATACAGCTTGAATAGATCTCAAGGCATTATGTTGGGTGGGAAAAAAGAGTCAATCTCAAAACCTCAGAACATGTTGTATAATGATTCTGTTTATATACACTCTTGAAATGACAAAATTACTGAAACAGAAAACATATCAGTGGTGTCAGGGTTTGGAATTGTTGGGCAGGGAGGTTGTGGGGGCAGGTATGGGTGTAACTATACAGATTAGAATGAGGGTGATCTTCCTGGTAATTAAATAGTTTTGTTTCTTTTTTTTTAATGTTTATTTATTTATTTTGAGAGAGAGAGAGAGAGAGGGAGAGGTAGAGCAAGCACAACAGTAGGGGAGGAGCAGAGAGAGAGGGAGAGAGAGAGAGAGTCCCAGGCAGGCTCCAGGCTGACAGTGCAGAGCCTGATGTGGGGCACGATCTCACCACCTGTGAGATCATGACCTGAGCCGAAATCAAAAGGCAGAAGCTCAATCAACTGAGTCACCCTGGTTCCCCTTCAGTTTTTTCTTGATTGTAGTGGTTGTTACACAAATCTACAGATAGGATAAATTGACATAAAGCTATATGCATTTATATCACTGTCAAATTTCCATTTGGATATTGTACTATCCTTATAATTATATAAGATGTAACCACTGGAGGAAAATAGACAAAGGGTACTCAGGGACTCTCTGCGCTACCTTTGCAACGTCCTATAAATCTCTAGTTACTTTTAAATGAAAAGCTAAAAGTAAACTAAAATAGCAGTTTAAGCTTTCAATAAGTTGTAATAAAAGAAAATAAGGTGATTAAAATATCTCATTTGTCCCCACTTATGGGCAGAGTATACCTGAGCCATCCTATCTTTTTAAAGTTGATCTCTTTTCTATTATTTGCCAGAAGACTTCATTGAGTCATGCTTCTACTATTTGCATCAATATTTGTTTAGTTTTTTATTTCCTGCATTAGAAAATGATCATCTTCACATTGCAGCCAAGGGGATCTCTTTAAAGCAATCTGACCTTGTCATTCTCTTACTTAAAACCATTCAGTGTCTTCACTTTTTCCTTAGAGTTCTTAACAGGCTCCTTCAAAATGATCAGACTCTTAACTCCCTCTTTAACTTTATCCACCACCACTCTTCTGGATCTTTTATCCTTTAAGTCTTGAAACAAACCATTACATTCTTTCCGTCTCAGTGTCATCATCCTAGATGATCCTTCTGCCAGGAATTTTTCCTTTCCTTCTCCTAGTTAATTCCTAACATTCTTTAGGCGTCAGCTTAAATAATATTGCCTCATGGAAGGCTATCTTGATCCATTAACATAATAAAATGACCTGCAGTAGGCTTTTCCTACTGCTGTGCGATATGAAATTATTTTAGTGGTATATAAGATTTTAATCCTGTATTTATTTTCTTGTCTTAATAGCAAACATGAGATTTCTAGATTAGGACTTACTATTACTACTTAGAGCAATAACCACATTACTGTCCCAAGATCCATTTTCCCTGTATGAAGTGATGTGATAACAGCCAGATGGTTATTTCTGCACCTATACAAACAGGGTTCTTAATATCCCTTAAATTATGAATCTGAGAGCTTATATAACAACTGCAACACTGCTACACCCTCATCTCCTGAGAGAAGAAAAAACTTTATCTCCCTAAGGTAAACAAATCATGTGGAACAGAAACAGATGCCTCTGTATTTCATTCCCTTAAAATGTGAGGAACGAATGGATCTGGTAGAAGAAGACATTCTTCATCTTTATTACAAGACAATTTTCTTTACTCAAAAAGCCTGATCAAGCAAAAATGGCAAAACAGGTAATTCCAACAGTCCAATTTTTTTTTTACATCAAACAATCAAATTGTTAGAAAATGCTTTGTCAGTACTCTGGAAAATAGTCAAAAGTTTATAGCAACCAAGAAAATGTCAAATTAAAAAGGAGGCAACTTAAAAGTAGTAGCAAAATTTTATGAGAAGCATTTTTAATTGCCATTCCTAAATTCTCCTTCCTGGCTAGGTAGCAGTCTTGAAGAGAGAATCCCACATTCCAAGAATGGGACCCCAGTGTCTTGCTCCAGAGAGAGCAAAACAGACTTCATTCTCAAAGAATTGTGTTTGTCTGTTCCCAACTGTCTGGGTGCTACTTGAAAAAATGATGCAAGGGGCCTGCCTTTGATTTGCTTAAGTTGGAAGTCAGTCAGCACAGAAAAATGGCCACACATTCCTCAAAAAATTGTCAGAAAAAAATGAACAACATACCATTGCCTGGAGCAAAAGATTACTGTTGAGGCAAATAGTAGGTGCACTGAAAGAATGGAAGGAAAAGCTGGGAAAAGAGTTTCTTTGGAAAATTGGGACATTCAAAAATGCCTGCATATACTGGGTAATTTAGAAAGACACATACAGTCCTAGGGCAGAATGCATGTGCAGAAATGACCTGAGAAGACCTTGAGCTTTCACCTCCGATGAAATTTTATTTTATTTTTTTTAACACTTATTTTTCGTTCTATTCTAGTTCCTGGTGATCATGGAAATCTCTGTCAAACACTAGATAAACACAAGCTAAAGAAACAGATACTTCAGATATCACACATAACAAAGAATACGAACTTTACAAAAATAGTGTCCAAAAAATCTCTAAACAAGCAAACAGCTACAGCCCAAAGCAAACAGCTACAGAAACAAAAACAAATCCTGATGAGGGGAAAGAATCTGTTACCAGAGTTAGCACATTTTTTAAAGTTTATTTATTTATATTTAGAGAGAGAGAGAGAGAGAGAGAGAGAGAGAGAAAGGGAGAGCACACACGGGGAGGGGCAGAAAGAGACAGGGAGAGAGAGAAAATCTAAAGCAGGCTTTACACTGTCAGCATGGAGCCTGATGCAGGGCTCAAATTCACAAACTGTGAGATCATGACCTGAGCCTAAGTCGGACAAATTAACCAACTGAGCCACCTAGGCATCCCCAGAGATAGTACATTTTAATATTAAAATGTCGAGTTTCTAACAGAAGAATGACAAAGCATGTAAAGAAACAAGAAATTATGGCCCATTCACAAGAGAAATTAACAGAAATTATCCCTGAGGAGACACAGACATTGGACTTACTAGACAAAAATTTTAAGTCAACTGTTCAAATTGCTTAAGAAAACCATAGACAAAGAGTGAAAGGAAACCAGCAGAATAATCTCTCGACAAACAGAAAACATCAGTAAAGAGACAGAAATTATGAAAAGGAACCAAACATAAGTTGTGAAGCTGAAAAGTATAACAACTGAAATGAAAAATTCACTAGAGGTTTTCAATAGCAGATTTATGCAGGCAGAAGAAAGAATGGGTGAACCTGAACATAGGCCAATTGAAAGTATCCAGTTTGAAGAACATAAAGAAAAAAGAATGAAGAAAAATAAACAGAACCTAAGATATCTACAGGAACCATCAAGTACATCCACATATTCATTATGGGAGGCCCTGAAGGAGAGAAGAAAGAATGGTGAAGAAAGAATATTTCAAGAAATAGTTAGAAACTTTGACACCACAAGCAAAGGCAACAAAAGCAAAAATAAACAAGTGAGACTACATCAAACTAAAAAGCTTCTGCACAGCAAAGAAAGCCATCCATGAAACAAAAAAGCAACCTACAGAATGGGAGAAAATATTTGTGAATCATAAACCTCATAAAGGATTAATATCCAAAATATATGAAGAATTCACACAACTCAAAAGCAAAGCAAAACCCCATAATCTGATTTAAAAATGGGCAGAGGGACTGAATAGACATTTTTTTCCAAAAAGACATAGAAATGGCCAACAGGTACATGAAAAGAGATTTAACATCACTAATCCTCAAGGAAATGCAAATGAAAACCACAATGAGATATCACCTCACACCTGTCAGAATGGCTATCATCAAAAAGACAAGAGGGGAACCTGGGTGGTTCAGACAGTTAGGCATCCAACTCTTGATCTTGGTTCAGGTCATGATCTCACATGTTTGTGAGTTCGAGCCCTGCATCAGCCTCAGCATTGACAGTGCAGAGCCTGCTTGGTATTCTCTCTCTCCCTCTCTCTCTCTGCCTCTCCCCCAGTTGTGCGTGCACGCGCATGCTCTCTCTCTCTCTTTCTCTCTCTCAAATAAACTTAAAAAATTGTTTAAAGACAAGAGATAACAAGTGTTGGCAAGGGTGTGAAGAAAGGGGAATATTTGTGTACTGCTGTTGAGATTGTAAACTGGTGCAGTCACTAAAAAAAATAATAATAATACAGAGATTGCTCCAAAAATTAAAATAGAACTACTATATGATCCAGCAATTGTACCACTGGGTATATATCTGAAGGAAATGAAATCACTATCTCAAAAAGATATATGCACTCCCATGTTCACTGCAGCATTATTAACAATAGCCAAGATGGTAACAACCTAAGTGTCCACTGATGAATGAATGGATAAAAGATGTGGCATACATGTCATATGTAATATATATACACATACATATTATATTATATATAAATAATATATATAATATATAAATAACATATATGATAATATTCAGCCATAAAACAAGAAAATACTGCCATTTGCAACAACATGGATGGACCTTGAGGGCATTATGGTAAGAATGGCCAGGCAGAGAAAGACAAAAACTTTATGATTTTATTTTAATATGAAATTTAAGAACAAAACAAAATAAGAAGATGTGGTAGGTATATGACCTGAAGTTGGACAATTAACAACTGAAAAGAGGAAAATCCTGTCATTTGGAGCAACATGGATGGACCTTGAGGGCATTATGCTAAGTAAAATAAGCCAGGCAAAGAAACACAAAAACTATATGATTTTATTTTAACATGAAATTTAAAAACAAAACAAAATAAAAACAAACTCATAGGTATGGAGAACAGATTGGTGGTTACCAGAGGCAGGGGTGGGGATGTGTAAAATGGGCAAAGGTGGTCAAAAGGTACAAACTTCCAGTTATAAGATAAATAAGTCCTAAGGATGGAATGTACATCATGGTGACTGTAGTTAATAATACTTATTCTATATTTGAAAGTTGGTAATAGAGTAGATCTTAAAATTTCTCATGACAAGAAAAAAATGCAACTGTGTACTGATGGATGTTAACCAGACATATTGTGATCATTTTCCAATATATACATATATCAAATCATTATGTTGTACATCTGACACTAATATAATGCTATATATCAATTATATCTCAATCCAAAAAAAATTAATCAAATTTTTTTTTAAGATTTTAGAGTAATCACTACACCCAAAGTGGCTTGCATTCACAACCCTGAGCTCAAGAGTGGCAAGCTTTCCCAACTGGGCCAGCCAGGTACCCCTAAAAAAATGTTTATTAAGCCTTTGAGTCAAGGCCATCTTTTTCCCAGGCAGCCTCCACAATAATGGATTCCAGGATCTGCCCATTTCAAGACACCTCTGATGGGTTACCCCAAGTCTCCCTATTGGGTTAGCCAATACTTTGTCAAATATGCATCGCAAGCTTAGGCTCCCTCTGTCCAATTCTGCTTCCTTCTCCCTTTTTCTTTCACAAATGTCACATCTGCATCAAAGTCTGAAGATTTATCAGGCCCAATCCTTCTCACTCTCCCTTAAACCTTCACAGGTATTATCTCCCAATAAATCTCATGTACTCCTAAATCCATCGTACCATCAGCTTCTTGCAGGATCTGTCCTGATATATCTCGACAGCACTTATTACAATTTTTTAATGATATGTTTGTAATATTGACTCTATCACATAGCAATCTCTGGAAGTTTTTTCCACTGAAGGGTCCTCCCCTCGCACAGCCTGGATAACCTCTCTTTTGACTGCATCCTCATCTCTCCTCCAGGCCCCGACATAGCAGTAGTGATTCTATAGTTGCACCTTACAAAAGGGAACACAGCTGAGAGAGTGAGAAGAGTCTAAACTTCTTACAAGTGTAGGATAGGGCTATATCTGACAAGTGTAGGATTTCTCAACCCTTGGCACTATCAACATTTTAAACTAGATAATTCTTTGTAGTGGAGGGGCTGTCCTGCACATCGTAGGATGTTTAGTAGCATTCCTGTCCTCTACTCACTAGATGCCAGTAGCACTCCTCTCAATTGTGACATTTATGATTTACATGTCTCCAGACATTGCCAAATGTCCCCCCCGAGGTGGGGGGGGTATGCAAAATCACCCCTGGTTGAGAATATTCAGCCTTAAAGAAAGAGCATCTTTTTTCTAATTATCCCCAAAATGCCATATGGTTAATTGTACTGATTGTTCCCTGCTGGGACTTACCATGGTCCTGGGAATATTCTTTCAGGCTAAGCAGACCCAGATGTTTTGGCAGCAGCTCCCACACAGTGTGTGGTTTTCATTCCCTTCCTCCTGTGTCTGTCCCTCGGACCCTAAGTGGGTCTGCATTTGTTTCCATGAATAACAGACCTAAGCCTGGACAGATTGTCCCAGGTGGCTGGCTGTGACTTGGAGAAGCTCTCCCCTCTTGACAGAAACTTAAAGGAGGGCCCAACCAGGGCAGTATGTTGATGTCCCAGTGGACAGATGAACATTGTCCCTTGGCCTGTATGCCTTGTCATCACACTTTGTTATCCACAAACTGTTTTCTCCAGTTTTGTTTGTAAAATCATTAGTCATGCGTATATAAACCCCTGTTGCTGTTCACCCTGGAGTCTGGTACGCACTAGCTACTCCTCAAAAGAAAAATGACTAATTAAAAAAATGAAAGTGTGTATTTCTGAGAGTCTACTCTTAATATTTCAAGGTTCCTATTCTGGCTGAATGTGTGAGACATGGCCATCTCCATATCAGGCATAAAAACCTTTTATACTTCTATTTCTGATGCTTTGGAATATGAATGCCTATCCCCTCAAAGTCTCTCTGTCACACAAAATGCATTTCATACTTTCATACATGTCATTTAACAGGTATCTTAAGTGTAGCTTTTCCCAGAAATCTGGTACAAATTCATGTCCAGCCATTTTCTCATTATGCTGCACAGACAGAAACTTCATTTTATCTATGTAAATTTGCTTTCCTCTCCTCGCCGAAACTGGTTTCTTCTCCTTACTTGCATTCATTTGCACGTTTTAAATTATTTCGGATTCTGAATATTGTGTGTACAAGACTTAGTGGTTACAAGATTTAGACGAGGGGATTGCGAAAGTCACTTTAAAAAATCAATCCTTTATAACCATTTCAGTCCGGTGTTAACGGAGAAATGCGATATATGGTTCTAGGATGCTAAGGAATTTTCTTGGATGAGGCATAAACTCTCCTGTCCCGTTCTGACTTGTTGGGGAGCGGGGCGGAGTTAATGGAGAGAAGATGCAGGATCGGAGCTGGAAGGGGTTTAGGACTGAAAACATTCATTACTCCTCTGGCTCCTACTTCTCCGCCCCCAACACTGAAACAAGGCGCCCTGTAAGATGCTTCCAGCCAGCGAATGCTTCTTGCCAGGGCGCTGAGGCGGAAGATACACAACACTCCGCGGTGGTTAGAGTACAGAATCACTGGGTGCAACCAATCTAAGGCAGGCTCAGTCTGTCACAAACTGCTTTGCAACCTGAGTCGTCAAGATTAAAACTTTTAGGATTCGATAAGATGAGGTTCAAAAAACATCACACTTCTTGGGGAAATAGTTCAGACTAAACATCCCATGGCAAGTTTAACTTTGCATTCAGTATATTATCCTCTCAAGAACAAAACGTTCTTTCTCGTTCTCAAATATCTGGCAGCCAGGGAGGGCTAAAAGCTCTCCGACGAACTCGGCAAGCTGTTCCTTCACACAGGTAAGCAACGCGACGATACACCACGGGCTACCAAACCAGTAGGGTAGAAGAGTGGCCGAGAAAGGCCAAACTTAAAAAACCGCAGTAGCGCCGAAGAACGCAGCCGACGTCTGACGTAAGCCTTCCTGTCGCAGAGCATAACGGGAGGAGCGGCGGAACGCGCTGGTGGCGCGCGACCTCTGTAAACGAAAAGAATTCTGCGGAAGACTAGAGCGGTGCTCTCGGTTCTCGTGGCAGCTTGGGGTTACCCACCTGTTGTGGAAACAGCACTGCGCACGCGGTGCGGGCCGCCCCCCCCCCCCCCCCCGCCAGTTTTCTTGAGTCGCACGGTGACGCCATCACGGAGCGCGCCAATCAGGGCTGGCTGGAGGGCGGGCTCTTCAAATTTGAATTCCGAAACTTGTGTCAGGGAGCCTCGCTGAGGAAGTGAGGGTCACCTGTGGCCGGACTACGGGGGGCTGGAGCCGACTTGGGCCAGAGGGCGAGCCCTGGGGCGCCCGGCCCACCCCCACGCGAAGCCAAGCCCGGACTGCCGCCTTCTAGCTCTATCAGGCCCTTCACCCAAGGTATGCACTCCTTGCTCTGCTTCCCTCGCCCTCTGCCATCGGTCCGCCTCTGGCGCTGAGGGTCCCAGCCCATCAACATTCTCGGTCCGCGTAGACTTCTGTAAGTTTTTAGCTTTGGTAGGAGTTTCACGACTACTCACTCACCCGTTGCATACATATTTGTTGCGTGTCTACTGCAGTTATCAAGAGAGTAGACCACTACTCGTTCAGATTCGTTTTGTAAGTGAACGCTGTAGGCCTTTGTTCTAAAATCACTTCTAGCAAGAAAAACTTTACGTTAGAATGATTTGTGTGCGTCACTGCCCTGGGACCCCAAGATCCACAGTGCTATAGAAACAGTTGATCCATCGAGCTCATGTTTTTTTCTGGTTAAATTTCACATTGGTTGCAAACATGTGGATATTAATAAAATTATTTAGAAAATGGAAGGCCCTTCATCCTCCTCTTCAAAGTTAAACACTGTTTACAATTTGGTATGATTCCAGATATTTCCGCCTATGCTTTCGCTCGTGTGTGTTTACTGAAATGCAATTGTACGTCCTGTTCTGCTTCCTTTTTAATATATCCTAACTATATTCTTTGTCAGTACATATACAGGCATGTATCTTTTTATTGAATATACAGAATTCGGTTGTATGGATGTAGCAGAATTTCATCCCATAGTGGTGAAGATCTAGATTATTTATAATATCTCCGGTAAGTCAGTGAATATCCCTGTATAGTGCTTGTTTAAGAACTTGGGCTTGGCAGTCAGACTTAGGTCCTGCTCTGAATCGTCAGTGGAACCTTGGGCACCTGTGCTTTAGTTTCCTCACCTTCAGAACTCTTAAGATTATTTGCTGTAAGGTTATGTAGTGTCTGACATACATGCAGTAAATATCCACTGTTATTACTACTTACATATATTTGAATTCTTATGTAGTAGTTTCTGTAAGAAAAAAATTTAGAAGTGGAATTTCTTGATCAACAGCATGCACACCTGTATTTTGAAATTAATCTTTACCAATCTGCTAAACTTAAGAACTTCCACTGTTTAGTTTGTTTAGTTTCACTTATTAGTGAAATGAAGTGGCATTTGACTCCCTAGGTGGCCTTTTGTATTCTTTAGTAATTGCCTTTCGTGCCTTTTGGCCATTTTCTGTGTTGATCATTTTTAAAATTGATTCATTGGTCTCTTTGAATGTTATTTATATTATATGTCAAGTGCTGGGTCCCCCCACCCCCCCAACCCCAAGTGTTATCATTTGCCAGTTAACTTAAAATTAGTTTCGTTTTTCCCACCTCCACCTCCCAGTTTTGGTTGGTGTTCTTTGGGATTTTTGACTCTTTCCATTATAGTAATAATTCAATTACTGCTGCTACCACGGCAGTAAATTCCTAGACAAACTTTTTATGTAATTTTAGGAAAAAGAGTAACAGTTACATTCAGAATCATTCATATCCATGATAATAACAGTTGTTTAGCCTTACTTATATATTTACATATGTTGTAAGTGCTCATAGCTAGATTTTCATTTAATGATTTTCCATGCTTGTCTTTATTTCAATAAATAGCAAATTTTTCTTCGTACATCAGCATTTGCCAACATTCAGAGTAAATGACAAAGATCAGATTTTTCAAATAGTTGTAAGCACTTAGTGAAGCACAAGCATAACGTTTTAGAATTCACCTTCCCTTCTCTAGTCCAAAAAGGAACTAACAGTTTCTTGCTAGCAATCTTTTGTTAGGTCAAGTATGTTTGGCCTTCAGGATACTGTTTCCTCAACCTAGGAATGCCTGTCACTTGAATTCGCATCTTCTAACATGTGTCTCTTCTATCAGAGTCTGAGCATCATAATCTGTTTTCTCTGTTTTGCTCTTTTTTAACCAGGAGGAGAATGGGGCTTTGAGTGTTTGGCCTCTAACAAGTGATTTCTTGTTTTCTTCTGTATCTGTTCTACAAAGCTATAGGTCAGAAAATTCTAGGTAATTTTTTTCCCTCTACATCCTCTCTTTTACCAGCCACACTGAAACCACAGACAACTGTTGCCAACTCTTTGAGCTTCTGCTGAGTTGCTATTTATAACATAATGGGAAATAGGGGCTCCTAGGAATCTTCTGTGTCTTTTTTGGAGACGGGGGTGGAATTTGAGGTTTTTCAGAATCTTGACCGCTCATCTCCATGCTATAACATGCTTGAATTGGAAGGGAAGAGGTTGGGCAACATGCAAGAGGAGTTATATGCTGGTTCTTTAAGCCTTTCAGTAGGACCGTAGTTATCTGCCTTTAGATGAAAAAACTAATGTGTACGTCTACTACAGATTGGTCCTGTTTTCAGTTCCACTAATTTATTTGTATTTTGTGATTCTGTTGAGCATTTCCTTAGGTTGTGAAGAATTAAGATTTTATAAGCCTGCACATACTTTGCCTTTTTTTTTTTTTTTTTTTTGTGCACTTGGCTCAATTTATTCACTTTCGATTTTGAGAGTTTAAAGTGAACTGCTAGTAAGTATTTTAACTCCCAGAACAGGATTCTTATCACTCACACATTGCCAAACACATGAATCTATGCATTAGTACATATTTACTGAATTAACATTTTGTGGAAGAGTTCAGTGATTTTTGTGTCACAGGGCTAGACCCAACTGCTTTGTCAGTTCTTGTTATTGAGGATTATTTCTTTTTTCTCTTAAAAACTATTGGATAAAATGCTATTTGTATATGAATTTTGATTTGCATATTTCTCACAGAAGTTACTTAAATAAAGATATTTGAGTCTTTGATATGACTACATTAATATTTTCTGTGGTAGGCTTTTTATGTTTATATGATGTCAAAGACTGGTTAGAATAGTTGTAAATTCAGCAATAGGAGATGCAGTAAGGTGAAATTAGTAAGTTCCAAGCACCTTGCGTGGAAATGTTTTATTTACTAAGTATTACAGAATGCAACTGTATGGTTCATCACCTAGAATCTTAATTTCTAGGTGTGGGAAATAAAATGTGTTTATAAAAGCAAACTAAAACAAGTCTAAGACCATGTATGCTCAAGTACATGATTGCCGCTAAAAATTGTAAATAGAATTAACTTTTAAAAATAATGAGTATAATTTACTTTTGATTTGAAGGTATTTGAACTAAAACCTCGTAGTTAAAATGTTCTGCAGCATAACAAAATCAAGATTGGGGATGATTTAACTAAAAAATTGAATGAATTTTTCAGCTTTCATTAAGACATATCATCATAGTTGCTGCCTTAAATTTAAGTGCCTAAAGGGAAAAGTTATGTTTGTGAAATTTAATCCTTTATAGTCTAATATAGTACCATATGCAGATGTAATTTAATGCTTTTTGATGTAAATATTAGATTGGAGTCTCCAGGACTTGAGGTTCAAGTATATTTAAAAACCAGGTACTCAATATTCAATTCTTAGTGTTCTTAAGTAGATGATTTGATGAATGCTGCTTTTTTTAGAGAAGTAAATTTAAAGACCAAACTGCTCATCTAAAATAATAATAAAATGAGTCTTTAACAAAAATATAAAACCTTAGATTTGCGAGCTATAGATTATGCAGTGTTGTTATGAACCACTTAAGCCTTAGTATAATATTATTATGGAAAGCAAATAATCTTTTTTGCATCAAAGCATGATAAAGGTTGATTTCACATTGAACTACAGGTTCCTCTGGGCCCCTGCTGAAAGTCTCCTCTCCTGAAAATTGTGGTTAAGTGAATTATCTGTTAGAGAAAACTTGTTGCTACTGTTTATCAAGATGATTGCAACACCTTTGAAACATCCAGGAATTCATTTGTCTTCAGAGACATCTTCTCAAAGAAGAAATATGCCTATGCATGCAGTCTTTTTTGACAGCATTCCTGCAGGCACACTTACTCCTGTAAAAGATTTGGCAAAATATCAAAACCCCTCTTTAAAATTGAATGACCATGAAAAAACTCATTTCCTAGAAATGACAAATTTTAATAATAAAAAAATATTTCATTCTACCATGCTAGCAGAGACTACCTCCTCTAACAGCTCTCTTGATATCAGTGTTATAAAGCCCAACAAGGATAGATTAAAAAATAAAGCAAACTATGAATCACCAGGAAAAATATTTCAAAGAATGAAAGAAAAAGTACTGCGTGACAAGCAAGAACAAGCGTCAGGCAACAGTAGTTTGTTGGAACCACTGAAAAGTGAAAAGAAAATTTTCACTCCCAAAGGAGATGAGAAAAGAGTATTGCAGAATACCTGCGTCTGTGAAGAAAAGGAAAACAACAAATCACTCCAATCAGATAACATTTCACCAAGAGGTTAGTTTTATTATGTGTTGGTTGAAAAGCTATAATGTGTTATTTTATTATGTCTTATACTGTTGTGGGTACTCAGGGTATAAGAGTGAACAAAGTGGACAAAAATCCCAGCCCTAACACGTTCACATTCAGGTTGTGGGAGAGACAAATTTAAATGAGTAGTTTTTATGGTACAATAGAAGAGAAGTGCTATGGAAAAAAAAGCAGAGCAAGGATGATGGGGACAGTTGGAGTAGGTTGTAATTTTCCATGTGGTGATCAGGGTATGGTTCAATGAGAAGATGACATTTGAACCAAAACATTGAAGTAGGTGATAGATAGATACAGATGGATATCTTGGAGGAATTGGGAAGGATGATCCAGACAAAGTAACAGCTGGTACAAATGCCCTGAAATAGGAGCATTCCTCAAATTCAAGGACCAGTTATGAGATTAGTAAATCATAGAGTGAGTGCATAGAGGTGGGGAAGGGGGGCTAATTAAGAGTCAGATAATGTAGAGTGTTATAGATGAATGTAAGAGTTTGGGGTATTACGTGAGCAAAGTAAGAAATCAGTGGAGGGTTCCAAGCTGATAAGTGACAAGATCTGATTCATTTTAAAAATATCACTTACTGTCAATTTGAAATAGTTACTGTAGTAATCTAGGTGACAGATGGTGTTAGTTTGGTTTAGGTGGTAGCAGTGAAGATAATACGTGCTTGGATTCTGGGTGTATTTTGAAGGAAGAGCTCGTAGGATGTGGAACATAAAAGATATAAAGGGTGGCTGTAGGGTGTTTTCTTGTTGTTTGGTTGGTTCTGGGTTGTTTTTTGGTTTTTAGTTTATTTGTTTGTTTTTTGCCCGAGTAACTGGAAGGATAGAGTGGTTTAACTGAAATGGAATAGACAGGGCAGGGGGCTCTGTAATTACATTTTTGGTATGTTAATTTTGCTATATCTATTACAAATTGAAGTGTAGATGTGAATTAACACTTTTGAAAAAATTCGTTGGAAGTTAGAGAAGTGGTTCAGGTGAGAAAAATACACTTGGGAATTATTAGCACCTAAATGGTATTTAAAGAGATTAAAGGAGATCATCAAGGAGTAAGTGTAAAAAGAGAAACATTCAGTGATGAATCCTGGAGCACCCCAAAATTTGGAATTTCAAATAAAAGATAGTAGTGAAGACCACGAGAAGAAGATAAGGAAGAAGAAAAACCAAGAGTGATACTTTGGAAGCCAAAGGAACAAAATGCTTGAAGGAGGGAGTCTTTGGCTGTATCTAATGCTGCTAATGAGTGAAGTAAGATAAAGGCTGAGATTTGAATGCTGGATTTAGCAACATGAGGGTCATTGGTGGCTTTAATAAGGGGAGTTTGGTGAAGTGATAGGAGCAAAAACATGATTCAAGAGGGTTCAAGAGAGAATGTGAGGGAGAGAAATTGACAGTGGTGAATATAGGTAACTCTTAGAAGAGAGCAGAGAAATATGGGCAGTGTGGTTTTAAAATATTGTTTTTAATGTATGATGAAAGAACATTTTTGTATGCTATTGGAAATGATCCAGTAGGGAAGGAAAAACTAAAATTGGTAGTATGATACCCTTGAGTAGTTGAAAGGGAACTGAATCTAAAAGTGGAGATTTTGGCCTTAGCAAGAAACATAAACAGACCATAAATCAAACAAGAAGATAGGCAGTGTTGTATGGAGAAATAATCTGAAGTACACAGTAAAGTCATCAGCTGAGAGTAAGCATGGGAAGCAGGTATTAAAGTTTGAGGAGGTGGAGGTTTGAATAATGCAAGAGAATGGAAGAGTCTAGGCCTAAATTTGATTTCTTGGGTAACATTAAGGACCTGCTTGAAACTTGTGAGCATGAATTTAAATGAGAGCAATAAATACGGTTATGAGTTTTCCTCCAGCCCTATTTAGCTGCACAGATGCTGCTCAGGAGCAGGCAGAGAGTTGGATTTTATCAGGATTGTAATTTTATCAGATAGGATGAAGAGGACAAAGGTGGTATGTAAGGGCACCATGAAATTTAAGTTAGTTATATAGAGAAAAGAGGACCTGAAGGAAATGAGGAAGTATAAAGAAGTGTAGGGTGTTGTTAGGATAGTCGTTGGATTTGAGAGAATAATCTGGAAAGATAGGAAGTGGTCAGAATCTGAGACATTTGAAGTTGAGATTTTTAATGAGTTACAGTAATTGATAAATATGTTTTATATGGATTTATCTCATATAATCCTTTCAGCAGTCACTATGGGTAGATGCTCATTTAATAGTCTAGGAAATGGGGCTTACAAAAAGGTTATGTCTGCTCTATGTATGACATATGATAAGCGATGGGCTAAGAATTAATACAGGTGTCTATTTGAAAGCCCATGCTCTTTACTGCACAATAGATTGTGGATATACTGTTGTATTTCAAAGACAGTGTTATATTTTAACACAAAAAGAGTTTTCTAAGGGAGCTTAAGATAGAGGTAGGGGAATACACAAAATCTGATTCATACAGTCTTGGAGAAAAGGGAGTAGCAAATGAAATAATGCACATTAAAACATATTTTATTTGTCAAGTGGAACTAGAGAGGAAGAAACAACTCACTGCTTTGAGAATCTGATGACTCTTTCCCCAGAAAATGCACATATATACAAACACAAATTTCGTATGTAATTTCAGAGACTTTTTAGATAGTCTACATGGACTTTGTACTCTAAAATAAATGACCCAGATTCTATAGCATGTTATATCTGATTGAATTACCTGTTTGTCTTTACTACATTGCCTTGCCATTTCTAATAGAATGAGCTAAAGAAATAGAAACTTATCCTTTTATGACACACATCATTATGATAAAAATCTTCGTATTAAGACTTCTAAGACTAAAGCTACATAAGCAAAGTCACCACCAATTTTTTTCAATTATAATATTTGAAATTAAACATATAAAATAAAATAATTGATTTTTTCCTCCAGTTTTAAGTCTATTACCTTCCCCTCTTTATGTAAAAGAAACTCAACCATCAAGAAATAAAACTTAAACCATCTAGGATGCAAAGTAGAATAAAATGTAAGCAATACTATTAGTCCCTACTTGTCTAGTTGATAAGCCTACCAGATTTTTGCCTTTGAAGGCTTACTAAAGAGATGTCACAGGGGTATAAATTATGGTTGTGTCTGCTATTGAGTCACAACATTTCAACTTTTAACATATAAGCCACAACTCTTCAGCTGTTCTTTCAGCATTTTAGAAATTTACAGCAACCAGAAGCAGAATCAGAATTTTCAAGACTGGATGGTACTTCATATATAATCTTAAGAGATACCTATCTGATTTGTTGCAGCACCAGAATTGTATTCCAGATCTCTAAGCTTCTAATTCCAGTAATATACTTTTGTCTAGAGCTGGCAAGTTATAACATGTAGTTTAGAAAAAGTTCTTTCTTGGTGTAATGTAGATAGAATGGGATGAAGGCATGAAAAAATAAAATGAGAAATGGAACTCCTATGTTACAGAAGTGTACTATATTGATCTGATCATTATTGAATGTAACTCTTTAAGACTTTAAGAAGGCTTTTTTTTCTTCTCAATGACTAATATAATTCAATTTCCTCTTTCTTTAAAAAAAAAAAAAACTCAACCTCAGTGCAAGAAGTTCCTCTAGAATCATCAAATAGTACTTTCGTTCCGATAAAGCAAAAGATTCAATGTCAGCAGGAAAAGAAAGCACCTCTGCATAATTTAACTTATGGTAAAGTGCTTTTTGTTTTGTTCAATGTATAGTTAAATGTTCTGGATAATTATTCTCCGGCGTAGGCAATCCATTTCAGAGAAACACTGGGCAGAAGGGTGGAGCATTCCTAACCTGAAGACTTCTTTCGTATATAAACGGTTTTATATTATTCTATTTCTCTCTTTTAATTTCATTTGATTCTCCTCTAAATTTTGTTTGGCTTTGTATTTTTTTTGCAGAGAGTCCATTTCTGAACCAAGAACATGAAAATGTTTCAGCTGCAGGATTCTCAAACAAGACATTACCTAGAACTCAGTTGGATAAACAAATTCTTCACTCAAAGGAGAATACATTTGTAACCACTAAGTCTAAAAAGGACACCTTTGTTTTAGAAGGTGTTGATTCTATCATTGAAAAATCCCAAAATACTACTGTTGAGACTCTAAATACTAACTGTGTTCCTGTTAAAAATGATGATCAGTTAATGGTTTCTGATAGTAAAGTGGCAACAAAAAGGACTTCACAACAGGAAATTAAGGAAGGAAATGAGAACTCAGTGCCCAGAGAGACCGATCTTCTGGGTTCCATGAATGATACATGTAAAATCGTGCTTGCAACTCCAAGATTTCATATAACAATACCTCAGAAATCAAAAAGAAATGCTTCAAATTGTTCTCTTCCAAGTACACCTCAAACTCTTTCAAATGAAGTTAAAGAAATTAAGGTAGGAAAACTGAAGGCCAATGTACATTTGTGTTTTTACCCTCATTCTTCAAGAGCTTGAGCTCCTAAGCTCTCTCATTAACAGTTTCATGTTTCATTATTATTTAGTGTAGAGGCAGGGTGGTCTAGTGAAAAGTGCAGTGGGTTGAAAGTAAGAGAATCCAAGTGTTAAGTTTTAACTTTGCTCTATTATCAGTTGTATCATCTTCAACGGTTTACTTATTCCCTTTGGGGATGAACACTGAGTTCATTTCTTATTTTTTGTTTATTTGTTGTTGTTGTTTTCCTGATTCTTGGGTACTATTAACAGCTATTAAAAGAGAAAGGTAGGGGCGCCTGGGTGGCGCAGTCGGTTAAGCGTCCGACTTCAGCCAGGTCATGATCTCGCAGTCCGTGAATTTGAGCCCCGCGTCAGGCTCTGGGCTGATGGCTCAGAGCCTGGAGCCTGTTTCCGATTCTGTGTCTCCCTCTCTCTCTGCCCCTCCCCCATTCATGCTCTGTCTCTTTGTCCCAAAAATAAAAAAAATAAAACGTTGGAAAAAAAAAGAGAAAGGTATTAGAGGTGCCTGGGTGGCTTAGTTGGTTAAGTGTCCAACTTTGGCTCAGGTCACAATTTGGCGGTTTGTGAGTTCAAGCCCCATGTTGGGCTCTGTGCTGACAGCTCAGAGCATGGAGCCCATTTCAGAATCTGTGTCTGCCCCTCCCTGCCTCACGCTCTGTCTCTCTCTCCTTCAAAAAAATAAGCATTAATTTTTTTTTTAAAGAAAAGAATTATAGCATCTGAATATTTGAGAATTTTTCCTGTTGTAAAGTAATATAGAATGATCATTAAAACACTTTAGGCCATCACACTATGTTATATTAGGATAAATTCTCTGAATGAAGTGGAATGGAAATACAAGTTCAAGGAGAAAGATTCAGTGTTCATTTGTGGTTCTATTTCTAGATTCTGGATTCTGTTCCATTGATCTGAGTGTCTGTTTTTGTGCCAGTACCGTACTGTCATGATGATTACAGCTTTGTAACATCACTTGAAGTCCAGGATTGTGATGCCTCCTGCTTTGGTTTTCTTTTTCAAGATTTCTTTGGCTATTCGGGGTGTTTTCTGGTTCCATACAAATTTCAGGATTGTTTGTTTTAGCTCTGTGAAGAATGTTCGTATTACTTTCATAGGGATCATGTTGAATATGTAGATTGCTTTTGGTAGTATCAACATTTTAACAATGTTTGTTCTTCTTATCCAGGAGCGTGGAATATTTTTACATTCTTTTGTGTCTTCAGTTTCTTTCATAAACTTTCTATAGTTTTTAGTATAAATTTTTCACCTCTTTGGTTAAGTTTATTCCTAGGTATTTTATGGTTTTTGGTGCAATTGTAAATGGGATCGATTCCTTGATTTCTCTTTCTGTTGCTTCATTGTTGGTGTGTAGGAATGCAACCGATTTCTGTGTATTGATTTTATATCCTGCAACTTTCCTGAATTCATGGATCAATCTAGCAGGGTTTTGGTGGAATCTTTTGGGTTTTCCATATAGAGTATCATGTCATCTGTGAAGAGTGAAAAGTTTGACTTCCTCCTGGCTGATTTGGATACCTTTTATTCCTTTGTGTTGTCTGATTGCCGAGGCTAAGACTTCAAGTACTATGTTGAATAACAGTGGTGATAGTGGACATCCCTGTCATGTTCCTGACCTTAGGGGGAAAGCTCTCAGTTTTTCCCCATTGAGGATGATATTAGAGGTGGGTCTTTCATATATGGCTTTTATGATCTTGAGGTATGATCCTTCTATCCCTACGTTCTTGAGGATTTTTATCAAGAAAGGGTGCTGTATTTTCTCAAATGCTTTCTTTCTCTGCATCTATTGAGAGGATCATGTGGTTCTTGTCCTTTCTTCTATTGATGTGATGTATCAAATTGATTGTTTTATGGATATTGAACCAGCCCTGCATCCCAGGTATAAACCCATTAATCGTGGTGAATAATTCTTTTAATGTATTGTTGGATCCTGTTGGCTACTATCTTGTTGAGGATTTTTGCATCCATGTTTATCAGGGAAATTGGTCTATAGTTCTCTTTTTTAGTGGGGTCTTTGTCTTGTTTTGGAATCAAGGTAATGCTGGCTTCCTAGAAAGAGTTTGGAAATTTTCCTTCCATTTCTTTTTGGAACAGCTTCAGGAGAATAGATGCCAACTCTCCTTTAAATGTTTGGTAGAATTCCCCTGGAAAGCCATCTGGCCCTGGACTCTTGTTTTCTGGGACATTTTTTATTACTAATTTGACTTCTTTACTGGTTATGGGTCTGTTCAAATTTTCTGTTTCTTCCTGTTTCAGTTTTGGGAGTTTATATGTTTCCAGGAATTTGTCCATTTCTTCCAGATTACCCAAAATATTGGCATATAATTGCTCATAATATTTTCTTAATATTGTTTGTATTTCTGCTGTGTTGGTTATGATCTCTCTTCTTTCATTCTTGATTTTATTTATTTGGGTCCTTTCTTTTTTCTTTTGATCAGACTGGCTAGGGGGTTATCAATTTTGTTAATTCTTTCAAAGAACTAGTTCCTGGTTTCATTGATCTGTTGTACTGGATTTTTTGTTTGTTTGAATAGCATTGATTTCTGCTGTAATCTTTATTATTTCCTGTCCGCTTCTGGTTTGGGGTTTTATTTGCTGTTCTTATACCTCCTTAAGGTGTAAGTTTAGGTTGTGTATCTGAGACCTTTCTTTCTTCTTTAGGAAGCATGGATTGCTATATACTTGCCTCTTATGACCGCCTTTGCTGCGTCCCAGAGTTTTTAGGCTGTGGTGTTATCATTTTCATTGGCTTCCATGTACTTTTTAATTTCCTCTTTAACTTCTTGGTTAGCCCTTCATTCTTTAGTAGGATGTTCTTTAGTGTCCAAGTATTTGTTATCTTTCCAAATTTTTTCTTGTGGTCGATTTTGAGTTTTGTAGTGTTGTGGTCTGAAAATAAGCACGGTATGATCTTGAAATTTTTGTATTTGTTGAGAGCTGATCTGTGACCCAGTATGTCATCTATTCTGGAGAATGTTCCATGTGAACTCGAGTAGATGTGTATTCTGCTGCTTTAGGATGAAATGTTCTGAATATGTCTGTAAAGTCCATCCAGTGCAGTATGTCATTCAAAGCCATTGTTTCCTTATTGATTTTCTGTTTAGATGATCTGTCCATTGCTGTAAGTAAGGTGTTAAAGTTCCCTACTATTATGGTATTACTATCAATGAGTTTCTTTATGTTTGTAATTAATTTATTTATATATTTGGGTGCTTTCATGTTTGGAGCATAAATGTTTACAATTGTTAGACCTTCTTGGTGGATAGACCCCTTAATTGTGATATAATGCCTTTCTTCATCTCTCTGTTACAGTCTTTATTTTAAAATGTAGATTGTCTGATATAAGTATGGCTACTCCAGCTTTCTTTTGATGACCATTAGCATGATAGGTGGTTGTCCATCCCCTTACTTTCAATCTGAAGGTGTCTTTAGGTCTAAAGTGGGTCTTTTGTAAACAGCATATAGATGGATCTTGTTTTCTTATCCATTCTGTTACCCTGTGTCTTTTGATTGGAACATTTAGTCCATTGACGTTTAGAGTGGGGACTAAAAGATATGAATTCATTACCGTTATGTTGTCTGTAGAGTTGGGAGTTTCTAGTGGTGTTCTCTGGTCTTTCTAGTTTTTGTTGCTTTTGGGCTTTTGGTTTTTGTTTTGTTTTGTTTTGTTTCATCTCTTCTCCCCTCAGAGAGTCCCCCTTAAAATTTCTTGCAGGGCTGGTTTGGTGGTCATGAACTCCTTTGGTTTTGGTCTGGGAAACTTTTAATCTCCCCTTCTATTCTGAATGACAGCCTTACCGGGTAAAGAATTCTTGGCTGCATATTTTTTCCAAATCAGCACATTGAATATATCCTGCCACTCCTTTCTGCCTGCTAAGGTTCTGTGGATAGGTCTGCTCTGAACCTGATCTGTCTTCCTTGTAGGTTAATGACTTTGTTTCCCTTGCTGCTTTCATTATTCTTTCCTTGCCTGAGTATTTTGTGAATTTGACTATGATATGCCTTGTTGATGGTCAGTTTTTGTTGGATCTAATGGGAATTCTCTGTGCTTCCTGAATTTTGATGTCTTGTGTTTCCCCAGGTTAGGAAAATTTTCTGCTGTCATGTGCTCACATAACCCTTTTACCCCTTTCTCTCTCTCTCTCTTCATCTTCTGGAACCCCTGTGATTTTGACGTTATTCCTTTTTAATGAGTCACTGAGTTCTCTAATTCTTATATCATGCTATTTTGCCTTAGTCTCCCTCCTTTTTTCTGTTTCATTATTCTCTATAAGTTTGTCCTCTGTATCACTGACTTGCCCCTCTACTTCCTCCATCCTTGCCACCATGGCATCCATTTAAAAATGCAGCTCAGTTATAGCATTTTTTATTTCATCCTGACTTTGACTTGTTTTAAATCCACAGAATGGGATTCTATGCTATTTTCAACACCAGCTAGTATTCTTATTATCATGATTCTAAATTCTGGTTCAGACATCTTGCTTGTATCTGTGTTGATTTAGTCTCTGGCTGTCATTTCTTTCTGTTCTTCCTTTTGGGGTGAATTCCTTCATTTTGTCATTTTGAAGGAAAAAAAGGAATTAATAAAGTAAAAAAAAATTATTAAAAAACAGCACAAAAAAATCAAATAAATGATGCTAGATCCTAGGTGTGTTTTGGTCTGGTTGTGAAAGAAGCTTGACAGAGAAAAAAGGGAAAGAAAAGGAAAATGGAAAATGTTTGAAAATTTTAAAAAAGGAAAACAATAAACTAGAATAAAATGAAGTGATGAAAGTAAAATAGAATGTAAAAAATTTACAAAAAAGTAAAAAATATAGTAGAAAAAATTTAAGAAAAATCTTTTAAATAAAAATGGAAATTAAAAGTAAATTTTTTCTCTTTCTGTGTTAAAGAATAAGAAAAAAAGAAAAAAAATTGAATAGATGGACCAGAAATATAATGAAATACGACTGAAATTACATCCTGTTTCCCCTAGAAGTCAAACTATGAAGCACTGAATAGTCTGTAAACTAAGCAGAAGGAGAGACTTGTGTTCTTCAAGAGCGAGGTTGGCCTAGTTGGGCAGGACTTAGTGTAATGGCTCTGTTCTCTACCAGATGGCGCTGCTTAGCTTACTGGGGTGGATTGTTAGGGAAGATGTAGGCATGTATTTGCATGCATGGGAGGGCTGAAAATGGCATCACCCAGCTACCCAGTCTCTAGTATCAGAACTGTGTGCTCTCCCCTACTGGTAATCAAGCATCCTTCCTTTGCCTCCAGTTTCCATACATTCCTCGCTTCTACAATGTCCGTGACCATGCCATCAGGCTGCCAGGAGGCACCTCCTCCTAAGTTTTATCATAAGTGGGGCTGTGTTTCTCAACCCCCCCTCACTTCTGAGGGACTGCAGCTTTGACCTCCCTCTCAGACCCTCTGGGGGAGGGTCTTACTGAGCAATGACTGGGTGCAGGCCTGCCCCCAGTTTCATTCGTGAGACTGTGCTGCTGCCAATGCCCAGAGACTGTGGCTGGGTGCCAGCTTGCCCCAGAAAAATTTCTTGTGATCATGTAGCAGCAGCGTTTCAGGGATTATGGCAAATCACAACATACATTTGGTACCAGACTTCCCCCTTAACATCCTTCTTCCAACACCAGCAGATGTGGTTGTTCTCCAGGGTCCACTGGGACCTTTGCCTACAGCATCTACCGGATGTTCTCCCAGAGGGGAACTGCCACTCTTTACATGGCCCGAGGAGCCCTTGGACCTCGCTCTCTGTTCCTGGGGATTTGCCCTTCCCACCATACCACTGCCAGGTATTGAGCTGCAGAGTTCAGACTCTGTGCTCCCCCTGTTTATAGAGTCTTAGTGGAATTTAAACCTTCTTCTTTCTGCTTTCTTCCTTTTTTTGTTCAGTCCCTTGTGGCTGTTTCCACTCTTCCAGTTACTCTCCAGCTGTTTTCAGGGTGGGGGGTGTTTTTCCTGTACTCTCTCCCTGTCTCTGTCTTTTCTCCACAAGCAAAAACAGCTCCCTGACCTCTGCGGCTTCTCTCTCCCCGAGATCACCTCTCTGTGCTGCTGTGTGTTTGCCGAGTTCTGTGGTTTAGGTTGTACAATTGTTGTGTTAATCCTCAAATCAGTTTCCTACGTGTACAAGATGGTTTAGTGTTGATCTGGCTGCATTTCAGGGATGAGAGATGGAAAAAAACTTCTGTGCTGTTCTACCATCTTGGCCCCTTAGAGATTACTTTAAAATAAAATCTTTAAAAAAATAAATAAATAAAATAAAATAATAAAATAAAATAAAACAAAAAAAATAAAATAAATAAAATAAAATATAAAATAAAATCTTAAAAAAAATAAATCCTATCTAAATTGAAAGTGTGATATAACAATCATAGTTTTATATTTCAGTGTATTCTTAGAAGTTGCATTATTCACAAATATTTAGACTTACAATGAAAATTTTTAGATTTTGCTTTAAAAACATGTGAGATGTTTGAACAAAAAAGTTTGAGGACAACTGTAATGGGAGATCCCACAGCACTAATACTATCATTGCTACAGTGCTGTTTATCTTGTTACAAGAAGACCAAGCCGGGGCGCCTGGGTGGCGCAGTCGGTTAAGCGTCCAACTTCAGCTCAGGTCACGATCTTGCGGTCCGTGAGTTCGAGCCCCACGTCAGGCTCTGGGCTGATAGCTCAGAGCCTGGAGCCTGCTTCCCATTCTGTGTCTCCTTCTCTCTCTGCCCCTCCCCCCTTCATGCTCTGTCTCTCTCTGTCTCAAAAATAAATAAACCTTTAAAAAAAAAAAAAAAGAAGACCAAGCCTCCTAAGACTCTTATCTCTATACAGTTCTATACATCCCCTAATTCTGACACTATCTCTCACTCATCTCCAGTTATCCAAACATTACATTGTACCCTCTTGAACTCAAGGTATGTCATTAGCAAAATCTTATATTCTCAGTTTTCTGTGAACTTTTAACTTTGCTATAACCAGAATATGACTTCTTAAATGGTGGCTCTTTTTTCTCCCATATCCCACATTGTTGGACCTAGAGATGATATAATATGCCTCTTTTGTTCCTCATTACGGTTTCAGGCCATTTTCCTTCTTTGTCTTTAACAGAAACCCTCCCCTGCCCCAGCTTCTTTGATGTATGTGCTGTAAAACTTTATTGATCCCTGTTCCTCTTTTTGTGGTCACATAAAATACAATATAGTCATGTTGCATGACTATTGAAGTGTTTAATACCTGTTACTTTTTCCTCTGTTACTACTTCTGTCATCAACTCTGGTGACACCAACATCCATATTGATAATCCATCCAGCCTCCTTGAATTCTTTTTTTTTTTTTTAATATTTTTAAAGTTTATTTATATGGATAGAGTGAAAGGAGAGGGGCAGAGAGAGGGAGAGAGAGAATTCTAAGCAGGCCCTGCCCTGTCAGCGTGGAACCTGACACAGGGCTCGAACTCATGAACTGTGAAATCATGACCTGAGCTGAAGCCAAGAGTTGGACACCCAATTGACTGAGCCACCCAGGTGCCCCCAGCCTCCTTAAATTCTTGATCTTAAGCGACCTTTCCCTTATCCACTATTCTAGTCACATCATACCTTGTCTTTGCCAGTACCTGCACCAGATTTTCAGTTTCAAGCATCCTGCTCTCACCAACTCCTATCTTTCTAGACAATTCTACCCCTACCACTCTTCTTCCCCCACTATCAATACTCCACCTAAGGCAATCTTTAGTCCATCAGCTCTCTCTTGTCCTCATTTCCCTCTTTACCTGACACAGATTCCATGGCCGCATTATTATAACCATTCTTTTGATTTAACTTTTAGTTCTCTATTGCTTTTCCCTCTGTCCCCTTTTAACAAAGTTGTGACCTTAGTTAAAATTATCTCTTCTTTTGCTATATACCTATACCTAAGAAGCAGCAGCTGGAACAAAATGCACAACCATACTGACTGGTCTCATTTTAAATTTGACAACAAACCTCAAGTGGACTCTCAATATTGCACATCAGTCCTGCTACACTTCACTTGTCAATCCACCCTACACTCTGACTTTCATAGAATAGTATTTCATGCTCTTTCTCTCTTAAGATCTCCAAATCTCTCTCTTCCTTATTCTCAACTTATTGAGAGCCTTATATTCCCATTATTAAATCTGCCAATCTACTTACTGCTTCATCTACATATTCTGCTTTCCCTTCTGTTATATGAACAATTTGTGCTCCCGTTTCTTTTATTTTTTTTTAATTTTTTTTTTAATGCTTATTTATTTTTAAGAGAGAGAGAGAGTACAAGCAGGGGAAGAACAGAGAGAGAGGGAGACACAGAATCTGAAACAGGCTCCAGGCTTTGAACTGTCAGCACAGAGCCTGATGCAGGGCTCGAACTCAGGAACCATGAAGTCATGACCTGAGCCAAATTCAGACGCTCAACTGACTGAGCCACCCAGGCGCCCCTTGTGCTCCCTTTTCAAGGCCAGTTCATTTCCTCTTACCACCTAAAAGATTTTGTCCCTCTAATTATCCTCTTGTTTCCTCTCTTTTGGATCATTCCATTAGCATAGAAACGTGTTGAAACGTGGCTTGCATTTTATTTTATTTTTTTAAGTTTATTTTAAGAGAGAGAGGGGCACCTGGGTGGCGCAGTCGGTTAAGCGTCCGACTTCAGCCAGGTCACGATCTCGCGGTCCGTGAGTTCGAGCCCCGCGCCAGGCTCTGGGCTGATGGCTCAGAGCCTGGAGCCTGTTTCCGATTCTGTGTCTCCTTCTCTCTCTGCCCCTCCCCCGTTCATGCTCTGTCTCTCTCTGTCCCAAAAATAAATAAACGTTAAAAAAAAAAAATTTTAAAAAAAAAGAGAGAGAGAGAGAGCACAAGCAGGGAAGGGGCAGAGGGAGAAGATAGAGAAAATCCCAAACAGGGTCCTCACTGTCAGTGCCAACCCCGGCATGGGGCTTGAACCCACAAACCATAGGATCATGACCTGAGCTGAGACCAAAGGATGCTTAATTGACTGAGCCACCTAGGTGCCCCATTTTTTTTTTTAAGTTTATTTATCTATTTTGAGAGAGAGAGCACAAGCAGGGTAGGGGCAGGGCCTGCATTTAAAAAAAAAAAAAAAACAAAAAACAAAACTAAGCCCACCTTCCTTTTACTCCCTATCCCATTTCATCTACCATCCAATTTTTGTTTGTTTCTACTTAACTGCAAAACACCTTGAAAGAGTTATATGTATTCACGGTTTTCATTTCTTCTCATTCCCTCTTAAATATGTTCCACTTTGGACATTTATAATCACCACTCCATTAAAGTTGTCCTTTTTAGGCTCACCAGTAATCTCCTTATCACCAAACCCAATGGTTATTATTTCTTACTGTTCCATTGTTTACAAAGGTTTAACACAGTGAATCAAAACATCCTTCTTAAAATGTATCACTTTTTTTTTTTTAAATTCAGGATATTTCACTCTTGATTTTCTATTATCTCACTGGCCATTTTTCTCATTCCCCTTTGCTGCTTCCTCTTGTCACAACCCATAATGTTGGAATTCCCCAAAATCAGTCCTAGAAACTGACTCTCCAGTATCTATTCACACTTATAAGATTGTATATCCAGTGCTATAGCTTTAAATTCCATTTCTCTGCTGATAGTTCCCAAATACATGTCTCCAGTCCAGAACATTCTCCTGAATCCCACACTCACATATTCAGTTGTCTGTATGACTTCTTCATTGAGATCTAATAGGAATCTCAGATTTAATATGATTTGTTCCCCCCCAAAACTTCTCTGTTTTGTTTCAATATTAGTACATAGTAATACCATTTCCCCAAATACTTAGGTTAAAAATTTTTAGATTTACTTGAGACTCTTGTTTTTCTCTTATACACCACATCCAAACCTTGAGGAAATCCTGTTGATTCTGCTGTCCTGAATTTGGCCACTTCTCACTATTCAATCACTACTTAGTGGTCCAGAGCACTTAATTTCTTGCATTATATATATACACTAATGGTCTCCCTGCTTCCTCTGTTGCCTCCCTCTCCAGAAAGAAGCCAGAATTTTTATATAGTCCAATTTCTACCTAGTAGCCCCTTATAATTAATCATCTCATTACTCTGCTCCAAATCCTCTATTTTCTGTCTTCAAGAGAAAACCCTAAGCCTTTACCATAGTTTACAAGACTCTACATAATTCTGTCCTGGACATGCCTACCCCATGCTCTCTTGATTACTCCTTTCAAGCTACTTTGCCCTCTGTGCTATCTGCTCAGGGCCTTTGTACCTGTTCCCTTTGCCTGGAAGACTCTACTCTGAGATACCCATATGGCTTATTCCTCACTTTATTCATTTCTCTGTTCCAAGACCTTCCATGACTAACTAAGTATTCCTTATACTTACTATTTTTTTATTTTGAACACGAACAGGGAGAATTTTTATTTTTATTTTTTATATTAAATATAATTTATTGTGAAATTGGTTTCCATACAACATCCAGCGCTCATCCCAACAGGTGCCCTACTCAATGCCCATCACCCATTTCCCCTCTCCCCCACCTCCCATCAACCCTCAGTTTTTTCTCAGTATGTAAGAGTCTATTATGGTTTGCCTCCTTCCCTCTCTGTAACGTTTTCCCCCCCTTCACCTCCCCCATGGACTTCTGTTAAGTTTCTCAGGATCCACGTAGGAGTGAAAACATACGATACCTTTCTTTCTCTGCCTGACTTACTTCACTTACCATAATACTCTCCAGTTCCATCCCCGTTGCTACAAATGGGCAGATTTCATTCTTTGTCATTGCCAAGTAGTATTCCATTGTATACATAAACCACAATTTCTTTATCCCATTCATCAGTTGATGGACATTTAGGCTCTTTCCATAGTTTGGCTACCGTTGAAAGTGCTGCTATAAACATTGCAGTACAAGTGCCCCTGCGCATTACCACTCCTGTATCCCTTGGGTAAATTCCTAGCAGTGCTATTGCTGGTCATAGGGTAGATCTATTTTTAATTTTTTGAGGAACTTCCACACTGTCTTCCAGAGCGGCTGCACCAATTTGCATTCCCACCAACAGTGCAAGAAGGTTCCCATTTCCCCACCACCTCTCCAGCATCAATAGTCTCCTGATTTGTTCATTTTAGTCACTCTGACAGGCACGAGGTGGTATCTCAGTGTGGTTTTGATTTGTATTTCCCTGATAAGAAATAACATTGAGCATCTTTGCATGTGCCTGTTGGCCGTCTGGATGTCTTCTTTAGAAAAATGTCTATTCTTGTCTTCTGCCCATTTCTTCACTAGATTATTTGTTTTTCGGGTGTGGAGTTTGGTGAGTTCTTTATAGATTTTAGATACTAGCCCTTTATCCGATATGCCATTTGCAAATATCTTTTCCCATTCTGTCAGTTGCCTTTTAGTTTTGTTGATTGTTTCCTTTGCATTGCAGAAGCTTTTCATCTTGATGAAGTCCCAATAGTTCACGTTTGCTTTTAATTCCCTTGCCTTTGGAGATGTGTCGAGTAAGAAATTGCTGTGGCTGAGGTCAGAGAGGTTTTTTCCTGCTTTCTCCTTTAGGGTTTGATGGTTTCCTGTCTCACATTCAGGTCCTTCATCCATTTTGAGTTTATTTTTGTGAATGGTGTAAGAAAGTGGTCTAGTTTTATTCTCCTGCATGTTGCTGTCCAGTTCTCCCAGCACCATTTGTTAAAGAGACTGTCTTTTTTCCATTGGATATTCTTTCCTGCTTTGTCAAAGATTAGTTGGCCATACTTTTGTGGGTCCAATTCTGGAGTCTCTTTTCTAGTTCATTGGTCTTTGTGTCTGTTTTTGTGCCTATACCATGCTGTCTTGATGATTATAGCTTTGTAGTAGAGGCTAAAAGTCTGGGATTGTGATGCCTCCCACTTTGGTTTTCTTCTTCAGTATTACCTTGGCTATTCGGGGTCTTTTGTGGTTCCATACAAATTTTAGAATTGTTTGTTCTAGTTTTGAGAAGAATGCCAGTGCAGTTTTGATTGGAATTGCCTTGAATGTGTAGATTGTTTTGGGTAGTATTGACATTTTAACAATATTTATTCTTCAAATCCATGAGCATGGAATGTTTTTCCATTTCTTTGTATCTTCTTTAACTTCCTTCATAAGCTTCCTATAGTTTTCAGCATACAGATCTTTTACCTCTTTGGTTAGGTGGTTCTGGGTGCAACTGTGAATGGGATCAGTTTCTTTATTTCTCTTTCTGTTGCTTCATTATTGGTGTATAAAAATGCAACCAATTTCTGTACATTGATTTTGTACCCTGTGACTTTGCTGAATTCATGTATCAGTTCCAGCAGACTTTTGGAGTCTGTGAGGTTTTCCATGTAGAGTATCATGTCGTCTGTGAAAAGTGAAAGTTTGACTTCATCTTTGCCAATTTTGATGCCTTTGATTTCCTTTTGTTGTCTGATTGCTGATGCTATGACTTCCAATTCTACGTTAAACGACAGTGGTGAGAGTGGACATCCCTGTTGTGTTGCTGATCTCAAGCGGAAAGCTCTCAGTTTTTCTGCATTGAGGATGATATTAACTGTGGGCTTTTCATAAGTGACTTTTATGATGTTTAAGTATGTTCCTTGTATCCCAACTTTCTGGAGGGCTTTTATTAAGAAAGGATGCTGTATTTTGTCAAATGCTTTTTCTACATCTAGTGCAGGATCATATGGTTCTTATCTTTTATTAATATGGTGTATCACATTGATTGATTTGCAAATACTGAACCAGCCCTGCAACCCAGGAATGAATCCCACTAGATCATGGTGAATAATTCTTTTTATATGCTGTTGAGTTCGATTTGCTAGTATCTTGTTGAGAATTTTTGCATCCATATTCATCAGGGATGTTGGCCTGTAGTTCTCGTTTTTTGCTGGGTCTCTCTGGTTTGGAAATCAAAGTAATGGTGGCTTCATAGAATAAGTCTGGAAGTTTTCCTTCCCTTTCTGTTTTTCGGAACAGCTTGAGAAGGATAGGTATTATCTCTGCTTAAATGTCTGGTAGAATTCCCCAGGGAAGCCATCTGGTCCTGGAGTTTTATTTGTTGGGAGATTTTTATTTTTATTTTTTAATGTTTATTTATTTTTGACAGAGAGAGAGAGAGAGAGAGCATGAGTGGGGGAGGGGCAGAGAGAGAGGGAGACACAAAATCCGAAGCAAGCTCCAGGCTTTGAGGTGTCAGCACAGAGCCTGACATGGGGCTCGAACTCACAGACCGTGAGATCATGACCTGAGCCAAAGTCGGACGCTCAACTGACTGAGCCCCATCCAGGTGCCCCATTTGGGAGATTTTTGATAACTGATTCAATATCTTCCCTACATATGGGCCTGTTCAAATTTTCTATTTCTTCCCATTTGAGTTTTGGAACTGTGTGGGTGCTTAGGAATTTGTCCGTTTCTTCCAGGTTGTCCAGTTTGTTGGCATATAATTTTTCATAGTATTCCCTGAAAATTTCTCAGGGATTGATTGTAATAATTTCATTTTCATTTGTAATTTTATCTATTTGGGTCCTCTCTCTTCTTTTTGAGAAGGCTGGCTAGAGGTTTATCAATTTTGTTTATTTTTTCAAAAAACCAACTCTTGGTTTCATTGATCTGATCTACTGTTTTTTTGGATTCTGTATTGTTTATTTCTGGCCTGATCTTTATTATTTCTCTTTTTCTGCTGGGTTTGAGGTGTCTTTGCTGTTCTGCTTCTAGTTTCTTTAGGTGTGCTATTCGATTTTGTATTTGGGATTTTTCTTGTTTCTTGAGATAGGCCTGGATTGCAATGTATTTTCCTCTCAGGACTGCCTTTGCTGCATCCCAAAGCGTTTGAATTGTTGTATTTTCGTTTTGTTTCCATATATTTTTTAATTTCTTCTCTAATTGCCTGGTTGACCCATTCATTCTTTAGTAGGACGTTCTTTAACCTCCATGCTTTTGGAGGTTTTCCAGACTTTTCCTGTGGTTGATTTCAAACTTCATAGCATTGTGATCTGAAAGTGTGCATGGTATGATCTCAGTTATTTTATACTTATTAAAGGCTGTTTTGTGGCCCAGTATGTGATCTATCTTAGAGAATTTCCATGTGCACTCGAGAAGAAAGTATATTCTGTTGCTTTGGAATGCAGAGTTCTAAATATATCTATCAAGTCTATCCGGTCCAATGTATCATTCAGGGTTCTTGTTTCTTTATTGATTCTCTGTCTAGATGATCTGTCCATTGTTGTAAGTAGAGTATTAACGTCCCCTGTAGTTACCACATTCTTATCAGTAAGATTGCTCATGTTTGTGATTAATTGTTTTATATTTTTGGGTGTTGCCGAATTCGGTGCATAGACATTTATAATTGTTAGCTTTTCCTGATGGATAGACCCTGTAATTATTATATAATGCCCTTCTTCATCTCTTGTTACAGCCTTTAATTTAAAGTTGAGTTTGTTTGATGTAAATATGGCTACTCCAGCTTTCTTTTGATTTCCAGTAGCATGACAGATAGTTCTCCATCCCCTCACTTTCAATCTGCAGGTGTTCTCAGGTCTAAAATGAGTCTCTTGTAGACAGCAAATAGATGGGTCTTGTTTTTCTATACATTCTGATACCCTCTGTCTTTTGGTTGGAGTATTTAGTCCATTTACATTCAGTGTTATTATTGACAGATATGGGTTTAGAGTCCTTGTGATGTCTGTAGGTTTCATGCTTGTAGTGATGTCTCTGGTATTTTGTGGTCCTTGCAACATTTCACTCGCAGAGTTTCCCTTAGGATCTCTTGTAGGGCTGGTTTAGTGGTGATGAATTCCTTCAGTTTTTGTTTGTTTGGGAAAACCTTTATCTCTCCTATTCTGAATTACAGGCTTGCTGGATAAAGGATTCTTGGCTACATATTTTTCCTGTTCATCACATTGAAGATTTCCTGGCATTCCTTTCTGGCCTGCCAAGTTTCAGTAAATAAATCTGCTACTACCCTTATATGTCTACCTTTGTATTTTAAGGCCTGTTTATCCCTAGCTGCTTTCAGAATTCTCTCCTTATTCTTGTATTTTGCCACTTTCACTATGATATGTCATGCAGCAGATCGATTCAAGTTTCATCTGAAGGAAGTACTCTGTACATCTTGGATTTCACTGCCTGTTTCCTTCCCCAGATTGGGGAAGTTCTCAGCTATGAATTGTTCAAGTACATCTTCAGCCCTTTTCTTTCTCTTTTCATCTTCTGGAATTCCTGTGATACAGATCTTCTTCCATTTGATTGCACCCCTTAGTTCTCTAATCCTCCCCTCGTATTCCTGTATTTTTAAATCTTTTTTCAGCTTCCTCTTTTTCCATAATTTTATCTTCTCATTCACCTATTCTCCCCTCTCCCTCTTCAGTCCACACTGTGGCCACCTCAGTTTTATTTTGCACTTCATTTATAGCATTTTCTAATTCATCACGACTGTTTTTGAGTCCCTTGATCTCTGTAGCAGTAGATTCTCTGCTGTCCTCTGTGCTTTTTTCAAGCCCAGCAATTAATTTTATGACTATTATTCTAAATTCTTGTTCACTTATATCACTTAAATTGGTTTGATTAGTTCATTAGCTGTTGCTACTTACTGGAATTTCTTTTGAGGAGAATTCTTCCGTTTCATCATTTTGGCTAGTTTTCTGTCCCTTATGTGTTTTAAAAGCTTGTTGTATGCTCAGCACCTGCGAGCACTGCTATATTAAAGGAGGGTCATACACTGTCCATGGCCTGGCCCTTCAGGAGGTGTTTTTTCAAAGATTGTTACTTGCTCTCTGTTGTTGTGACTTTGGTTATTTTATTACCCTACTCTTAGTGATATTTTGGACCCCCCACCAGGTGTGCTTTGATTTGTTCTTTGGATTAGCCCTGTAAAGGAGAACAGATAGACAAACAGGAGACAAAAACATGCAAACACACAAACAAATAACACAAACAAATAAACAGAAACAAAAATCTAAAGACTAAAAACAAGAAACCCCAAAATACCGACTACAAGTAATGAAGAGGGTGGAGGCAGTCCTGATGGAGGAGCACATACAAAGAGAGAAATGACAGGAGGCGGGGGTTGGGGGGGAGAAAAAATAAACATTGACGAGGCAGAGAGACTAAAAGGCTTAATCCAGAGAGAGAGAAAGGAAAATAAAGGAGGCAGAGAAAATGAAACAAAGATAAAGTTACCTAGACAAACTATATGGCTTGATTATTTCAGAGAGAGAGAAGGGAGTGTTAAGAAGGAGGTGTAGAACATGTATCAAGACAATGGATTGAATATGTCTGTTTAGACCAATAACCAGAGTAACCAGCCTAGGGAAAGGAAGAGATAAGGAGGAGAAATGGTGTGGGTAGAATATATCTATATATCCAGAATTGACCTAGAGTTAACCCAGGCAATGCTGCTGCACTTGTTTGGAGGAGCTGTCCGCAGGGTCTGTCCCTCTCCAGTAGAGAGGCAGTTAGTTACCCAGTGCGAAGGGGCATGGTTTGGTGTAGTCTGGACCCACCTCCACTGTGGGCCCCTTGAGTGATCCCTGAGGCCCTGCCTTGGTGGTGGTTGTGGTGGCGGCAGCGGGGAGATGGTGATTCCCTAGTCTCTTCTCCACAGAGCTGGACCCGGTGGACTCAGTTTGAGTCATCCTCACTGTGCCATGGCTGCAGACGGGGCAATCCTTCTCTCTCTGCCAACTCTCCTGACCCTGTGCTTGGCTAGGACTCAAAGTCCTGTTCCGTGCACTCTGGCACTGGGGAAGCTTCTCTCAATGCAGCCCAATATGTGGTCCTGGCTGGATATCTGTGCCTCCGCACTTCAGGGAGGACTGCCTTCTCCTACTGCAGACTGCACCACAGTCCTTGCCGCCAGGGGTGGCGAACGCGGGCGCAGGCGGACACAGGCAGGCTTTGTGTTTTCCCACAGCGCTCCAGGGAGGGGGCCACTTTCTCCTATTGTAGACTGCGCAGCCGACCTACCTTGCTGGGGAGCCCCCCGGGGTGGCAGACACAGGCAGGCTTTGTCTTTTCCCACAGCACTCCAGGGAGGGGGCCTCCTTCTCCTACTGCGGCCTGTGTCCTCAGCCCAGCCACTGAGCCCGGGGATGGCAGACGCAGGCAGGCTTTGTACTATCGCGCAGCCCCCCCCAGGGAGGGAATCGCTTTCTCCAACTGCGGACTTCTCCCCTGACCTACCCAGGTGCGTGAACAGGTAGCCGACCCCAGTGCAAAGAAAGCCCCTCAGTTAGAGATAGGATCCCTCTCAGTCTGAGGTCTTTCTCCTGTCCAGATACGGTCCTGCACTTCCCTAGCCGCTTTTTCTGTTTCCTTTGTTTTTCTGCAGAAGGGGGTCTCTCACCTCCATGCCCACACAGCCCTTTTTATCTCCCCCAGTTCGCAATCACCCACCTATCTTTTCTCCAGTTTTCCTGTTTTCTTCCTGGTAGATACAGTTTCTTTTCCTCCCAGGCTCTGGGGTTCAAAGTCCTCTGGCTTCTGCACTTCTTTCTTTGAGAGACACGGGAAGTATGGATCCCCCTACTTCTCCCCTTGTATTTATTTTTGATCATTATCATTGGCAGACATTATTTGTCCATTTGTTTGGATATAACCACCACCAGTCGACTTGCTTCCACACACCCTCTCCCAACCCCTGTGCTTATACATGCATGCACACACACATTACACATTTGCTCTAACAGGGCAGCCGTTTTATTTTGTTTCTTGCCAAAACCCACTGCCTAAAACAGTGCCTGGCACATAGTAGAGCTCAAGAAATATTTGCTGAATGACTATAAACATTTTGATATTTTATGTAAGCAGGATGGTACAAGATACTAGAGCCAGAATTCCCAAATTTGTAACCCCACTGTGCCCCTCACTAGCTGCATGTGACATGACAAGGTATTTAACTAGACTTTGTAGTTTTTCTTTATAAAATGAGGATAATATTACCTGTCTCCTAGTGTTACAAGGTTAACATGAGTCATTGAATCTAAGGTGGTTGGAGCACTGCCTAGTGGTTTTTATTTTTAATATCATCTACATCTGTCTGTTCTTTGATCTATCTTAGGTAGTTCCAGATGTGGAAGTGTTAAAAAGAAAAAAGGAATTTCATTGCCTGTTCCCCAAGTTCTACCTGTAACTTTAAAAATGAACATAACTGAGGAAAAAAAAAAAATTAAAATGAACATAATTGAGAAGTGCAATAATTAAGAGCACCTTCCATTTTAGCACATTTTTCTGGCTTAGTATAAAACTACCACTGAAGAATTTATCTTTATAAATTTGTAATTTTTTATATGTAAAGTAAATGGCTACTCAAATTATTTTATGACTTTTGCTGAATTTCTCATCAGAAATAGTTCAGTGTTAAATTGTTAGTCAATAAAAGCAATTCCTTAATACAGACATTCACAGAAATTTTCCTCTACAATTGTATTTTGTCCTAAAATAAAGAATTTTCTTAGCTGTTTAGATGTTTGCTTTGGGATAGATTGCTGTTAAATACAGATTATTAGCAATCACCTTCATAGTTTAGAAAAAACTGAATGCAACTCAAAATCAACCTTGCAAAAATAAAATGCTGTATTTTTTAGGGGATAAGAGTGATGGTGCAGTGTATACTATATAACTGATTCTTTTTTCTAAGTTAGGTCTTTTGCCTTTAATGGATACCTTAGAATTTTAGGTAATTTTTTTTCTCCAGTGTTGGAGATATTTGACATAATATTTGAAGTATAATTGATTTTGGATTGGAGAGCAAATTATGCAGTATAACCCCCATTCATTCTCCCTCTTTTCTGTTTCATTATATATAAGAGTTTTTACCTTATTACTATTAAAAAAAATTTTTTTAATATTTATTTATTTTTGAGAGGGAGACAGAGAATGTGAGCAGGGGAAGGGCAGAGAGAGGGAGATACAGAATCCGAAGCAGGCTCCAAGCTCTGAGCTGTCAGCACAGAGCCTGATGCGGGGCTCGAACTCACGAACTGTGAGATCATGACCCAGGCTGTGGTTGGACACTTAACCGACTTAGCCACCCAGGCACCCCATGCCTTATTACTATTTGAAATAGAATGTGATTCTTATGGGGCGCCTGGGTGGCGCAGTCGGTTAAGCGTCCGACTTCAGCCAGGTCACGATCTCGCGGTCCATGAGTTCGAGCCCCGCGTCAGGCTCTGGGCTGATGGCTCAGAGCCTGGAGCCTGTTTCCGATTCTGTGTCTCCCTCTCTCTCTGCCCCTTCCCCGTTCATGCTCTGTCTCTCTCTGTCCCAAAAATAAATAAACGTTGAAAAAAAAATTAAAAAAAAAGAATGTGATTCTTATATAGATGAGCAGTAAGGAATCATTTGCATTACTTATATGAGTTTTTCTTTTAATTTAATGTAAATTGATTTTGTAATATTTATACTACAAGTAATACAGGGAATATATACTTCATTTTATGCTGATTAGGTGGTCCAACTACAGGAATGGATGATTAAAGTCATCAATAATAATACTGCTATATGTGTAGAAGGAAAATTGACGTAAGTATAACATTTCAATATTCTTATAAAATGTATAACAAAATAAGATACTCATGTATAAGAGCTTAAAGGAGATTGATGGAAAATAGCATCCTCCTACAAAACAAAAGACTTTCTAACAAGGTTACAGACTGAAGACAGGAAAGTAAAATGACTATGCAGTACCTGACTATGTTGATTGTGAACAGCTTTCTTGGTTTTGCCTGTTAAGTTACTTTTAGAATAGTAACAGCTCAAATTTATATACACAGAGCTTTATTTTTTTTTCAGAGGTTCTAATAAGTGGACTGGTATTCTCTGCTTAATTATATACAGTTAGCTAATATTTACTACATGCATTTCAGTTCAGATTCTCACATGTAAATTGGGACAACCAGATTTAAATTACTGATCCAGAAAAGGAATCAGAATTATTTAAAACTTTGCCATACAGCTACATATTAGGTAATCATTGGCACTTTCTGGTTCTCCCTAAAGCAAAAGTATCATCAGGTAAGTTGGCTTTGCCTATTTCTGCTACTCTCTTATCACCATTTCCTTTTTTTCGAAACCAATTTCTTAGTGGTACAATATTTGTAATAAAAGGTTGTAATAAAATAATACAGGATATTACTGGTCAGGGTACTTACCTAGAAGTTTGTAAGTTGATTATTTAAAATCTGCCTTCCCCACTCTATTTCTGCTTGTCTTGTGCCCATTTTCTTAATATCAAAGAGACAGTCTATGTTGCCTTTGTTGGAATCCCTGTTGCTGCTATCTTCCAAGCTATATGACCTGGACAAGTTACTTATCCTTTTTCAGTTTCAGTCTCTTTCTCTGCGTAGTGGTGATAATAATATTACCCATTCTTGCGTTATTTTGAGTATTAAATTAATATTTGCAAGACTTGAAAACAGTGCTTTTAGAGTGCTATTTAAATGTTAGTTAAATAAAATACAAAGGAACAAGATCACTGTATTAAAATAGTAGGAGTTTAACCCCATTTGACCAAATGAAAGGAACTTCACTGTCATATTATGCTTGTATTTAGTATGTTTATCTGATGAATTGGGAATGTTCAACATCTATCTAATACATCTTAAAGTTTTGTTCTTTCTGTTTTATATTCTTAGCATCATTTAAGGAAATAAGAGTAGATTTATGGGTTAGTGATTTGATTCTGCAGTTTGTTTTTTTCCCAACTGGAACCTCTTTTTGGTACTTTTTAAAGAGGAAGGTAAAAACACTTGGCTGTGTAGTGAGGGTAAAAAAAACCCCGCAAGATTAGAGGGATCCAAACTATATAACTGCATGAAATCTAACAACAGTATAGGCTCTGAGGAGAGGGACGGGAAAATCATTCTTTGGAAAGTTGGCATCAGTTAAGATGAAGTTGCAGGCATTGTCAGCATCAGTTATTTAGAGAAGGCCCCTGCTTCCTTGATGAGGATAAATTTTATATTAGTGGTTTGGTTTGGCCACAGTACAGTTTGGCACATATTCTGAGGATCACATTAGCAAGGCAGTTGAGTTCTGCAATGTTTGGCCCTCAGATGTTTTGTAATTAGATGAATAACACTGCTAATGTAGCTGGAGTGCAAATTTATTACTTTCTATTGTAATTTGTATACTTATATATGTACATTGTGATTATTGGTAAAATGTGAATATTTTGGCCTTAACTACGCTATTTTCTCCTAGAGACATCACTAACATATATTGGCACAGTAATGTAATTATAGAACGGATTAAGCACAACAAACTTAAGACTTTATCAGGCAACATTTATATATTAAAAGGGATGATAGACCGGATTTCCATGAAAGAAGCAGGTAATGACTGACATTATTAGTTGATAAATTACTTTCAGTGAAGCAGTTAACCATATTTCTAACTGATATATATGTTTTTACTCTTAATTAGGTGTTTTAAAATGATGAATCAGTCAAAACTAAGTTTTAAAACAGAATTGACCACATTATGTAAAACTATTATATGTGTTGGTCATTTTTCCCTGATTTAATCACCCTTATTGACAGTTTGAGTCAGTCTAGTGATTTTAAAAAGTTCCTGTGAGATATTATAAGGCTATAATTTAACTAGTTTATTGAACCTGCCCAGTACAACCCCATTCCTGGTATAATCTAATTTTCTGTCTATGCCTTGAACACCGTAATGTGGCTGAAGAAAAACACACCTGAGCATTCTACTTTAAGATGGTGATTACCAGCAAAAATTGTGGTCTCTTAGTGCCATTTGGTGTCCTACCACATTTACCTAATGCATTCACTCTCCCATCCTCCTTAGTGACTACTGCATATTTTTACAAATTTTCAATACCTCCTTTCTCCCACTCACAGGGCAGGTGGCAGGGAGGGGAGCACCTTAGCAATAGAAACAATCAGAAGAGAACTTCACCATCACCTAACTGACCTGCTTGCATCTATATCTGTTTTTGTTATGAATGAACTGTTCATGTTCTGTCTTTGGCAGCCTCTCCATTTGTACTCTATTTCTTATTTTTTCTCTTACTCAAGGATATCGCTCTAGTAATTCTCCCTTCTCCTGTCAAAACAAAAACAAACAAAAAAAATTCTTTTAACTCCACTTATTTCAGCCACTGTTTGCTCTTATTTACAGCAAAACAACTCAGAAGATTTGTTATATCTAATTCCTTGAATTCTTTCCCACTTTTAAAAAATTCTCTTTAATCATGCCTTAAACCCCAAATCTTTACCAAACAGCCCTTATCACAGTTACCAGTGGCCCCCACATTGTTAAATCCAATATATGTTTACTGCACTTAATCACACTTACCCCCTTTTAATTCCTTATTTGCCTTCTGGAACACCATATTCCAATTTTCATGCCACCTCACTTCCTGTTCCTTCTTAGTTTATTTGCTTATTTTGCTCTTTCTTCTTTGCCTCTGAATAATAGGATAGACTAAAGCTCTTTCCACACTCAGTGCTGTGTTGATTTCTTTTAGGCTTTAAATTTCATCTATATGATCACAAATGCCAAATTTATGTCTCTTACCAAAAATACTCCTCAAGCCACCCAACTCATTTTCCATCTGCCCATTTGACATCTCCACTAGGATATCTACAGGCATCTCAAACTTCATGTGTCTAAAACCTGATCTCCCTGAAATCTGTTTAATGGTCTTCCCCCTTTCTTTGTTTCCAGTGGCTAGCCAGAATCCTTAGAGACATCTTAAATCCTGTTTCTCTCACACCCACATCTAGTGGGTAGGTACATCCTATTGGCATTATCTCCAAAAATATATCCAGAACCCAGGCCTCTGCTGACCTCTATGGTATATACATCTCCCTTATCTTTTGTCTGAATGATTACAAAATCCTAACTGGTCTCGTTATTTCTTCACTTTTACTTCCACAGACTTCTCAAAATAGCAGCTAATACAGTCCTGTTAAAGTGAGTCAGATCCTGTGGCTCCTCTGCTCACAATCTTTATATAGCTTCCCATTTCACCCAAAGTCAAAGACTAGGTCATGAAGTAACCACAAGGCCTTATAATCTTTCATGTTCCTCCACGGTTCCTATTCCCTTCTGAAGAGCCTCCTAGTACTAGCCTTTCTTCACTCTGCTCCATCTGCACTAATTTTTACAGACAGGCCAGGCACACACTTACCATAGCCTTTTGCTTTGTCCCTTTTGCTTCCAGTGTTTTAATCCCATATTAAACTCACTACCTCATGTCCTTCAGAGCTTTACTCAAATGATACTATTTCAGTAAGAACCTCTCTGTCTTTTAAAAGTGCAATCTGCTTCCCTTTCCTCCCTCAGCATAAATACACTAATACTCCTTGACCCATTAAGTGCATAAGTTTTCTCCATAGCATTGATGACCATCTAACAAAAAAAATGTATGTTTATTGGTTTGCTTTCTGTTTGACATGAAAAGGCAGGTTCCATGAAGGTAGGGATTTTTGTTTCATTTTGTTGACTGATGAATCCTTAGTATTTGTGGCTGTGCCTGGCGCACAGTTAGCAATAAGTATATATGCTTTTAATGACTTAGTGAACCAATTACATGTCTTTAAAATTTTTGGCTTTTAGGTAATTTTTTGTTTGTTTTTTGTTGAATAGGATATCCAAATTATCTCATAAGGAAGTTTATGTTTGGCTTTCCAGAAAAGTGGAAAGAGCATATTGATAATTTTCTAGAACAATTAAGGTAAAGTACTCCTTAACTTTTTAAAAACTAATTTTATTGAGGTATAATTTGCATTTGATAAAATGTGCCCATTTGGGGTATAAAATTGGAGGTTTTACAAATGTATCTTTTCATGTAACCAATGTAAATTGGTTTTCTTTTTTTTTTTTTCTGCAAATGACAGTTTTGAAGTAGTTCTCTTGATCTTGGATTTTTAGAAAGTAATAGTTTACTAGAATTTCTGTCATATGAAATAAATGTAAAAGGAAAATAACAGTGTTGACATTTCAGGAAGCATCCTCATTCACCCACCCTTTGAGAGGGTGTATCTATTAAACATGAGTGTAAAGTTCTTGGTCCTTTTTCTTTCAGAAGTTAGTATCAGTTGTTTAGCACACACTGTATTGGCACAGGGAAAGCAAAGAAAATTTGATTAATTCTTGCCCTTAAGGAACTCATAGGGGATACTGTGATACAAGTTAATTAATCATAGTACAATATAATAACTTAGAATGGGGGGGACAGTTTTTTCCTGTAAAGAGCCAGATAGGAAGTGTTTTTATGGGCATGCTGCCTCTATTGCAACTGTTCAACTCTGCCTTTGTAGCAGAAGAGCAGCCGTAGACAGTAGTTGAATGAATGTGGTGAAATAAATAAAATTTATTTCCAAAAATAGGTAATGGCAGGATTTGTCCTGTAATTTTTTTACAGGATTAGCTTAAGTGGAGATGTAAGAGTGCATAGAGTAGGAAGCACTTGGGTTTTATTTGATTCTTTTGACTTAAGACCTTATACTTAAGTTCTTTGTGGGAGAAAGGGTAGAATCATGAAGACTTAAATAATGTAAGATTAAAGGTAATCTTTGCTGGGCGCATAGAACTTTATCTGAGGGACTTTATTTAAATTTATTTTTTTTGTTTTAGTTTTTTGAGATAAAAATTAAAGGAAAAATATTACACTTGTGTTTTAGGGCTTGTGAAAAGAAAGAGAGAAAGGCCAGACAAAAACAGAAAACTGGAAAATTTATCCCTGACGTACAAAAATCAGCGAAAAATAATGCAAGAGAAAACCAAACAGATGTTCTGCAAAGAGCCAGCACCACTTATGACATTGATTGTTGTCATTTGGGTATGTCTCTTCTTCTCTGCTGATATAGTGGCAAATTCTTACATGAGCTCCATATTTATCTGTTTATAGTTTATATTGTATTCAGTTTTTGACTTGTACTGCCTTGAAATTATTTTTAATACTGAAAAAACTGTAGTGCAGTCTGCTCATAGTCAGCATTCAGCTTTTTTTTTTTTTTTTTTTTTTTTTTTAAAGAGAAGGAGAGAGCACATGTGCCTAAACTGGGGAGAGGGGCAGAGTGAGGAAGAGAGAAAATCGTAAGCAGGTTCCACGCTCAGCACAAAGCCCAACACAGGTCTCGGTCCCACAAACCATGAGATCATGACCTGAGCTGAAATCAAGAGTTGAACGCTCAACCAACTGAGCCCACCCCAGGCGCCTGGATTTTTCTTTTTTTCTTTTTTTTTTGAATGTCCACTACTATAAAGGTAGCTGGCAGAACTTTTTTGTGTTCACTCTTTGCCAAAACTATAATCTGACTAACATCCCATCGCACCCTCCCTGCTGGAAAAAGTATGAACATTAACCTACAGCCCTTGCTAGATAATATTTTTGAAAGTGAATTCTTTAATATGGAAAGGCAGCTTATATATAATAATTTATTGAAATCTCCATCTTTGTACTCATAGAACTGAAAAATGGTAAGCGCAGGAGGTTGCCAGCAGCCCCAGAATTAAACGTGTGCCATGATAATTGCCAAAATAAACCACGATTAAGGCTCTCAGATGACCAAATGCATAATACTTGTCAAAATGGAGGAGAAAATGACTTAACTAATCAGGTAAACTTTTACTATACCCTATGATACGAAGAGTGATGGTGTGATGCTACTAAAAAGTTTCGGGACCAAATCAGAAATCATTTTGTTTGTTAAGTATCTGTTTGTTAAGTATCAGCTTAACAATCAGTTTGGCAATGTCTTGCTTGATATTTATTTTCTCAGTGTCTCATTGGGAAACTGTAATCAGTAATAACAGAAAGGTTAGCTCTTAGAGTTAGGGTTAAAGTGTGTGTGTGTGTTTGCACCTAACAAATCACATGTATTAAATTTATAAAAGAAATATCTAAGATAGTGGATGCCCACATGGTTCTTCCAAAGCTCAGGCTCTGGCAAATGAGTTTCTAAATACCTCCACTAATGAAATTTGTAGAACGGCAAGTACCTAGATACTTGTATGCTTGATACATACTGTGAAAATGCTTGAGGTCATGTTTATAGATAGTAGTTGTTAAAAAGCTAACTTTTTGTTTTGAAGGAAATAATTGGAAAGAAAGCATACAAAAAGTTGTCTTCAAAGAAACTTGAAAATTGTGAAAGAACAAATGAAAGGATAATTAAAAGTCAGAAGCAAGGTGATATATCTTTATTGGTTTTATAATAAGCATACAGCTCTTATTTGAAATGTTTTTAATATAATAAAAGTGATGTCTTAAATTTCCAAATCTAAAAATGGCAAACTAAGTATTACAGTCATTATAAATGTCTGGGGATTTTTTATTGTTTTGTTGGTTTTTTTTTTTAGAATTACTTTTTCTTTCTTTAAAGCATAATTAACATAGTGTTATTAGTTTCAGATGTACAATAGGGCTTTGCTTTTCTATACAGCATGATTTGCTGTAAAATCCATTACATTAGTAAAAAAATCCATTACATTACATACCATACGTATTTACTTGTAGGTGTGCCTCCCTTAATCTTGGCACTAAAAAATTTTTATTATTTATTTATTTATCTATTTAATTATTTAAACTGTATGTCCAACATGGGATTAAACTCATGACCCCAAGATCAAGACTCACATGCTCTACCAACTGAGCCAGCCAGGCTTCCCTAATCTTTTTGTTAAAAACAGAATTGTATATCATTTTAAATATGCTTTTTGGAATGTTTAAAGGCTATGAATCTTTTTATGAAATTAATGCCATAGTTTAGCTATGTGTGAGTGTGGATTTCCAGTATGATTTCATTGAAATCCTATATGACAGATTTAAAGAACCTTTTCTTGACACATTAGCAAGTTTGAAATTTCATATTGAGTTAAATCCATCAGCTTAGTAGCATTTTTTTGTATTTCTTCTTATAAGTGGAGAGTAGTGAAAGTGAAGAACATTTATAAGTGTTTAAAAGAAGTAGAGAGGAAGGCAATACTGTTTAGACTATCAGGATCATGTAACTTAGATTAAAGTATCCAGAATAGCTTGAATCTTCATTCAAATTATTTAATAAAATGAATAAAAATATTTTAAAAGTGATTTGTTCAAAATTAGAAATTTCAAAATTTTCAAATTTCCCGTTAAACATTTGAGTCAGATTTATATGAGGAATTAAAAGAAAACACTTCCTTCACAAAGATAGATAATTCCATTGAGAAATCTTATAGAAACTTTGATTACCTTTTATCAGTACCACTTTTCCATGAATTATAATTTAGTGGCTTCTTTTCTCCCCCGCATTCAACATTACTCATCAGTCTTTAATTTTATCATTCATCTTGTAAAGTGGTACGTAACATGTGTAGGTCATTGAAGTATTTAACTAGGATGGTTGCTGTGACAATTTATAATTTGTATATATTTATAATTATAATTGGATAATTTACAATTAGAAATTAAATTAGTTTGGCTTCTGGTTTCTTAAGTTTCAAATTAGAGAATTTCTCTCATTTTAATTTGCTTTCTTTAGTGACACAGTATAATAAAGATTCTCAATTTCTGGTTTGCTTGTTATCCATGATACTTCATGGAGTTTGGGTGAATCAGCAGAAATGTCTTTCCACGGCCACCACTGGGGATGAGAATAGGGCCATACCTATCGAGTTCCATATTCCCCTAATTAGGATAGCTTCCATTCCGTATATTACATACCTAGTAAGGTTTTGCAACCTTACTGGTTTTCTTAATGTCACCTAAATAAGATTTAACAAATACTGATTTATCATTTACTGTACATGTGAAAGACTCTGTACTAACTGCCAAAAAAAAAAAAAAGAAAGAAAAAAGAAAAAAAGATTCCAAAAGCAAAAACAAAATTCATACCATTAAGGATTTTTTTTTTCAGTCTACTTCAAAGACAAATTTGTTAAGTATAATGCAAGGCACATTGTCAAACATGGCATTATTTAAAAGTATTCTGGAAATTTGAAGGAGAGTTTTCATTCAATTGAGAGAATCAGGATAAAGTTTGTGGATTAGGTGGGTTATAGAATGGAATTGAAGCAGGTAGTGATTTGGTTTTTGAGTGAAGAAAACTTTCCATGTAGAATGATATTAGTGAAAAGTTGAGAATCAGGAAAACCGTGGTGTAGTAGACATAGAATTTGGTTCACATTTGAGTACAGTGAGAGATTAGAACTACATTGAAGGCCAGACAGAGGAGCTTATATGTACACTAAGTAGACTTTAAGAAGTCAAGGACCGGTTGGTATAAAAAATATGTTTACAATTGAAGGGGCAGTAGTCTGAATCAACCGGTGCTTCTGAAAAACTAATAATGGCAGTAGTGTGTACAATGGAGTTTATGGAGAAAAAATATATATATTTTATTTTAGAAAAAAAAATTCTGTGCTTTGTTTGTAGCTAATTTGAGATTTTGATCTTTGGTTTTGTCTTATGAAATTAAAGAGAGAACTGAAGAATCGAATGTATCCATTGACATTCTGACCTTAAGGCAACCGTTTTTCTTGGACGAAGAAAGAAAATGTATGGCTCTTAATCCGAAGAAAGCTTATATTTTAATGACACCACTTAAATCTAAAAAAGTGATAGAACAAAAATGCATGAAGTATAATCTCTCTTATAGCACCATTAAAGCAGTTACAGATTTTGCAGTGCCAAAGCATCAAAAAGAAAGTAAATCAGACTTAAATGAAACTACCAGTTTGATCAGTAAGCCCACAAAAACCTTCAAAAATGCATTTGAGTTTAGTGAGGGCCATGAAAGTAAAAACAAGGAAGACTGCAGTGAATGTGATTTACTCACTGTCAACCAGAAAATCAAAATATCTAGGCCTAAAAAAGAACGAATGGTCACCTCTGACTTTAAGAAAAATGCAAGGTTGTTACCAAAATCGAAGAAAATAAAAAATGTGTCTATGTCATTTTACAAGCAGCAGTCCTCATCAGATTTGTCTAGTGAAGAGAGTGAAACAGAAAAGGGAATTAGAAGGAAAGCTGCAGTTGCTAAGAAAAATACAGCAAGAAATGCTGAAGAAACAGTGATTCACCTGAGGAAAAGCACAAGAAACACCACAAGGAAAATCCCAGTGATTTCTGAATCTGAAACTGAAGAAAGTGAAAGTGAATTTTATATCAAACAAAAGAAAGCTAGATGTTCTGCTAAAGAAAATCTTCAGAAGTCTGGTATTAGGAATGAGTTTCCAGTTATTGAGGCGATCAGATCTGATGAGACAAACAGGCATCCCTTTGAATGTTTTCCTGGTTTAATTCAGGATGAGGAATGGAATGAGAAGGAATTACAGAAACTTCATTGGTAAGTAGTTAGATTTGACTCTGAAATATCTAGAGTGGCCACACAACAGTTGAAGACCTAAAAATTCCAATAAAGGGCTGATTTAGTGACCTCTAATCATTAAAATGGAAAATATCCAAAAACACATGGAGAGAAATAACAATTTATACAAAGAATATAGGGAGAATACAGATAAAACTTCTAACTAGGTACTTTGTGGCCATCTCTACAACTTGCATATGAGCAAAGGAAAAGTTAACCTTCTTTTCTTTCCATTTAATATTTCAAGACAACTACCCTCCCCCTCAAGAAAAGGGTAACTGTGTGGGGGATGGATGTGTCATTTATCTTGATTGTGGTGATCATTTCCCCATGAAATGTATATAAAGTGATCCCATGTACACTGTATACAGTATGATTTATTTGCCACTTATACCTCAGGGTGTGGAAAATATTTTAACATAGACAAATGCTGCTCTCCCAGATCTTCATATTTTAAGAAATATTTTATTGTTATTTTTTCTGTTTTAAAACCTTAAAGCTGAATTCAGACCTGCAGATTATTTAAGATGCTCTTTTCCCTGCATTTATAGAATAGAAATAGCCTCAAAAATTAGGTGATCCATCCAAGGTTTCATGGTTAGTGCTAGTAATAAACCAAGTATGACAAGAATTGGATTTGGCTGCATAGCCTTGACAAGCAGTTTGAGTAGTGCAGTAGGACTGGAAGCTAAAACATAGCTGAGCAATGAAGAGTGAAAGAGTAAAAACAACCTAGGTGGACAACACAAGAAATTGGCAGTGATAGGGGACAACAAAATAGGTAATAGAAGAATGTGAAGATAAGGGAAGACATATGTTTGATTGCTTGTTTGTAAGAGGACTCATGCCAGAGTATGGTGGTATGTTGATGGAAATGATCTAGTAGAAAGGAAGATGTGATTGATCAGAGTGAAGAGCATAGAAACATACTACATTCAGTGATTCACTTGCTTGAGTACTCCCTAACCTTATATTTGGAATTTATTTTCAGATCTACCTTCTTGAAACACTATTCCTCAGGCATCTCTGTGCCACTACGCTCCTTTTTTAATTTCTTAAGTGTTCCTTCTCTGTCTTATTTTCAGGTAGTTAAGATAATTTTCCTTCTTCTCCATAGTTCTTGTTTTTGGATGCTTTCTTCCTATTATAATGTAGTCTTCAGTGGTCTTTTCCTTCTATAGTTCTAACTTTACTCTTTGGACAGGGATTCCCAAATCTGTATCTCTAGTTCTAAATTCTTATATTTAGATTTTTATTTCCCTTTGCCTGTTGGACATCTCTCTATAAATCTCATTTACAGAGATTCTCACTTAATATGTCAAAAACTAAACATTTTTTCCCTGCCTATCTACTTTGTCTGACATTCCTGATTCTGAAAATGGAATTCTTTCAGTCAACTAGGTTTAACTCCTTGATCATTATTGATACCTCAGGTAGCCTCTGTCCCCCTGGCCCACTCCTGGGGATGAGGGGGTTATCCCTTCCCAGTGTTTTCTATTCGTGTCTAACTTTGTAAAAAAATAAAAAATAATAAATAAAATGAAAAGTAAAAATTAAAAAATCTAATTAGTTCCCAAGGAACTATAGATTTTCCCACAGGACCATTCCATCTGTACCCTTTCTTGACACTACTTTTTTTCAGACTTTTAATGCCTGCCTACTTTAATGGAAGTAGCCTTGTATTTGTACTTTGTTGTTTTCATCTGGTGATCTGTTTTATATATCTTCAGATTCGTGTTTCTTTAAATTTTTTTTCAAGTTTTATTTATTTTTGAGAGAGAGAGCATGAGTTGGGGAGAGGCAGAGAGAGAGGGAGACACAGAATCTGGAGCACTCTCCAGGCTCTGAGCTGTCAGCACAGAGCTCGATGTGGGGCTCGAACTCACAGACTGTGAGATCATGACCTGAGCTGAAGTCAGATGCTTAACGGACTGAGCCACCCAGGCGCCCCTCTCCAGATTAGTTTTTGTGTTTTATTTTTAATGTTTATTTATTTTTGAGACAGAGAGAGACAGAGCATGAATGGGGGAGAGTCAGAGAGAGAGGGAAACACAGAATCTGAAACAGGCTCCAGGCTCCTAGCTGTCAGCACAGAGCCTGACACGGGGCTCGAACCCACGGACCGCGAGACCATGACCTGAGCCAAAGTCAGACGCTTAACCGAGCCACCCAGGCGCCCCCAGGTTAGTTTTAATGTATAGTTGTGATTCTAACATCAGAAACCTTCACTGCATTCTTACTCATTTTCAAATTATATGGAGATCATTCTGCCTTAAATTGACAGCATATCATACTTTACCTTAATTATCTTTCCAGCTATCTCTCCTGTTGTTTCGTTATAGTAAAGGTTCTCAACCTTTACTGTATATCCATATCATCTAAGAAGATTATTTTAATACCTGAACTGCAAAGATTCCAGTTCCCAGTAAAATGAGGAAATCAGGAATATGACTGAGCCACCCAGGCATTCCCAGAAAGACTAGAATTTTAAGTAACACTGAAGTGGGGGCAGATTTCCAGTTTTCCTCTGGTGTTCCTTAACCTAGATTAAGGCCACTTAAAAATTAGAAGTTGTTGCTGAGGCATGACTAAGAGAGTTCAAAGAAAAGCCTTATATTTTTGGCTTGAGGAAGAGGGAAGGGGACTACTAACACTCAGAAACAGTGAAAGAAATCCCCAGTTCTCTTTTTCTTTTCTCCTTTCTCTTATGGCCCAGTCTGCATACAGTCCTGCAGGGGTAAAAATCACAGCAGCATATGGAGCCCATATGCACCTAAAACTCTGAAAGTAGGAAACCTTCTCTTCTGGAATATAGGACTCAGAAAGTGTAGGGCAGCTTGTGTTACATGTTTCTTTTTCTGTCTTTTGTGCTTGACACTGCAGAAAGATGCAGTTGTGTGATATGTACTCCAGAGTTGGGTAACTAAAGCCCTAGCTTCCTGCCAAAGAACCAAAAACAGGAATCCTGGGGAACTAAAAGTTGCAAAGGGAAGATCTAGGGAAAACAACCTTCTATAAAGTTGTTTATGAATTTTAGATCTCACTCCTGAGTTGAGCATTTAAGGATTTGATCCTAAACAGCATACCCAAGACTGACAACTGAACTAAGAGGTAGACTGGCCCCCAGTTTCCAAGCCAGCCACTCAGTGTCTCCTACATAGAATATTTTAGTATCACTGCAAAACTTTAAAAATGGAACTGATACTGAAACTGCAACCACAAAAGACTGACTAGAATTTATAGTTCAGGTTACAACCAGGTTGATTGCCTGCTAAAACAAAAATATTAACATTCTCCATAGGATATAAACATGACCCAGAGTTTTACAGTATTTTTAAATGCCTAGGAAATAATCCAAAATTAGTCAGTATATGAAGAACCAGGAAAATTTTTAACTCTCATAGGAAAAAAAAGAACAGATGCCATTGCTAGGATGACACAGATGTTGAAGTTATCTGACAAGATTCTGAAGCAGGTATATAAAATTGCTTCAGAAAAAAAGGCTGACAAGATGGCAGAAGTAGAGCAGAAGAAGAAGCGCACCTTCCCATAAGTTTTCATACCACGGTGTGGATCTAGACCAGCTGCTGGACGCGTCTTACAAGCCGTTGATGCAGCTGTATGGGGCTGTGCAGTGGTGGCAGCTGAACGGAAGTTTGCAGAGGAAGCCTCAGAATGATGCTCTCCCCATGGAGAAGTCCGAGGTGGTTAAGCACCTGTGGAACATGATCGTCCTGCCCAAGGTGGTGGGCAGTGTGGTGGCTGTCTACAATGCCAAGACCTTCAACCAGGTGGAAATTAAGCCCAAGGTGATTGACCACTACCTGGGCAAGTTCTTCACCACCTACAAGCCTTTGAAGCAGGACAGGCCCAGCATCTGGGCCACCTACTCCTCCTGTTTCATCTCTCCCAAGTAGCCTGTTTAGCCAATAAAGACACAGACTTCTCTAGTCAAAAAAAAAGAAAAAAGAAAACTCCAGAAACCAAGAGCATACATTCTTGAAAAGAACAGAAATTTAGAAAATCTCAGAGAGAAATAGAAGATAAAAAGAAGGATCAAATGGAAATTTTAGAACTGGAAAAATAGGATAATCAAAATATAAAACTTACTAGATAGGCTCAATAACAGAAAGGAGAGGACAGAGGAAAGAGGCAGTCAGTATCAGGTATGAAGGAATAGCAAGAGAAATGGTATCTGGATATATAATAAATTGTTCTCTTGAGTTCTTTAAAATTTTTAATGGCTGAAAGTAAATATTAACATTGTATGGTGGGGTTTTCAATATATGTAAATTTAATACATAACATAAAGAAGAATGGAGAAGATGGTAAATTTTTACATTCCACTTGAAGCAGTAAAAAAAAGTATGTAGTAATCACTAGAGCAACTACTAAAAACTACAAAGATTTTTTTATATACAATAGATAAAATACTTAAAAAAAATACAGAAAAGAAATAGAGAAATAGGAAACAAAACAGAAAGCAAATAAAATGGTTGACCTGAATCCAAACATTATGTTAGAGATCTAAATGCACCATTTAAAAAACAGATTGTCGGAATGAATTTAAAAACATTCCATTTTATTACCATGTAAAAGAAACTCACTTCAAATATGAATAGATAAGTTACAAGTAGAAGGGTAGAAAAATACCACGCACACTCATAGCTGGAGTGGCTGTACCCTATCAAAGATTTCAGTACAAAGAAAATTATCAAGGATAAAGAACATTACAAAATGATAGAACTGTGAGTTCACCAGGAAGAGAGCAATCCTAAATGTATATGCACCGAACCCTCAAAATACATGAATCAAAATCTGACATAACTAAAAGGAAACAACTGAACTGAAAAGTTAAAACTACATTTATAGTTGGAAACTTCAATGCTTTTCTTTTGTAATGGTTGACTAGTAGACAAAACTAGCAAGGATACAAGAACTGAACACCACCATCAACCAACTATCTAATCAACATTTGTGTAACATTCCATTCAACAATAGGGAAAGAAATACATTTTTTTTCCCCAAGGGTAGATGGATCATGCACCAGATAGAACATTGACTAGGTCACAAAACAAACCTTAACAAATTTAAAATAACTGAAGTCATACAGAGGGTATTCTCTCATCACAGTTGAATTAAACTACAAATCAATAAAAGAAAAATCAAAGGAACATTTCCAAGCAGTTGAAAGTTAAATAACATATTTGTGAATAATCCATGGGTCAAAAAGGACAAAGGCTCAAGAGAAAAAAAAATGCTGAACAGAAATGAAAATATATCATAATTTGTGGTGTGAGCACAGAAGTTCACAAACAACTTTATATGGTGGTTTTATAGAGCTCAGTTCTGTTGGTTTCCATGGAACTTTCTACATAAACCATGGTACACTCTTTTTTTTTTTTTTTTTTCAACGTTTATTTATTTTTGGGACCGAGAGAGAGCATGAACGGGGGAGGGGCAGAGAGAGAGGGAGACACAGAATCAGAAACAGGCTCCAGGCTCTGAACCATGAGCCCAGAGCCTGACGCGGGGCTCGAACTCCCGGACCGCGAGATCGTGACCTGGCTGAAGTCGGACGCTTAACCGACTGCGCCACCCAGGCGCCCCAAACCATGGTACACTCTTAAATAAATGGGCGACTGTGTAATAAAAAGTAAGAACTATCGGTGTGTGTAACAACTTGAATGAATTTTAAAGGCATTATGCCAAGTGAAAAAAGCCAGATCAAATGGTTACATACTGTATGATTCCATTTATATCACATTCTGGAAAGAAAAAACTAAGAGATCAGCAATTGCTGGTGACAACAATGGTGGACAACAACAAAGAGGATGCACTAGGAATTTTTTTCAGTGTAATGGAACAGTCCTGTATCCTAACTGTGATCATGGCTCTACAAATCTGTTTATCCATTAAGATTCATAGAACCATATGCAAAAAGACCATTTACTGTATGTTAACTTAAAAAAAAATATGTTAAGGTGCCTAGACTGCATACTACTAAAATATTTAGATATGGCAAGCTTGGGTTTGGGCTCTCTAGTTTTTTCAAAGCTCTAATCTGCAGCCGTTCCTTTGAAATTTACCATACTATAAATATGAACTACTGTCTATTCCCTAACCTTATGTCCTGTCTCCTCATCTTCATTTCTTTGTCAATACTGTTGCCTCATTTTCAACTGTTATATTTTATCCATCCTTCAAATTTTCCCTCACATATCAGTCACCTCTTCCCTGTAACCTTTCTTTGTCATCACGTATTCCTGCTACCCACTCAATTGGGATATAATGCTCCTTTTTTTAACATAAAGTAATTCTAATCCTGACTGCACAGCAGAACAATCACCTGAGGAACTTCTGAAAAATGTGAAGTGTTGCCAATGCAAACCTACTAAATTGAAATCTTAAGGGACTGATTTTACGAATCTGTTTACTTGTTTTACTGCCTTATTTGCTTGCTTGTACTTTTTTTTTTAATGTTCATTTAGTTTTGAGAGAGAGAGACTAAGTGTGAGCAAGGGAGGGACAGAGATAGAGACACAGAATCTGAAGCAGGCTCCAGGCTCCGAGCTGTCCACACAGAGCCCGATGTGGGGCTCAAACTCAGGAACCACAAGATCATGACCTGAGCTGGAGTCGGACACTTAACCTTGACTGAACCACCCAGGTGCCCTGCTTGCTTGTACTTCTGATCTAAACTCCAATGACTGAGTTGCAGCCCAGTTTTGTACTCTTCATGCTTATAACCTAGTTAGCAAATAATCACTCTTAAGTTTAGGAGAATATAGATCAGGGACATCTGACTTAGCTTAAGCAGATACTTGAACTAAGATCTGAAGGACAAATAAGAATTATTTAAGCCAAATTTCCATGATAAGTTCATTTGAAATAAAACAGCATATGTAAAAGTGGATAGGAGGAAAACACATTTAGAAATCCTAAAAGAAGGCCAAAATAAGTGGAGTACAGAAAATGAGGGACGAACAACAGTACGGGATGAGACTAGAGAGACCAGAACAATGACAGTCATATTAAATGCTTTGGTTTTCATGCTAGGGAATTATAAAAGCAAGTTGCTTTTTTCTTCCTCTGTCACCTATGAAAGCAAGTTTTAAGTAGAATTGGAGTGACATGACTATATTTGCCTTTAAAAATTATCTAGGATAAACTAGAGATGTGTTAATTACAGACTAATTTCTCATTAAATGCATTAAGTATTTTTATTTTTTAATTTTCTTAATGCTTATTTATTCATGAGACAGAGACAGAGTGTGAACAGGGGAGGGACAGATAGAGAAGGAGACACAGAATCTGAAACAGGCTCCAGGCTCTGAGCTGTCAGCACAGAGTCCAACGCGGGGCTCGAACCCACAAACTGTGAGGTCATGACCTGAGCCGAAGTGGGACGCTTAACCAACTGAGCCACCCAGGTGCCCCGCATTAAGTATTTTTATCATGAAAAATAGTCCTAGCAGTTCTACACTTGCAAATCAATGATGTACACAAATGGAAGCTTGAGCCTCCATATCCTTTTAGTTCTCCACTTTAGAACACCTGTAGAATGATTATGTGCAAAAGAGTAGAGCATTCATTAACAATATTTGTCTTCCTTTTATACATGGAATGAGTGGTATTCTGTAGTCACCTGGTACCCATTCACAAGGTCAGATTCACACAGATTTACAAGTAAATTTATTAATACCCTAACTCATCACTTCCTAATTATTTTACTAAATTTTATTATTGTTATATATGCCTTAAGTTCTTCACATCATTTGTGTCTGTATGGTGGAAATTCTGTATAATTGTGTCCCATCATACATTTCTTATTCCACATTCAGAGACATCATGTTGGTAGCTTGAAATCAGCCACAATAGTTATTTACAATATGGAAATTGGCAAACACTACAAATAAGGACTATTTCAGTGAGAGCTGATTTTAAAAATTTACCAGCATAATAACGCTGCATAGGTTAATTAGATCTTTTCTGGCTGAACTGCCAGCTTAACTGCAATATGTAAAATATATTTGGGAGGGAGGGGAGCAGAAATACATGTACCAGTTTCTAAATATTTACAAATAAACTTCAGAATGTAACTCATTTGTTAAGTTAGATGACAACCTTATATTGACTAACAGTTTTTTTCTCTTTCAGTTTTCATTTCCCTCAATTATATATAAAACATCACATTCTGTAAATTATAATAGAGTGAAAGCAAGAATAATACTTTTAAAAAAAGTTTGTTTTGAGAGAGCCTGTGTGCACTAGTGGGGGAGGGCAGATAGGATGTGAGAGGATCCTAAGCTGACAGCATAGAGCTCTACATGGGGCTTGATCCCATGAATTGTGAGACCATGACCTGAGCTGAAACTGAGTTGGACGCTTAACCAACTGAGCCATCCAGGTGCCCCAAGAATAACACTTTTTAATAAGAATTTATAACCTAGAGTATATAGGAACTAAGACCTCATTTTCCAATATACTTAGCACCAGCAAGGTTTGAGCAACATTGTTGAAAAGTTAGTCATGGTAGAGTCCCCCAGAAGATCAAATCACTAATAGGTGGACTTAGGAAAAAGATGTTGAAAGAAAGACCTGGGATGATTGTTCAGGTTTCATAGAATACAACAAAATAGAAGGTATCTACTCGATATGTAAAATTACACCTTTATATTTTAAGCACTCAGGTAGGTTACTGAGTGGAAATAATAGTATCGTCTTTTCAAACAGTTATCTAGAATGATTCCTTTAGCTGAATAAATCTCATTGATTTAGTGGTATGCATTCAGGAGGTTGTTTTTATTGATTTGAATTTCTGGTTCTGTAACTGGTTTTGGTCTTCCATAGTGCTTTTGCATCTTTTCCAAAGCACAAACCTGGTTTCTGGTCAGATGTAGCAATGGCTGTAGGTTCTCGATCTGCTGAAGAATGCCAGAGGAAATACATGGAAGACCCCAGAGGAAAAGAATCCCAGAAACCTGTCACTAAGAAAAAACCAGTTAATCCCAAAGGCCAAAATGGTAATCTTTATAAATTGTTTTTGCCTAGTTCTCAGTATTGATTTCTTATTAGTCACTAGATGTATTTTATATTTATCTATGTATCATCTTATAGGTGTTTTCTCAAAATGTTAAAGCTAGAAAGAACTAAAAAGGTCATTATTTAATTTTTAAGTCTTATCTAGACAGTTACTTCTATCAATAGTAGCCTTAGCAGCCTTGTGCTTTGAGTTTGTTCTAGGAAACTAGATGCAGTTAGTTAGATATGCAGTTAGATCCAAAGATTCCAATATCTGGATTATTGTTCAAAGAGTCTATTGTAATCTGAGGCCACTTGGGAAAGACCTTCTAGAAATTCATAATAAAATTCAAAATAAATTTAGTTTTTGTACTCCCCTGGAGTACGCATTCCTGCTCAGGGTTTATGACAGGGCTTGTACTAAGCTTTAGAGCATATCCTATCCCTACCCTAACCCAGTAAGGTTTATATTTTTGCAAAATCAATAAATTAGGCATTCAGCAAGGGGAATATGGGAGGTAACCTTTCTCACAGGGTATAGAACTTTTTCACCTCACACTGGCTAATCTTACGTAGTTTCTTCATGAGTATCTTGTGGGCTAGTCATACTGCATAGATCCCAGTATAGAAAAAATCATTTGCTATATAGGAGATTTACTAATAGTACATGAGTATACTTAATACAGATAAACAGTTTAGGTTTTGTAAAGTCTGTTAACTTTAAAGCACTTACTATAAATGAATCCTTATCAAAATGTTTGCTAACTCTTAAGGCAAAATAGGTGATGCTGATAAGAAGCAAATGATTAAGATAACTGCCAAAGTGGGAACTCTTAAAAGGAAGCAGCAAATGAGGAATTTTCTGGAACAGTTGCCAAAAGATGATCATGATGATTTTTTCAGTACAACACCTTTGCAGAACCAGAGAGTAGTGGTAAGAGTCTTAAATGCATGAAATAATTGCTCTCTTTATATTGACTTTTACATCTTTCATTTTTATATATGGTTAGTGTTCATCCCTAGTATTTAGGCCAAGGATTGATAACCTATACAGACATCACCCAAAATGTACTGTAGGAAGCAGTCTGCCAGTACATGCTGTTCTCATCAGTGTAATGGTTGTAGAGCCAAATTGAAAACCCAGAAATGGGCTAAACGTCTATATTTAAAATTTCATATGTAATGAGGCAAATTTAAAAAGGTGATGGGGCACCTGGGTGGCTCAGTCAGTTAAGCATCTGACCCTTGATCTCAGCTCAGGTCTTGATCTCAGGGTCATGATTTCAAGCTCCACATTGGGCTTGGCACTGGGCATGAAGCCTACTTAAAAACAAACAAAAAAAAGGTGGTAAGAAAAGATTATTACCTACTCTATAGTAAATTCAATGGAAGGATTAGATGACAGCACGAAGTTGACATTTGAATGTATAAAATAATTTTTGTAGTATGAAAATCGTACAACTAAAAACTTCATTTGGGGAAAAATATTTACAACAAATAAAGAATGCTTATAATATGAAGAACTCATTCAGATGTTACTGGAATACTAAAAATTGTCAAGATCACGGGAAAAGTGGGCAAGAAAATATTTTAAAGGCTGAATGAATACTTGGAAAAGTGGTTAGTTATACTGGCTAGCAATTGGAGGAAAACAAAGTAAATCATATGTATATATTCTAAATTACAGAATCTTTTACAAAAAAGTTAAAATTTCCATAACAAAAAGCAGTGGAAACTTTGAAATAGTCATACATCAGTGGATGTATAAGTGAATCATACCTTTTGTAAAGCATCATGGCAATATTTGAGAGCCATAAGATTAATTCTGTTCATGGAAATTTATCCTAAGAAATTCAAAAGAAGCCAAAAGTCTCCACAAAGACCTTCATTGCAGGTTTATCTTTACAGCAAAAAACTGGAAGCAGCCTATATCCAATAAGGATGTTCTTCATAAATGGTCAAATACAATATAAAGTACAAATTTGAGACTATTTCTAGAATATAAATATAAATGTTAAGAATATTAAGGTTAATGCAAAAATGGATAGATACAGACAACTGATAGAAGTATAAAATCTTTTAGTGAGCTAACCTTCAGGGATAATTTTTTAATTTACTCATTTAATATATTTTTTTAACTTTATTTATTTTGAGAGAGAGCGAGCAAGCACACAGGGGCAAGGGAGGGGCAGAGAGAGAGAATCCCAAGCAGGCTTTGTGCTGGCAGGTGAAGCCCAATGCAAGGACTTGATCCCACAAACTGTGAGATTATGACCTGAGCTGAAATTAAGGATTGGATACTTAATGAACTGAGCCACCCAGGTGCCCCTCATTTCTTAATATTGTTACATTATCTCCAATATTAAAAGGCTACACAAATGCTTTAAGAATTTAGTAACATCATTATCTAGGCTCCTTTTGCCTACACAGGTTGTAAAGGGAGATCTCTAAAGGAGCCAGCTGAGTCTCTTACTGTGTTCCCTGCATAACAACCATGGTCCTTTAGAGGTTATATCCTTTATATAATTCTACCATCATTTCAGGTTTTATATATGTTTTGGCTTAAATGCAATAGTAGCGACATTTTAAAAACAAAAATAATAAAACGTAGAAAGCAGTGAAGTAAGTTCATTTTCTGTGGGATAAATCCGCTTTTTCTAATGTTTTGATGTAAACTTAGATAAAATCTTAATGATTGAATTGCTGTTTACTAGAAATATATATACACAAAAGTTTAATACTTGCTTGAGTTCCCATAACATTCAGTGAATTAATTCTGTTTTGTTCTGATTACACAAAGGTAAGCAAACCATGACCCATGGATCAAATCCGGTGGACCACATTTTCTATAAACAAAATTTTATTGGCACATAAACATGCTCACTGTTTACATAGCTATGTCTGATTTCATGCTACAACAGCAGAGTTTAATATTTGGGACAGAGACTGTATGCACCACAAAGCTTAAAATATATACTAACTCATTACAGAAAACATTTGCTGACACTGGTCTTTTCACAACTTTGTCATTGTCTCCATTTAACACAATAGAAAATAAGGTTTTTTTAGAGGTTAAGGTTCTGTTCTATCCCACCCAAAAATATTTAGTGATAATGAGAAATCCCATTCTTAGGGGTGCCTGCTGGCTAGTAAGAAATATTTGTTTTTTAGTTGCCAAGTCTCCAGGACAGTGCAGAAGAGGATGATATTCTGCCCAGTATGGACAAAAATCCAACAACTCCATCATCAGTTGTCTTTCCATTGGCAAAAACTCCTCAGTGTCAGCATGTCAGTCCTGGCATGCTAGCCTCTATAAATAGGTAAATATGCATATGATACTGTAATCTCTGCATCAGCATTTGGCATTTCATGATTTGAAGAGAGTAAATGTCACTAATGAGAAGAGGCATCATTAGAAAGGAAATCAAGAAAGGATAGTTTCTAGAAGTAAAGGATGGACAGTTTCAACAAGTAGGGGTGTGGTTCAGTAGTGTAGGGACACACACAGCTCACACTTTACCTCAGGATAATTCCAAATGGATCAAAGTTTTGCATGTAACAAATTTAACTATAAAATATACCTAAAGAAACCTTGGAGGATTATCTTATAATTGTAGATTAGTGAAAGTCTTTTCTAACTATGATGCAAGACTCAGAAAACACTAACAAAACAAATGGTAAAGTCAACCAAATAAAAAGTTTTACCCCATACCAACCACCCTAAGCAATCAAAAGGTCAACAGTAATCTGAGAAAAGAATATATGGAACCCATCAAAGGAAAAGGCTAATTTTCCTAATACAGCACTCCTACAAATTAAGAGGAAAAGAAAGCCATTCTCATGCATTACTAGTGAGGAGAAGGTAAATTAGTACAGTCTCTGCAGACAGCAATTTGTAAATATATATCAAAATTGTAAATACACACAGTCTTTAACCTATCCATCCTGCTTTTAGAATAGTGAATGTACAGCTTTTTAGGGTATTGTTTATAATAGCAAAAGTCTGGAAACAATTCGAATCCTCACCACTGGGACTGATCACAAAAATTGGGTATATTATATAGCCATAGAAATTAATGAGGAAATTATTATTACGGAAAAATGTTCACGATTTATTAAATAAAAAAAGGTAGATACCGTGAATTACGTGTTATCATTTGTGTAAATAAGAGCTGTGTATTTATGTATGTATATGTATATACTTGCATATATATGTATATATATACAGAATTGCTTTCCTTTGATGAAATATCTCTTATAGAATACATAAATTGAAAACGGGTGATCCCTACAAAGAGAAACTAAGGTAGCTTGGAGACTAGAAAAGAGGGAAGCTTTTTGAATTTTGAACTATGTGAATATAGAAGCACTTAAAATATAAATAAAATTAAGAAAAATCAGGGGTGGCCAGCAGTTGAATGACACAGAGAAAAAATGGAAAGTAATAAAAATGAGGCCTGAAAATAAGCCATTCTATCTGGCAATCAAGCAGGACAATGCTGTTTTTAGTAAGAGTAATTTCCATGGGGTATGAGGCAAAAGCCAATAATAATGACTGTGAAAAAAGTATTCATTCATCTCCTGAAGCTTGGTGAAATTTTAATTTGCATTTATTTATTAAAAACATAATTTTTCCCCAGCAATCCATAAATTATTTTTGTTTATTTTTTATTTAGTATTCATTGCAGGTGAAAGTATTCAGAGTATAATTTTGGACAAAGCTTTTGGTAAGCACGTTGGCCAAATCATGAAAAGCTTTAAAATACTCATCTCTTTGGCTCTTGGGTTTTGTGAGTCAATTCTGAGGAAATATATTTGGGCAAGTATGTATGTAAATTTGTATGAACAAAGATGTTCATCATGAAACATAATACTGAAAATATAAAAATGACCTAAATGTCCAATAAGTTAAGAAATTAGGATTTATCCACATAATAGAATAATAAGTAATAATTAAAAACCATGCCTTCAAGAATTTTTAATGACAAAGAATGTTCAGTAGACAATAGTTTTGTTTTTATTTTTATTTTTTTTAATGTTTATTTATTTCTGAGACAGGGAGAGACAGAGCATGAGTGGGGGAGGGGCAGAGGGGAAGGAAGACACAAAATCGGAAGCAGGCTCCAGGCTCCGAGCTGTCAGCACAGAGCCTGACACGGGGCTCGAACTCACAGACCGCGAGATCATGACCTGAGCTGAAGTCAGACACTCAACTGACTGAGCCACCCAGGCGCACCGACAATAGTTTTTAAAAGCTAAGAAGTTAAATTATATACAATATGATTCCAATTCACAACAGCATGTATTCAGAAAGGAAATTTCTTGACTAAAAACATCACCAGCTGTTATCTAGGTTATTGAATTACATTTAAGTGAGTTTTGGTGTATCACTTTTACAATTACAGGAATACATTCTTTTTTCTTATAGACTACATAGTATACATAGTATACATAGACTCATTTATATCATGAATATATTTACTAACACTTTATTTTAAAAAATGTCTCCTAGGCCTCTACACTATCTCTTGACTCACCAGCTCGAATAGATTACTTCCTTTTTATAACAATTTTAAATAATGAAACAGTTTTTATCACTTCAGAAGTGACTTCTGACAACAGAGTCATGAGGTACTGATCCTGAACAGCTGGCTAGGCTTCTTACTAGCTATGCAGCATTGTTTGTGGTTCACATTAATATCTTAATACAATCACACATTTAGAAATTTCTACGTGTCATACCTTTAAGGTTGCTCCTAAATCGTCATAAAGGAAAAGATCATTGATCAAAAAGGATCTTGGAGCCAAGAGAGAGAATCAGAAGTGTTGTTCAACTGCGATTTACTGTCATAAGCAGCACTAGAAATTGCAGGGAGAAATGAAATAGCCATTCTGTTTGGCTTCAATTTGTAACTCTACTTGGGTCAAGCCTGTTTGCTAAGAATGAGAGGGGAAAGAAAGTAAAAAGAAATGAAAAAAAAAATTCATAGTTGGTGTGGAGAATATAAACAAGATGTAACTATGTAGAAATAAAAGACTTGTGAACTGAATTGAAGACTGAATTGAGTTTTCATCACCAGGTATATCCTTAAAATGGTTACCTGTAAGATTCAATGTGATGGGGAAGAAAGTGAACAGGAGAAAGGAGTGAGAGGTCTAATAAAAGGGAGTCCAGGGACAAGAAGTCTCTGGATTCTGGAAAAGAGAGGCAGCAAGATAGTGGTTGGAAAGGGCACAAATGGGACAATGAACAGTAAGCAAAACCATAATTTCCTAGAATACTCATATTCAGTGTTTCCTTTTAAATGTTTGGTTGAAGCATTTTGTCCATTTCTATCAGTACACCATGGTCTTTTTAAAAATGGAAAAGAAAAATATACCTTTTTGTTGTAGTTTTATTTAAATTCCAGTTAACATAAAGTAATACTAGTTTCAGGTGTATGATATAGTGATTCAGCATTTCTGTATTATCAATGCTCATCACAGCAAGTGCCCTCCTTAAAACCCACCACCTGTTTCACCCATCCCCCCACAGCTCTCCTCTGGTAACCATCAGTTCTTTATAGTTGAGAGTCTGTTTCTTGGCTTGCCTCTTTTTGTTTCCCTTTGCTCGTTTCTTAAATTCCACATATGAATTAAATCATATGGTATTTGTCTTTCTCTGACCTATTTTGCTTAACATTATACTCTCTAGCTCCATCCATGTCATTGTAAGACTTCATTCTTTTTGATGGCTGAGTAATATTCCATTGTATATGTATACCACATCTTTATCCATTCATCAGATGGACACTTGGGCTGTTTCCATAATTTGGCTATTGTAGATAGTGCTGCTCTTAACATCGGGGTGCATGTATCCCTTTGAATTAGTTTTTTTTTGTGTTCTTTGGTTAAATAACTAGTAGTGCACTTGCTGGATCATAGGATAGTTCAAGTTTTAACTTTTTGAGGAGGCTCTTGTTTTCGAGAATGGCTGCACCAATTTGCATTCCCACTAAAAGTGCAAGATTCCCCCTTTCTACATCCTAACACCTGTTGTTTCATGTGTTGCTGATTTTAGCCATTTTCTTTTTCTTTTTTTAAAGTGTATTTATTTTGAGAGAGAGATGAGGACAAGGGCAGAGATGGAGAGAGAGAATCTCAGGCTCCGGGTTGTCAGCACAGAGCCCAACTCAGGGCTTGAACTCATGAAGCACGAGACCATGACCTGAGCCAAAGTCAGACACCTGAGCCACCCAGACACCCCTGATTTTAGCCTGACAGGTGTAAGATGCTGTCTCATTGTAGTTTTGATTTGTATTTCCTGGATGAGTGATGTTGAGCAGCTTTTCATGTGTCTGTTGGCTATCTGGATGTCTTTGGAAAAAATGTCTATTTCTTTTGCCCATTTTTCAATTGGATTGTTTTTTTGGGTGTTGAGTTTTATAAGTTCTTTATATATTTTGGATACTAAACCTTTGTTGGATATGTCATTTGCAAATGTCTTCTCCAATTCCATAGGTTGCCTTTTAGTTTTGTTGATGGTTTCCTTTGCTGTACAGAAGCTATCTATTTTGCCGGGGGCCGGGGCGGGGAGGGGGAAGCTATTTACTTTGATATAGTCCCAATAGTTTATTTTTGCTTTTGTTTCCCAGAAAATATACTTTTTAGAAAAGCTTGGGAGGGGTGCCTGGGTGGTTCAGTCAGTTAAGCGTCCGACTTTGGCTCAGGTCATGATCTCGCAGTTCAAGAGTTCGAGCCCCACATTGGGCTCTGTGCTGACAGCGCGGAACTGGGAGCCTATGTCAGATTCTGTGTCTCCCTCTCTCTCTGCCCCCTCCCCCACTCATGCTCTGTTTCTGTCTCTCAAAAATGAATAAACGCTAAAAAAATTTTTTAAAGTAAAGCTTGGAACACATTTTAATTTTGTCAACTGCTGTTCAACCTGTGAATAGAAATATGATAATGTTGACAAAATTATTTTGTATTCAAACAGGGATGACTGTGATAAATATGTTTTTCGTATGCAAAAAGAACATAAAAGTAAAGGTGGCATTGTCTGGGGCAATATCAAGAAAAAAACAGTAAGTATTCATTTATTCATCACATCTGTTGATATATTGATAGATGGCAAATTGTGGAGTTTTAAGTTATATAAGTCCTTGCTCCCAAAGTAGTTAATCTTAGAGAAATATAATTTATGGAGTTAAAATTTTGAAGACCACCTTTTCTCCTGATTGTATATTCCTTCTGATCAGGTTATGGCAATTTCTTCCTCCCTCGCCCATGTTGAAATACTGTTACTGTAGCATGCATGCAGTATAATTCTTCTCAGAGTTTCTAAACTAAACACTGGCATTACATAATCACATCCAATCTTTATGGGTTTCATTTGTCCATAGGAAATGGTAGACACTTCTGGGCAGTTTGGTTTAAAATCATCCTGGAGACTAAATTTTTTTTTTTTTTAATATGAAATTTATTGACAAATTGGTTTCCATACAACACCCAGTGCTCATCCCAAAAGGTGTCCTCCTCAATGCCCATCACCCACCCTTCCCTCCCTCCCACCCCCCATCAACCCTCAGTTGGTTCTCAGTTTTTAACAGTCTCTTATGCTTTGGCTCTCTTGCACTCTAACCTCTTTTTTTTTTTTTTTTTTCTTCCCCTCCCCCATGGGTTCCTGTTAAATTTCTCAGGATCCACATAAGAGTGAAACCATATGGTATCTGTCCTTCTCTGTATCTTCAAAAGAAATCTCTAAAGTTGAAGGTGTAGACAGATTCCATGTTTCTTAGATTCTCTTTTTCCAGTCTCACATTCCTTATGAGAATGAAATTTTGGTTTGTTGCAGAGGACCTGGAATCAACATAGTAAGAAAGACTTGTTTGGCTTCTAGTTCCTATTTTGCCAGTGTGAAGTTAGGCTGCTTTGACATTTGTTTCACAAGCTTTAATGTGCATAGAAGTCCCTTATGGATCTTGTTAAACACCAGATTCTGATCCAGCAGATTTGAGATTTCTGCATTTCTCACCAAATCCAGGTGTCTATGTTGCTGATCCATGGACCATACTGAGTGGTAGCAAGATCCTAATCCATTCAGTCTGTTCTGTCTGCATAATGATGAAAAGTTCATATGGATAGATCTATAAGGACTATTTCTATTAATAATGTTTATTTCTCTGCACTTCTGACATCATCCTAAACACTACTGGGCCTTTGTTTTTCTTAATGGGTCATAATTTGAGTAGCCTACCAAACTATGGTATCTTTGTGATTTAGTCCTATTTTTTCATTGACTAATATTTTAGTCAGTGCATGAGGATAGAAAGAGCAAAGGATTTAGTGTCAAAAAATTTTTATTTCAAGATCTGACTGACCATACAGCTTTATAATAAGCTACTTGAACTTTCTAATCTCGTTTTGTTCATATATGAGTAAAATGTACCATCAGTGTGGGAATATTGATTTAATGTCACTGAATGATCTTGAGAGCTAAATGATATAATAGTGTTTTGATTCATTTCAAAGTACATTTACGTCACAATCTGAACACGAGTGTATCTTGAAAGTTTCAACAATATTTACTCTTAATACAGTGAATATGCCCTGTCATTTTCTATTCTATTCCTTTTCATTTTTAAAGATAGCCAGCCATGGCCAATAGTTTAAAAGCACTGATGTAGTAAGTCTCCATCATACACTTAAAACTTGTCTATCAACAATTTAAGTTTTGCTAGTGTCATGGAATGGAATGAGTACCTAGATTTTGACAACTGTCAGAGGCCCATAGACTATCTTGTAACCTCTATAGCATTAGCATTAGTTTGTAATATTTTCTTACAGTTTTCCAGCAGTGGGAAATAACATTGAAGAAGTATTCTTTCTCTGGATAAATTCAACTTAAAGGAGAATTAGATGTTTCACAGATACTTATGTGATTAGGTATTGTTATAGGCATGTGTTCGAGGTACTCGGGATGAAGCAAGCTTATTCTATGTTTGAGGCAGAATTCACAGGAGGTACTATTTAGCTATTAACATGAACTCTCTTACAGGTTGAAACTGAGTTTTCAACTCCAACATCAAGGAAAAAAACTCTGTATAACAAAGGTAATTTATTTGTATCTTTCTTTGGTAGCTCAGTTCTATTGTAAGATAGTCTCTTTATTCACATGGTACTAAAATTAGCTGCTTGCAGGTGGGCAGACCTATTCAGTTTCTCATTATTTTCAATTTCATTGAAATTACTTTTAGAAGTATATTAATCTTTTTTATTAAATTTCTCTTTACAGAATTAGGAGAACACTCTGGTATTGGAAAACTTTTCACCAATGCTATGGAGTCTTTAGATGAAGAAGAGAAAGATTATTATTTTTCAAACTCTGATTCTGCATAGTATAAATGAGAAAATATTTCCAGGATTTTTGTCAAGAAGCAGACAGTGTATTTATATCTTTTTTTGGAATACATATTATTTTCCTTATAATGTGCCTTCATATGAAATTGTGGATTCCTTCTCAAAGGTTTTAGGTGTTTGTATTCAGAGTAAAACATCCTTCTGTAGAATGCTGTTCATTGATATAGGTTACTAAAATATAAGGAAAATTGTTTTGCTTGTATACATACTTGTATATTTCTGTTTTTTGAACATTAAAATATCCTAGATAAGTCTCTCTTAAGCATCTGTTTAAGAAAATCATGTCCTAAACAGATTTTTTTAAAAAGCTTCCAAGAAAATGTTGCTACCCTTAAGGGGTAGGGGAGGGGAAATAAAAAGTAGACTGTATTGCTGGCTACAAATTCATGACAACTGTATTAGCATTTGTTACTACTTGATTTTTTCCTTAAAACTTATTGGCACAGCTATGAAACCTATGTAAATTTAGTACTTTTATTAGGTAGAATCAGAGAATAAATTTTGTCACATTAAGCCTTATTTACATATGCAGACATTCATAGTTTACATTTGGCCTTAGTATTAAAAAGACTGGATTAGACGTTCACGTAATTGATCTACCATTATAAGAGTCAAGTTAATATGCCATGTCATAATAAAACATTATTTTCCTCCTTTCAGACAGCTCCTTTGGAAATAAACTTTTTTTAGCTTATTCTGTCATTCTGTTTTAAAATTTGACAGAATATTTCTCCTCTGGTTACAGTATATATTCACTTACCCTTTCTCTCCAGTTAGATTGTTCAAATAAATTTTGCTTTTAGAACATTTGGATTTGTATTTTGCTGGATCATTGAAATTAAACAGATAGGCATTTTGTTATTGGTTCAGCTTGTTTCTTCAAAAAAATGCCAGAATTTTTAGTAAAACATAATTTTTTTTAAGAATTTAGTCAGTTTATAAAACTATAGGATTTATAGAAACATAAGATTTTACAAGAATATTACAGTTAGACTGAGATCATAATTGTTTCTGCCACAAAGACTTTTAGATGTCTTTGTGGATGGATGGAACAAATGAGGGATTATTTCAGAGTGAAATACTGTTGTAGAACTTAAGTTGCCAGTATTTGGTATAATACCATGCTGCTTATTAATGTTAATGGATAATGTTAACGTTAACTCCTTTTAAGGAGTTAGAAGGTAGTTATATTGAGAAACAAAGGGATAATTTTGATGCAGCACAGACTTAATACAAACCAAAGAGTGTGGCCCTCCCTCCCCCAAATTCTCTGTGTCCTATTGGAGCTGCTTCAATGTCCTTCCTAGTCAGTTTTATTGTATCCCACCTGCCAGGTACCTGGTTAGTCCCATCAGATCATAAGTTATGCTAGGAAGGGTTAAAGTAACCTCCAAAGGACACTTAAAAGTGCGCTTGAAGATTAATCATCAACAGGGCTGAAAGTTCAGTGCTACCAGTAAGAGTATGAAGGCTATTGCAGCTTAAATATGGATAAATCTCTGTACACAGCAAGCATAAGTAAGTGAAATCCTCTAGGCTATGTCCCTCATACCATGTTAACTTATATTTTGTCTGATGGGTGGACACAAAGAATTTGAGCACACTGTTGTCTGCATGGGAGATGCTGCAAGGTGGTCATCTGCCCAAGTCAATGTGAATTTGCTGAGGTAAGGCAGAGAACCACCAAATGTCTCCACCCACATGCACCGCTAACCCCATGTAAGAGGAACAAGAAGCAGCAAAACAACATACTGGAACAAGAAAGAAGCCCCTTTCTTCCTTCTACTGACAAAGCTTAAATCATGCTCACTGTAGGGAGAAATATTCAAAAAGTCCAGTCCATTGTAGCAAAGCAAGATACTAAAGGGTAAATTTGAGCCTGAGAGATAATCAATAGCTGCACATCAGCCAACAACTTCTAGAACTTTTTTTCTCTCTGGCTTTGACAGAATTATTGAATAGCAGAACTATGAAATCTGCTAGTCTCAGAAAAGAATTTATACTACCCCAAGGAAGCTATGTTTACAATTAGAATAACTTTTTAGTGAAAAATAATTTTATCTAGTTCCTGGGTTCTGGTTCTGGATTTCCCAGTAAACTTGAGTAAGTCACTTGTTTGTGGGCCTCACTTCAATCACCTGATAAGAAAAAAAGCAATTTGATTTAGATGAGCTCTGAAGCCCCTGCCAAGTCTAAGGCAAGGAGAGCTCTCCGCTGTGATGTTGGTTCACCTACCCTACAGTGTAGCAAGAAAAAATAAGACAAACAGAAGAAACCCTAAATGGGGGTGTCGGTGGGGGTGGGAATCCATAGTTAAAGGCTGCCATTAGCACTAGACTAACTAGAAAGAAGGGCCTCAGATGTTGCAGATATAAATGTGGAGATGTCTGTCTTAAAATATTAATAATATCACAGATACACTGTTACGGGCACAACGAAGTCCCTATTCAACAGCTCATCTATACTAAATTTCCCAAATCTAAGCCAATATCCCACTTCTTTGAATATGGTATTTCAACAACAAAAAAAAGTGTAAAGTGCAGTTCATAATAACAGGATCTGACTGTACTTGATTGAGACACTTTTGGTAAGATGAACATACTCAGTTAAATTTCCAACTCTACTAGTTACTAGAGCATTTATCTCACAATACAGCTACTGCCCAATACACACACACACACACACACACACACACACACACACACACACATATATATATATATACACACACTGCCCTTATCCAATATATAGGTAGATTCAGGACATTGAAAATATTCTAGATATTATGATTTATATATAGGAAAAATTACGACCACTAAGTTGGTGGCAGACACCTCAACCTATTAATGCTAACATGGCAACCACAGTACTATAATCTTTGGAAAAATTCTAAAATATGTCTCTATTACTTTTAAGTTTATTTATTTATTTTGAGAGAGAGAGAGCACGAGCAAGGGAGGAGCAGAGAGAAAGAATCCCAAGTAGGCTCCAATGTGGGGCTCGAACTCACAAACCGCGAGATCATGACCTGAGCCAAACCAAGAGTGGATCATCGACTGAGCCACCCAGGCGCCCGCTTTTACTTTCTTAATAGCTCCTTCAGTAAACTTTTTCAATAAAAAAATGAGTTTCATAAGCTAGTTAATGAAAATGATTACTGAACGTCAGGTTTTCTTTTAAAATAATTTATAATCTATATAAATAAAAATGTACACCACATAAAACAGATGTGGGAATATTATTTTACATATTTTAAACTGATTATCACAGACCACAGCAATGATTATTGAAATGCATTTAGTATTGTGAGAGTTCTTTCATAACCACACCTTGAGCAGTATCATTATGCATCAGATTGTAGTCTCCCTTGGTTAAGACCATTTGGTAACATTTGCATGTCAAATACATAGTGAAGATATCTATAGATCTCCTCAGCCTTCTGATGAGTTACTTGTGCACATGTGGAGATTTCTTGAGGTGAGCTGAAAAATAAATTAGAACTTTTTGACTTAACACATTATTCTTATTTGCTTAAAGAACACCAAACATAAGCCTTTAAGAAAATCATTTCTTCTAAGCATTTTACATCTAGTCAATATGTCCTTAGCATAGTTTAAATAAAACACACTTATTCCCTATATTCAAAGTCACTTATAACAATTTCAACATCTTACCTGGGCCTTTAATTTAAAATAATGCATTTTCTAAAATTTTCCTTTTCAAGCAATATAATAATCAAAAACTAGTAAAATCTGCACTGTGATATTTTTCTAGTTCTAGAACTAAACAGCCCAGAAATGTTAGAATGCAAGATCAAATATAAGCGCTGTCTAGCTCTCAGAGGACTCTAAGCTCCCCAAAGGCAGTGCCTATCTTTTCCCTCCATTAACGTCCTCAACTTCATGCAGTGACTGTAACACTGGGAAGCAAAAAGTCTTTACTGAATGAGATACTCTAATATGCACTATACATCTTTAGTTTTTTAAATAATATTAAAATTTCTATGAAGTATTTCTAAGAATCATTTTACAGTAACCGTTTAAAAATATTAACACTGACATACCTGTTAGTCATCTTTCTCACAGAAGAAAACCAGTGACACATATTTAATGCAGTTACATAACTTATATTGGGAATACTTAGATAAAACTGAAGTGCTTCACATTTATTTCTGTTCACCACTATTGGAACATGAATACCAACATTCTTTCTTTGTTCTACTAAAGACAGTTCCTTTAGCAAATCTGCAGTTTCTTCTTGGCAGGAACTGAAAAGAACTCGGATTCCGGCCCCAATTAAGGTAGTCAGCAAGTTGTCGTAGCTCTTTGTTCTCCTAAACATCTTGGATGTGTCTCCTAAATATTTCATATTTAGGAAAATGCAAATGTGAGTAACTTACATTAAGTAGAATCATTAATACTATATTTTATATTATTATAATCCCAAGATCTACAACCATTAAGCAAATTAGTGCCACATTATGCTAATGAGAAACCCTACTAGTAAAGATTTAAAGTGACTCTCAAATACCTGGGAGTTAAAATAAGAACTATCTTTATGAGTGTCTTCAGTTGGTATCAAATAGTAAGATGAGTAGGCAGAGGAGAGTTTATATTCCTAGATAATTCACTCATGAAGACCAAGACCATATTACTTATCTCTACAATTCCTCATAATGCTAGAACTGATAAATAACTCAAGTATTGGCTTGATACAAAATCTTACGTATTTATTCTAAGAATAACTCAAAACCCTGCATACCCACTTTAATGTCATCTTTAACTCTTGCCTCTTAATTTACTTCCTTAACTTTCCCATTCATTTCTTTCCATATTCTACCCTCTATCATTTTGGGGGCACTTTTCATTATGGAAAAACAAAACTTTTTACATAACTTTTCCCCCCCGTAACTTTTGCAATGTTACTTTTCTCTTTATTCCAAATTTATTTCCTTTATAAAGGATATGTTGGTGAAGAAGAAATTATAGAATTTTAGCACTAAGAGAACTCAAGAGATCACTGAATATAAAGCCCTCACTTGTCAAATAAAATAAAATAAAGAAAAAAACTTGGTTACTGAAAGTGTGACTTATCCAAGGCCACAGTTTACCAGTGACAGGATGGGGATAAAAAGGTACAATGCTCAATTACCAAACCAATGTTTTACATAAACTATGCTATCTTCTTTTACTATATCCTGTTATGACTGTTTAATTCTTGAACTCTTCCATAGTGGCATTTGCCTATATGATTTCACATAATCCTCATAACATCGAAAGATGAATAGGACAAGTATATTATTAATCCCTCAGAGGGAGTGATTTGTCAATGCAACATCACACAGCTGTAGGGACACCAAAACTCAGTGTCTTCTGATTCCATATTCCATGACCTTTACACCATCCTCAGGGCTCCGCCTACAATTAAATATGAGCCATAGAAATCCCCTAACTGAAGCTCCTATGCACCTATTTGAGCTACCAAATAAGAACTCAGTGTGTTCAACTGAACACCCCTTGTGCCTCAAATCTGCTCTTCTCTAATATTCATAATTTCAATAAAGAGCACCACTACCTAACTGCCCAGTGACCAAGAAACTGGTCAACACAAGAGTAATTCTTGGAATGCCTGGGTGGCCCAGTCAAGCGTCAGACTCTTGATTTCAACTCCGGTCATGATCTCATGGTTTGTGGGATTGAGGTCTGCTTCAGATTCCATGCTGGTAGCGTGGAACCTACTTGGGATTCTCTCCCTCTCTGCACCTTCCCCATTTGTGTGTGCATGTACACACTGGAGCTCTCACGCTGTCTCAAAATAAATAAACCTAAAAAAAAAAAAAAAGTAATTCTTGCCTCCTTTCACCAACTACTGCTAATCCTACCTCCTAAACCCGCTGAATCCTTGTCCCTTTTCCCACTGCTGCCTTAAAGGCGCTAATCCTTTCTGGGGCTCCTGAAAAAAGACATACTGGTTCACTTGCCTTCAGTTTCTCACCCTTCAACTCTCAAACTCATTTAAACACAATGAGTAAAAAAATACAGAAAGAAACCTATTTATGAAACAAAAACATAAACACAATGACTAATGAAAAGCATGGCTTTGTATAAATATGAAGTAACATTTATGAGTCAGGTATTTATATTTTAAGAGTTTTCCACATCCTGACAGTAGAAGAGTGAACTAAATAATAGCTGAGTTCCTTTACAGCCTTATAAACAAAAACATTTAAAAACACAAACCTGTTTTTTCTCTGTCCTTTTCCACAATCACACATATTCTTTCAAACATGCTCTGTAGGTACCGGATCTGGTCAATGAGTTTGTTCTTATTGATACTATTTAACATCTCAGACTGAGACCTCCTTTCTACCACCATGCGGTTACTCACAATGTAATCACAGCCATTTAGAGGACAGACCTCTACTTGAATGCCATGAACTGCTCTTAAGGAAGAAATTACTTCAGAACCAGAAGTGATTTCACAACTATCTACAAGAATACAAGTTCTTTGGCCTTCCTGTGGAAGTCTAAGAGAAGCATGTGTGCCAGCCAAATGTGGTCTTGAGTTGGAACAGTATGCCATTGACGTGCTAGAATCCTCCAGGGCCCTACCAACCTGCAAAGGTGGAAAATATTGGTATCAGGTTAAATATATATTAGTGCCAAAAACTTCTAACACCTGAAGTTGATTTTTTCTTAGTGATAATATTATTTCCTTTTTTTTAAACTCTTTTTTTCTTCCTTCAGTATGACCGAAGTGACTATATACATGAAGGACCAAGCTACCACTTCACACCTAGTAGAATGGCTAAAATTAAAAACAAAATAAAACAGTAAAATAAACGTCGTTAGAATGTGAAAAAAACTGGAACATACATATCTGGTAGGAATGTAAAATAGTGCAGCCGCTGTGGAAAACTGGCGAGTCCTCAAAAGTTAAAGAGAATTACTGTATGACCCAGAAATTCCATTCCTAGGTATATACCAAAAAGACCTCAAAACAGACTCACATACTCATTTGCTAGTGTTCATTAACTTTGGAAAATTCTCAGCCACTGACTGTTTAAATACACTTTCTATCCTTTCCTCACTTCTTAATTCCAATTACATGTATCTTAAACTATAGGATACAATCCTACAGTTCTTGGATGCTCCATTCTGTTTTTCACTCTTTGTGTTTCATATTGCGTCATTTCTACAGGCCTAGCTTTAAGTTTCTTGGTTCTTTCTGTGGCTGTATTAAGTCTATTGATGGGCTCATTAAAGATATTCTTCATCTGGGGCACCTGGGTGGCTCAGGTGGTTGAGTGTCCAACTCTTGCTTTCAGCTCAGGTCATGATCCCAGGGATCATGGTCTAGTCAAAGGTTGAGATGAGTTTGGGTTTACTGCTATGATTACCCTAGGTACAACCAGAGGCTTCAAACTCCCATAGTGTTATTTGGATTTAGGGTGGGACAAGGTTTGTCAGATGATTTTTCCAAATGTTCTCTCAGCTTTCGATCTTCTCTGTTTCCTTGTACTTTAGAGAGGTTCTTTCCTCATACTCTTGTCTTTCTCTCAGCAGTTGACTGCTTTTATGTTACTAAGTGCTTGCTAGCCTAGTTGGAGGGAATGCTAGGTGCATGGGGTGGCATGGTGGCAGGGCAGGAGGAGAGGGTAAGTTCTATTCTCCTACTTCAGCCTGAGCAGGACTTGTGTCTGTCAGTTCCCAAAACAGGACCTTTACAGTGATCCTGCCCTCCCTTCCCAGGGCTGGAGATAGCTAATGATCTAGGCCCAAGATGTTTTCATGCCTCTGTCTCAGGTACAGAACCTTTTTTAATTCTTGCCTTCCTCCATCTGTAAAGGGTCTTCTTCACCTAGGCCCTGAGGAATAGCTATAAGGTCTGCTGGTAATCCCCAGCAGCTTAAAGCTTTTTGTTCTATAGGGGAAATAGGGTAGAAGGAACCAGATGAGGTTTGTTGCCTTTTCCACAATAATTGCTGGTCACTTCCCCCAAGCCGTGGCATCAGCAAGGGAGGCTTTCTCTGATTCTCAGTCTTTCCTGTGAACACCCAATGAGTCTATGGAGAAGAGCCCTCAAATGGTTATTAACTCCCCTTTTGTCTGCAATTCCCAGGGGTTCTAAACTCTCATGCTAGTTCACTGCCTTTTGCAATTTATTAAAGGTTTAGCTCAATTCCTCTTACCAAATTATACAGAGCCCGGGGAATGTCCCAAATTAATAAGTCTCTCTTTGGAGACACTTGTCTTTCCTTAGAAATGAGACCAATTGGTTGTCCTACACCCTCAGCTCCATAATAGTTTCAGATAAAACCATGGTTCTGGAGACTATCCGGCTTTTTTTGTTGTTACTAGGATGGAAGAGCGCTCTTTCCAATTTTCTATATCCTAAGCTAAAGATAGAAATCCTAATCATTCAGAAAATAATCTTTAAAATAATTCAGTATTCAATTCCAAAAAGCAAAAAATAAATGTAGTAAAGGAAAAAAATGGTACTAAAGAACAAAACAAAAGTACTGGAACTACTTAGTTATTTTGAAGTAGAAAATGGCTTCCTAAACATGACACTGAAGTTCAGGAACCGTAAAGAAAAAATTGAGACTGAATAAAAAAGTTACCTTTTCCTATGGCACAAACCACCATAAATAAACAAAAAGGCAAATGACTGACATGGAATACTGTTTGCAATATACATGACAAAATAGATGTCAACTTTTTTTTATATATCTAACAGTTTTTTACAAGATAGTCTATTTTCTGTCTTCTCAAAACTACCTCAAATTCTTCCCCTCCTAATTTCAAGTGAGAAGAATCATACTACATGGAATCATAGGGTAACAGAAAAAAATTTAAAACACATTTCTGTAAAAATCTATGTGTCTTTTTTCACAGTCCCCAAAGTATTACTAGCCTGAATCCAGTTTTTAGTTAGAGCATGCCAAGGTAGAAATGTAGCTAGTGCTTAGTGGTTTTCAAAGTACTGTTCATAGACAGATCTTTCTCAACTTATAATAAGATTACCTCCCAATAAACCCATCATAAGTCAAAAAAAATCATAAGTAGAAAATTCATTTAAAGTAACCTACCAAACATCATAGCTTAGCAAAGCCTAGTCTGCCTTAATTATGCTCAGAACACTTATACTGGCCTGTAGCTGGGCAATCATCTGATATAAAGCCTATTTTATAAGAAAGTGTTGAATATCTCAGGTAATTTCCTGAATACTGTACTGAAAGTGAAAAACAGGATGGCTGTATGGGTACATAAAAGTTCTAAGTGTATCAGCTGTTTGCCCTTGTAACCATGTGACTGGGAACTGTGGCTGCCAACATGATGGGTATCATACGGCAAGTTGCTAGCTCAGGAGAAGATCAAAATTCAATATTTGAAGTATGGTTTCTACAGAATGCATATTGCTTTCACACCATCATAATGTCAAAAAATTGTAAGTTGAACCATCATGAATCTGGGACCATATTACCTACCTTGACCCTTGGGATTACTATCTTTATACTACAGTTGAGGATACTGAGGCTCAGAGAAATGAAGTAGCCTCTATTTCCCCAATCTATTACAAGACTTAACCTAGTCAACCTTATCCTAAGTATGTCTTGAAGAAATAACTTTGGGCAAAAAAGCCTGGGGACAATTTAAAACTGTAAACTTCTATTTAAGTGCCCCTGGGTCAACAATGAAGCATGTTGCTACAGCACAATGGCCTGAAACACCCGAATACTACAGAGAAATAGAAGGTTAGGTCTGGGTCTCACTCCAAGATGACAATCAAGGAAAGGAATCAGTTATATACAGGTAAGGGATTCCTGTTACTAAACCTTTAATTAACCCCTATTTAACTACTATAACTATAAACTCTTATTAAACTATAAGCCCCTAGAACTATAAACTCTTAAAAACTAAAAGTGGTTTTGGGGATGGATTATTTCAGCAATAATAAGACAAGAAGAAGCAGGAAACTGGAATACTTAGCCATTCTAAAAAGAGAAATTTAAACGAAGGAAATCAGGTAGTGTCCCTAACTCTTCTCCTCAATAAAGACAGTTACATATCTGAAGCCTTCAGTGGGGAAAAGAAAAGTTAATCTGTGGGGAATTAGTTCTGAGCATGTAATTTCTGTTAATTTTATGTTGTAGGAAGCCTATTTTCCTATCTCCTTTTCATAAAACTAGCAAGTTTCCTTACAGAATTTTACTAAGAAAACTGTGATCACACTTAAAAAATTAAAACCTAAAGGCGCACCTGAGTGGCTCAGTTGGTTAAGCCTCTGACTCTTCATGTCCGCTCAGATCATGATCTCACAGTTTGTGGGTTCAAGCCTCACATAGGGCACTACACTGACAGTGGGCACTATGCTGACCGTGTGAAGCCTCCTTGGGATTCTGTCTCCCTCTCTCTGCCCCTCCCCCACCCTCTTTCTCTCAAAAATAAATAAACATTAAAAAAATTAAAACCTACGCATCCTTATACAAATTATCAATATAATTTAGCATGCTATTTTCTTGTTTGAAGAATTTCACCACTTACTAATTTTTGTTTGACCTAGTTTAATACAAAACACAAAAGAAAGCAAAACAACAGGGGCTCCTGGCTGGCTCAGTCAGAAGAGCATGTGACTCTGGACCTTGGGGTTGTGAGTTCAAGACCCACATTGGATGCAGAGATTACTTTAAACAAATAAATAAATAAACTTAAAAAGGCAAAACGACAAAAAAAACGCTGTCGGTAAACATAAGGCTTTTTCTCTAATTTGATTCATACCTTCAAATGAATTGGAAATTTTCTACAGTCCTTCTGTGAATCAACAGTAGGGAACGGTGGTGAAGTAGGTTCAATTTTATTACAGCTCCAAGTTTTGAAGTCTGAGACATCAGAAACTGCATCCTTTAAAGTGAGAGGTATCTGTCCTCTCTGCTTTGGTGACTGATTAACAGTTGGATCAGAATGGTCCTTGGACTGCAATGAAGACCCAAAAGGCACTCTATTGACACAATGGTCCTGCTGTTTGCTCTTATTAACAGTGCTTGGGTTAACCACAAGACTGGATTCTCTTTTATCATTTACATTGTTTTCTTCCTCACTCGAGTCACCGGGTAAAATAATTCTGGATAATTTTTTTTTTGAACGTGCACAATTTTGTCTCATCTCCATTTGTTTTAGCTTTACTGCACGTCTGGTTCTATAGTTTTTGCTCCCACTTGCAAGGCAATCTTCAGTTATTATGTTAAAATCAACACACACTTCTTCTTCACTTGATTGACTTTTATAAGACTCATCTTCATCAACACAAAAACTGTCTTCTAAATAGGTTTCGTCTTGCTCAGGAATCTACAGTAAAAATACAAATTAGCATATTATAAATTTCTTTCATAAAATCAGTATGTATTTAACATTCTTTTAAGTACATGAAATCTTTATGATTATTTCATTAATTCAGTCACTTGTGCTCAACTACCATAATACTGAGTATATGCTTTATGGAAAAAAAAATGGGGAGACTGGGGTTATAAAAAGAATGATTTACTCTCTAGAAATGTACAGTCTCTTGTAGGTAGCCAGAAAAATAAACAATTTATAAACAATGTGATAAGGGCTACATAACAAACACAATGAAAGTACAGAGATACGAACATTACACCAAGCTGAATACTGGCAATTTATTAACAAAGAAGACTAATGTGAAAATGTTGTCCATAAATCAAAAATAATCTATAATTTTAGAAAATAACATCTTTATAAAAAATAATTTTCAAGACAAATAAAAGAATAAAAGAATAAGAATTAAAAATTTAACTCTTATGATTAAATTCCACTCACTTCTTTTAAATATTCTCCTAATTGGAAACCAATTCAACAGTATATTCTAATTAGCTCAAATTAAAGATAGGGTAATTTGATCAAATTAGGACTAAAAGGGATTCTGAGAATTCATTTAGTCCACCTTTCTGAGGCAGAGCAGAAATTATCCCAAATAGCTCTGACAGTCCAGTACTAGAAACAAAATGGAGACTTCATTAACAGGAACATATCTCAACATTACCATCGGGAAGTTCTCCACTGTATTTCTATAGTTCATACCTGTGAGAAAATATTTATGTTGTTATGCTTCTTACGGACCATTTTATACCGATTGTTCATCAGTGGACTACGCAAAGACTTCATGTAAATAGCTCTCATTTCAGAATCTGTATAAGATAGTAAGAATTTCAAGTAGCAGAATTATTTAAATGAAAACTAGTATTTAACTTTGACTTATTCCAAATTCACATAATTCAAACCTGCAGAATTATTTTATACAAAAGATATTTAATGTATATCGAAACAAGTTTAAAAACAATTATTAAAAACCGTAAAGTTAGTTTTGCCTTCAAAATCAGACCATCTGGTTGCATGATTGTGACAATTCATTTAAGCTCTCTGCCTTAGCTCTGAAAATGAGTATTAAGGTAGTGTCTTTTCATGAAAAATAAATGTGTATGAAAATCTGAGGACTGTACTTGACTTACAGAAAGTACTAAATAAAACATAAGACATGCAGGCAAAAAAGAAAACATATGCTTAAAGACATCAAAAGACACAGCTAGGAGGTAAGGTCGTTTCATAACTTGCTGTCAAGCAAAAACTGGGAAACACATGAGTTTCTATTTATGTGTACTTTCAGGGTTATAATCAGAGAGCAATTTTATTTTTGTTTCTCATTTTCCATTACCTTTTTTGGAGTGATTAAATTAATCAACTTAGGTTATTTTCAAGGCTAACACTAATTTAATGACCGCACTTCTTGGAACAAGATGTATAATTTTTTCTTTGAATAATATTCCCCTTCCCTCCATTCCATAGCATAGCTATCAACTACTAGGTATCCTCCTGATTACCTATCCACTCCTTACTCATGCTAAATCCCTATAAACTTAGTGAGACTTTACTTCTAGTTTCTTATTTAGAAGGACTCAGGATCTAGGAGCTTTCAGAGACTTTTTTTGTTTTATAGATTTTTTTTTTGGTAGAATGTATATAAAATAAAATGCATCCTCCTTCAGGATACAATTCTGTCTTGACAAATGCATCATATGACAAACAATAATCTATTTGCTGTCCCTGCTGTTTTTACCTTTTCCCAAATGTCATACAAATGAAAAAAAAAAAACAAAAAAAACTTTGAAATCCTACATATTTAAAAAAAATTTTTTTTAATGTTTATTTTTAGAGAGAGTGAGACACAGAGCATGAACAGGAAAGGGGCAGAGAGAGGAGACACAGAATCAGAAGCAGGCTCCAGGCTCCAAGCTGTCAGCACAGAGCCCAATGCGAGGCTCAAACTCACAAACCATATGATCATGACCTGAGCCGAACTCGAACACTTAACCAACTGAGCCACCCAGGCATCCCTGAAATCCTACGTATTTTAAATGCACTATGTCTAAATGGAGTTTCAGGGATGTCTGGCTGGCTCAGTCAGAAGAGCATTTAACTCTTGATCTAGGGGTCGTGAGTTCAAGCCCCATACTCAGTGTAGAGATTAAAAAAATAACTTTTGAAAAATTAAAAAAATTAAAATGGAGTTTCAGATCTCCTTACTCCCTATCCTCAGGGCTCCACCTGTAGCCTAATATAAGACAGCAACAACTATGTCCTTCCTGTTGCCCAAACACACTGACTCCTTTTTTTCTCTCAAATCCATCAGGAAAACCTGGCAGCTCTAAGTATCCACAATCCAATCTTTCTGACCCTGGCACTGCTACCACATTGGTAAAACACTGTAGCATTCCTTAGATTACTGCAATGAACTTGTAATTGGTCTCTTCTCCCACCTTTGCTCCCCTGAAGACCATTCTCAACAGTGAAGCTAGAGTGATACTACTAAAATAAGTCAGACCATGAGTTGGACATTGCTTGTTGCCTTTGCATCAATATTCCCCACCAGATTAATACTGCACATCTTCAAAAGCCGCTCTGTTAATGAACATTAAGGGCATAATACTAAGAAACCTTATTCTGCAAGTCATATCAGTATCAAGGGCATAGTACTGAGAACTTAAGTCTCTAAAACCTTTTTTTTTTTAATTTTTTTTTTTTCTTTTTTTTAGTTTTTGAGAGAGAGCGTGAGCAGGGGAGGGGCAGAGACAGAAGGAGACACAGAACCTGAAGCATGCTCCAGGCTCTGAGCTGTCAGCACAGAGCCCAATATGGGTCTCAAACCTGAGAGTACAAGATCATGACCTGAGCTAAAGTTGGACGCTTAACCAACTGAGCCACCCAGGTGCCCCTAAAACCTTTTTTTCTCTCAAGTAGAGCTTGGAAAAATTTGCTGTCTTACAACATATCAGAGAGTACAGGAGCAAAATAAATGGCAAGATCTGTGAAAGATTAGAACACTGAAAATCTCACCAGAATCTTTCCTATTTCTATTACAGCCAATCCGACTCATCTGTAATTAATATATTATATATAAGATCTGCTCAAGCATTGCTTGGAGAGACTGTTTTCCAAAAGCAGATCTCTCTTACTTGGCAAATTTAATAAATTCGGGTTTGTATCTCACCTGTTTTTAACATTCAACATTGCTCAAGTCCTCATCTCCTTCTAATCTTTGATCAAATATCATCTTCTCAATGAAGCCTACCCCTAATTACCTTAAAGTTACA